>NW_026997456.1:0-431645 GCF_035044405.1 Drosophila montana
AAAAAAGTGGTTGACCAAAAACCGATTCGTTTGTAAAGTCAACCTTTTTTGATGATTTTTTGGAATATCTCGGCCAAATAGTGTTCGATTTGAGAATTTTATACCATTTTGGACTCGTAAGGATCCGTACTTTTTTGATGATTTTTATTGAATATCTCGGGTAAATGCTGTCAGATTTTGAAATGTTATACCTTTTTTAATTCGTAGGGATCCCTACTATCAATCTGCATTCAAACATTTTTAAATTCGATGTGTTAAAAAAAGTGGTTGACCAAAAACCGATTCGTTTGTAAAGTTAACCTTTTTTGATGATTTTTTTGAATATCTCGGCCAAATAGTGTTCGATTTGGGAATTTTATACCATTTTGGACTCGTAAGGATCCGTACTATCGATTGGCATCAAAAAAATAAAAATCTAATTTTTGACCAAAATCATCAAAATGGTAAGGGGTTACATCACATTTTTTCTCAAATTCGGTGTCGGATCGAAAATCGAAACTTTTTTGATGATTTTTATTGAATTTCTCGGGTAAATGCTGTCAGATTTTGAAATGTTATACCTTTTTGAATTCGTAGGGATCCCTACTATCATTTTAAAAATCGATGGGTTAAAAAAAATGGTTGACCAAAAACCGATTCGTTTATTTTTAATGAATATCTCGGACTCATTTTTTGTTCGCTTAAAAGATGTAATATGCTTGTTTTTACTTAAAATTAATATGCAAATATATCTTCCATAAATTAATGAAAATATTCTACATAATGATATTGATATGGGCGTATCTATGGGCTAGGCTTAATATATTAATATTTTAGCAAACTGCACGATTTATCCATTAGGCATTTGGATGTATTTGTAATTGCATTTTTTGTTCAATATACATATATGTATGTGCATTTGGCCAGCAGAAAATCTCTTAATGGCCACGCCAAACAAAAAAGGGCCGAAGAATATGCCACATTTTAAGAGGCAACATTTGTGCATCAAAACCAAACGACAGCCAAAAAACGGCGTATTTCAAATAAATAGAAAAAATAAGCTTAAATGCCACTTAAAGCGGCTAAAAGCTGTACAAAAAAAAAACAGGCCACAAAATGACAGCAAGCAACTGTTTGTCCAACTCGATTTCCTTTGGGAACGTCACAAATTGTGTTTAATATTTAAGTGAGAAGTGTTAACAATGCGAAAGAAAACTGTCTTCAGTCCAGGCTTAAACCCCCGCCGTTAGCCACGCCTCTTAATGAGTTGCCCTGCTGACTAACAATTGCAGCCATTGTCAACATCAGCTGATTAAACTTCTCAACTCTTCCCCCCCCCCCCTCCCCCCCTCTTTCACTCCAGAGCCTGCTGAAACTGCATTGAGAAAATGGCGCAGACCAACACGAATGTCGTGTGGCTTTGTTTTTCTTGCTCTGCCGAGTTTTTCGTAATTAATATTAATTAAAAAGTTCTTTGCAACATGCTGAGTCCAGTTCAGTGAACTCGAGTGGCACGAAGAAAAGATAAAATAAAGCAGATTGAGCGGGCAAATTAAAGAATTCATTCTTGGCTAGACCAAATGTGTTGAAAGCTTTCAAGCCACTTTTTGAACAGATAATAAAATCATCATTTTTTCTATAACACAGGGCTTAACTGTATCACGCATACGCCATGTTGCTTCAATTTACATTTCAATTTAATAATGAATTATATAAAACGCAACCAAATTGTTGCATAAACCGTTACGTGCCATTTGCACTCTCTTCTTCTTTCAATATACACTCCAAAAAAGATTTCGACTTTTGCCTGCCGCCTTTGCACCCTCTGCCACCGAGCGCTGCCGCCGACAACAGCAAAGCGTTTACCGACATTTTGTTTTGTTCCGCACATTCGCCACATGGCCGCCAGAGCAAGGGAGAGAGCACAAACTGAGAGTTCTGGCTTTCCCCTGAATCGCGCATAAGATAGAGCGTGATAGAGCGAGATAAATAATTTCGCTTGCATAGTGTACTCTTTGCTCCAGTGCCGAGGGTTTTTTGTTGTTATGTTTCGCGGTTGCGGCCGACAAGGTCATTGGAAGGCGTCTCCTGGCTTGCGGTTGCCTATGAGTCTTAGCCAAATACAGGGTGTGCTGTGCGTCGATAAGAAATAAAATTAAATATGTTGATATAATTACCATGAAGCAGGTCATACTCCACTTAAAATATATTAGAATTTGGTCTGTAGTTATCACTATTCCTTTTTTTATGTGTGGGTTAAGTATTTTTTTTCATTAAACTATTAAGACAAATGGCATTTAAAAAGTTCATAAAAATTTATACAGGCAGTAAAAAAAAAACTTATTAAGATTCAAGTCCTTCACAGCCAATGCACAAAAAAATAAAACAATAAGTATTTATCACGTGAACGCGCTGTTACAAATACAAATGACAGATAAACAAATCCGCAGGGCCAGAGAGGGGAACATAACAAAAAAATAAAGAGAAAGAGAGCGAGAGCGAGAGATTAATATTTTAAAGAAGAACGTTATAAAAACAAAAACAAAACAAGCCGATGATGAGCTGCATTTGGTGTTGTTGCCTCGGCAATGAATGAATGAAAATGACACGAAGTACCGTTGCTTGACGACCCGAAGCTGCTGCTGCCAATAGCGCCGCGATTCGGTTGGCATTCGCTTCGCCCTGCTTCGCTTCGGTTCGGGTTTAGTTCAGTTGCGAAGTGGCGACGCGCTTGTGAACAGCACATGCTAGTGAGTCCGGGCGGAGTCGCAGTACGTGCCCTCAGCTAACAACAACTAACTATCCGTGCGCTATCTTTCAATCGGTTTAACGGTATCAGTGACACCAATCTGATTCACAGTTGGCGTGCCGTGAAATTGCGTGTCCCCTGCAAAAGTGTGTTCCGCGCCAGAGCAAAGCCAGTTATCTGTTCTTTTCGGTATTATCAAAATTCCCAAAAATTGCATATTAGCACATGTGCATGTTAACTGGCGTTGACTGTCAGTTAATTTGAATTTTGGATTTGTATTGGCGCGCCGTTTTGAATATTTTGTGTCCTTGTAAAACGCGACAGCTCGCATGTCGGACTGCATGCAGCCTGCACCCAGGGCATCCGGCAGCTGAGCCAGTTATGTCACCCGCTTTGAGTCCACCCCCCCCCTTCCCCTCCCCCCACTGTCAGTTGGGTTTAAAATTTCCATTCACTCTTGTCTCACGAAGCGAAAATTATGAGTTGTGGGAACATATAACATCCATGGGTTCAGTTACTATCCGGGTTTTATAACGAGATGAGGACAACATGTAACATGCAAAGTCTTACATGTCTTGCATGCACAATATATATGTCAATAACAGACGCGGACAAAGGGCACTTTTCAAGTGATTCGCAGCGAATAGTTAGAAAAACTTTGGTATCAATTTAAGTAAATACAATAATTAATGAAATAACATAATTAAGGCATTTAAACAAATAAGGGCCTATAAATGAATAGACTCAAGTGGAAACTTTATCAATATGATGAGTTGATTAGCAAAAGCACAGGCAGGCAATTGTATTCTTTGCACTCACAATACATGGCCTCAGGCACCCACACATCCACACACACACACACACACACACAGATAGACAGAAAGTTGAGGCTGAATCAGACAGTGACCCGACCCAGTTCACCCGTCGCCCTCCCCCACCAATGGCTGGCACTTTGACCTCAATTAGATTTGACTCGCGTGTAATTATTTGCAATCAGTTTGCGTGAGGTGGCACGCAAACGATTGAAGCCATGAAAAGCCGTGAAAGCTCAACAGAAATCCATACATAATTGATTTAATCAAAATATGGGCTAGTATGACTTGCTTGCGCTCTGGCCGAAACAACAATAATCATAATATTTTCTCTCTGTTATTCTTTTTTTCGCAAAAAAACAGAACGCGTAAATAAGGCGAACATTACTCATACGCCTCGTTGTGCAAAGTCGATCGCAGAATTATTCTGTAGCTAAAAAAAAGAATTGTATACGTAACGGAAAAGAGTGCGAGCTATAAATATTATATCTGAAATAATCTGAAAGAAATTCTAAAATCTGAACAAATGGATCACAAAGCAATCGCAAGTCAAGTGCGAGGTGAGCTAAGTATGGACGATAATTGATTTTCCTATTTCTTAGTGTGTATGAATTAAATTCAAAATTCATTCAAAATTATGTATAAAATATGACTAAAAATTATATCAAAATTCGGAAATATTGAATCTATATACACATACATTGATTGTAAGCTAAAGTAAATAAATACGTAGCACAAGTTTTTGATTTTCTAATTACTAAATAAAATAAATTCATTCAAAATATGAATAAGAATTATATCAAAATTGGGAAATATTCAATCTTTGTGCACATACATTGATTGTAAGCTAAAGTAAATAAATACGTAGCACAAGTTTTAGATTTTCTAATTTCTAAATAAAATAAATTCATTCAAAATATGAATAAGAATTATATCAAAAATCGGAAATATTCAATCTATGTGCACATACATTGATTGTAAGCTAAATAATAAATTTGTAGTTGCACCTTAACAAGTACAATTTTTTGATTTTTTATTTCTAAATAAAATAAATTAATTCAAAATTATGTTAAGTCAAAAAAAGTATGAAATATGAATAAGAATTATATCAAAATTGGGAAATATTCAATCTATGTGCACATACATTGATTGTAAGCTAAATGATAAATAAATATGAATAACTATGTAGTAGCACCTGAACGAGTATATCTTATCGATTATATGTGACTGCAAAAACGATAAAGTATGAGTAAAAACAAAAAGCAAAATAATTTGGCTTGTTTAACAATGGAAATAACACATGAAATAACATTTCCGTTAATATGAATACTTTTTTAACAAACTGATAATTGACTCGGCAGTTTTTTGTAAACATTGCTCCGCAGCTGTAGTTCAGGTTTCAGCTGAAATAATTTAATTATAAATCAAATTGAGCAGAGAAATAACAATACTGTCAAATTATACTAATTAAATAGGTTAAAGGCAGCAGAATGAAAGAGTAGATGAATCAAGCCAAGCCAACCAACAATAAAAATAAATTTAAAGGCATTTTCCAATCTAATCAACACGCGCATTTTGTTTATTTATTGCCGACCACAGGCGGCTTTATTGGAATTACCAAAACACATTTCTTATCGATGTGGCAAAGTTATTATCACGTTTACATTTATTTCAATTGCGTTTGTTAATTTCAGTCATCTAACGAATGTTTTCATTATTATTTTTATTATTTAATTTGCATTCGCTCAAACGCAATTTGTATAGAAAAAAAAATCACGTGAGGCTGTTTATTGGCTGTTTATAAAATTTCTATAATAAACTTATAAAGTCCTTCGAGAGTAAAACTCATGTCTCCATTTTTATTTGACAAGAGACACGCATGAGCTGAAGATGTGACAGATGTGACAAGCTCGCATCCGCTTCCGTTTCAATTCCAATTGTTGTCAAGCTGTGCACTCTTGAACTTGACAGATTTCGAGTGTTGGAAAATACATGACAAT
Organism: Drosophila montana; assembly: GCF_035044405.1. Taxonomy (NCBI): domain Eukaryota; kingdom Metazoa; phylum Arthropoda; class Insecta; order Diptera; family Drosophilidae; genus Drosophila; species Drosophila montana. Next base: position 5,541 of record NW_026997456.1, read on the forward strand.
TACGCTTTATTGGTGTATGACAAGTGTTGTATAGAAAATCTCAATGGCAACAACTTGAAATTCAGCTAAAGTTCAACTGGATTTGGACTTTTCACATCTGCCTTTGTATTTGGGAATGTGTGGGAAAAACATTAGGAGATGTGTTGGAAAACACATGACAATTACGCTTTATTGGTGTGTGATAAGTGTTGTATAGAAATTTTCATGAAACTTGAAATTCAACTAAAGTTCAAAGAAATTTGGATTATTTAGGCTGTTTTTCTTTTCATTTCCCTTTGTATTTGGGAATGTGTGGGAAAAACTTTAGGAGATGTGTTGGAAAACACATGACAATTACGCTTTATTGGTGTATGACAAGTGTTGTATAGAAAATCTCAATGGCAACAACTTGAAATTCAGCTAAAGTTCAACTGGATTTGGACTTTTCACATTTGCCTTTGTGTTTGGGAATGTGTGGGAAAAACTTTAAGAGATGTGTTGGAAAACACATGACAATTTCGCTTTATTGGTGTGTGATAAGTGTTGTACAGAAATTTTCATAAAACTTGAAATTCAACTAAAGTTCAAGGAAATTTGGATTCTTTAGGCTGTTTTCTTTTCATTTCCCTTTGTATTTGGGAATGTGTGGGAAAAACTTTAGGAGATGCCAACTTATCAGCCTTGTTTACGTCTGTGTGTGCACATGAAACTATTTACAAGTTTACCAACTCAATTACATTGGCAATCTGCAGACTAGCCCAATACGAGCCCAGAGCAATGCCTGAATGCCGTCATGCAATTATCAAACAGCCACAGACAACAAAGGCTACTCGGGGAGCTAACAAAAGCAAACAACAAATGTTGTATGGGAAAAACTTTTACTTGTACTCTTTAAATGAAAGGAAATTGAGTCAAATTTCATGGCCCATTGTATGCAAGAGGGTTGCTGGGGCCTTTACCCGCCTGGTAAAGCTGTCAAGTGGTCGTTGCAATTAGTCCGTGCGACATTTACAGATTGCATATTTTCTGCCCGGCTGCACGCATCGTGTTTGGTCACCGGAAGTCGGAAGCGGCGGGAACTTTACTTTGTCTTTGTCCTGATTTAATTTTGCAATTAAAAACTTTTCATAATTACAAACGTCAACACTTTGCATGGTTGATTAACGTTGGCTTGTTGTCAGGCCAACAAAACACTTGGCACTCGAGTCGCAACTACCAGCCACGCGCCGAGGCCGGGCAGTTGGCCAAAAGGACGACAAATAACTAGAGCAGAATATCAGGTACGGGGGTGTTCCGTATGCCCCTTTACCGGGTTGACAGTTGATGGCTCAAAAGTTGGCGTTGCCTCTAATTAGCAAACATTTACGCTGCTTCCCAATTTATTTCGTGTCCATCACGCGGATAACTTACCCATTAAACGATGCACGTACACTCGCTCGATGATTTTCTTCCCATCTAGTAATAGGAGAGAGGCAGAGACTTATAAAAACACATCACTGAAAGAAAAAATAGGAAGAGAACGTATTAAAGTTGATTGAATAGAAAACTCTCTAATAAAATAAGAAAGAAAGAGAGAGTGGGAATTGCACAGATTAAATTATAGCTAGTGTATGATAAGGCGTATAAGATTGCAACACAACTTGTTAATTAACTAATTCTTGAAGCCTTAATTTGATTTCTTGAGAATCGCATAGTAGAGCAATGTATAAAAATACGTTTTACTTTAATTTGCGAAGCAGCGGAATGTAAAACTTGTTTGGGCTTAATATAAGATAACATACATGCATGCATACATACATACATACATACATGCATATATACATACATTCATACCTACATACATACATACATACATACAGACAAACATACATACATACATACATACATACATGCATACATACATACATATATACATGCATACATACATACATACATGCACACATACATACATACATACATTCATACATACATACATACACACATACATACATATATACATACATACATACATATATACATACATACATACATACATACATACATACATACATACATACATACATACATACATACATACATACATACATACATACATACATACATACAAGCATACATACATACATACATACATACATACATACATACATACATACATACATACATACATACATAAATACATACATACATACATACATACATACATACATACATACATACATACATTCATACATACATGCATACATACAACAACAAATCACACCAAACCAAAAAAAAAAACACTACACTACTAGCTAAGCATGAAAAACTGCAGAGCCTACTTGAATTCTTGAGAATCGAGGAGAAGAGCACTTGCTAGAAATTCGTTTTATTTAAATTTGGAGCACACCGACAAATAAGCGTGGTCTTCGTTTGGTATCAGAAAACAAAACAGCATGCACACATATGTACATAAATGCATACATACATGCATGCATACACTAACACACACACGCCCACGCACACACAAACGCATATATAAAACTTATATACCTATATGTACAAAATACTTGTATCCTATATAGACATAGGCCAAAAGTTCGTGTTCAAATTTATATCCAAAGATCTATACGAAAAATCGCTTTCATACATACACACACATATGTAAATATACACAAATAAACTTTTAGCAAATTGCAAACAGAAATTGTTATTATAGTAAAATACTTAGAATCATAAAAATCTACAAGCCTTACTAGAATTCTTGAGAATCGCATAGTAGAGCAATGTTAAACAATACAGTCTACTTGTTAAACTTGTAGTTTAACTTGTCTGAGCTTGGTATAAAATAACATACATGCATACACATATACATCCAAAAAAAACATACACATTTAAATACATACATATACGAATAAACAAACATATGTACATACAAGCAAATGTAAATACACCACAAATTAACTTTAGCAGACTGCCAACAGAACTTGTTTACAAAATACTAAGAAAAAAAGCATAAAAAGCTGCAAACCCTACTTTAATTCTTGAGAATCGCATAGTAGAGCGATGTTCAAACAATACGGTTTAATTTAATTTTCAGTATATAAACATGGACTGAGTTTTGTGTAAGATAACTTACACGCATGCAAACATGTATAAATACACATATACACTAATATATACATTTAAATTTAAAGACAAACATGGATAAAGAAATACATACGTACATACATACACACATGCATGCATGCATACATGCGTACATACGTGCATGCATACATGTGTGCATACATGCGTGCATACATGCGTGCATACATGCATGCATACATGCATGCATACATGCATGCATACATGCATGCATACATGTGTGCATACAGACATGCAACATGCGAAGAAATGCAAATATGTTGCGGGTATTACCCGGGCTTGCCAAGACGGAATATTACGCTTTTAATTATACTTTACGTCTACTAACTATTTCCAAGATTTATCTACATTTAAAAATGAGTTTATGTAAAATTTGCGATTGGAATTTTTTAAATCCTGCATGCGTACCAGCGTGCACTTACATGACACATGTTGACTGCAGTTTCTTAGCATTTGCGGTTTGAGCTTCGCGTTAATTGCCAATCTGTCAGTCAGTCAATCAGTCAAGAAAAATTTTGCTTGTGCGCTTTTCCATGAATTTTCCCTACAACTCAAAGGAAAACTGAAATGTATGTCAAAGGCGACCGCAATATGTTATTATGTCATCCTGAGGTCCAATAGAGGCGAAATATTGGTGTCAATGTGTCAATATGCCAGGTGTTAACACGTACGCAATTACAAGCCATACAAACACCTACACAAGCCATTTCCGAGTGTTAGTTAGCGTGTGTGTGTGTGTGTGTGTGTTGGGTTTTAACAGAGCTGCAAACGGAAATACTCCACACACACACACACACACACACACACAAAGGCTCACATCATTTAATGTGCATAAAAGATTTTGTATAATTTAACTGCAAAACTTTTCTGCAATTGGAAAACTATAAACTTATGGCCAAAACGTGGTAGAAAATCAAGTCAAAGGCAAGTTTGATCGATTTGGCATTGAAGGCATTTTAAAGGTCGCAACGCCAGAACTTAGACTAAGGTCTTGTCTTCGAATGTAAGGTTATCGTCCCAAGGACACACACAGCCTTAATTGTTGTGCCAGGCACACACACACACACACACACACACATGGCTTAAGGATAAGCGGGATAAGAGCAAAGTCCAAGCTGAATCGTAAGCAATTTCCGCTCAAGTTTAAAGCAGCCAGCCGCAGAAACCTAATCGCATTGATGCCACACACACACACATATATATATATATAATCACACACATGTATATATTTATTTTCATATAACAGTCATAACAATTTCTAAAGATTTTCCTCGCTCTCGATTTTGCCGCTTTTACGCTGTGGAAATTTACATTGAAAATCACGCAGTTTCTGCTGAAGCGTCCTTGGATTTTATGACTGTTTTTTTTTGGGGTTTTATTTTTGCTTGATGCCCTTTCTGAGGGTATGGTAAATATGTCACGAAATGTGTGACATTTCTGACTCTTTAAAATATATCCGTCTATCTTTTTCTAAACAAGCCAATCTAAAGCCGGTTGGATCGGATTACTATATCATATAGCTGCCCTAGGAATAATCGGCCAAAAATTCAGTTTTTGTATAAAAAATTTTGCATTTATAAATATATTTTAACTAGGCATTTTATATTTTTAATACTCTTTGCATATGTGCAACATTTTATAAAAAACTTTTTACTATATTAAATATTATTATATATAAAAATAGATATTTCCTAGAGAAAATTATACTTTTTTTTTAGATATTTAAATATATCTGTCAGCAATAAAGACATCTGCAAAACTAAATTAAATCGAACTTCTATTTTATATGGCTCCTATAGAAACAGTCTGTCGTTTAAAGGGTATTTGATGTTCGGCGTGCCACCTTGTTTATTTTTATGCATATTTTTGGGCTTTATTTCTATATTTTCTATGCGAATCTGCTCCAAATGGGCAAAGAACTCTTTGTTGTCTAAGCTGGAATGTATAAATTACACTAAGCAATCAAAATTTATTTATTTTCCTAGCAGTAAGAAAAGCCTTGGCCGTATCAAGTTTTGTTTATTAACTTCAATTTCTTTTTTTATTTCTTTGCAGACCTACGCACAGCATTCGATCTGTTGGATAGAAACCGGGATGGACGCGTTACCGCAAATGAGTTGCAGTTCATGCTCAAGAATCTGGGCATAAATGTGCGCGATGAAATTATTCATGATCTCATACGTGAGGCGAGCCATTCAGGTAAGTGCCACTTGCACCTGCACTCGGTGCCACAAGAGCGACATTTTAGCTAACACAAATGTGGCCGCAAAGCCAAGCAACAGTTTGCTGTCAACAGCCCCCCCTTTAAGAGAGATTGTGTGAGTGTGTGAGTGTTTGTGTGTGTGTGTGTGTGTGTGAGTGTGTGTGAGTGTGGGGAGAGGTATATTTGAACAGTTGAACAGGTGGGCATGCTTTGCCTTTTCTGAAGATAATCTAATAACAAATCAAATATTGCGTATACGCCGAGTAGGCTTCTATTTTTTGTGCGTAATTCGAATTAAAGCTACAAGAATTTATCGTAGTCCCATATAATATTCCCTTTTTAAATTCTCTCTCATCCCTTCGCTTCAAACATTTTATCAATTGTCTTTGTCTCTGCTAAAGACAATCTAATATCAAATCAAATATTGCGTATACGCCGAGTAGGCTTTAATTTTTTGTCTATGATTCGTATTAAAGCTACAAAAATTTATTTGCAGGTCTATAATATACCCTCTTTTAAATTCTTTTATCACTTCGCTTTAAACATATTATCTAAATATAATCAATTGTCTTTTCTAAAGACAATCTAATATCACATCAAATATTGCGTATACGCCGAGTAGGCTTCTATTTTTTGTGCGTAATTCGAATTGGAGCTATAAGAATTTATTTGTAGTTCTATAATATTCGCTTTTTTAAATTCTCTCATCACTTGGCTAGACAAATTTAATGAATTGCCTTTGTCTCTTGTAGAGCTAAAATAATATCAAATCAAATATTGCGTATACGCCGAGTAGGCTTTTATTTTTTGTCTACGATTCGAATTGGAGCTATAAGAATTTATTTGTAGTCCCATAATATTCCCTTTTTTTAATCATTTAATTATTTTTTAAATTTTCTATATTTAATTATTAAATAAATGATTTAATCAATTGTAGCATTGGCCATAATAACATTGCGTATACGCCGTGTAGACCCTCCATTTTCTTCGTTTGCATTGCAGATATGATTCGAATGCGAGACTTAAAAATGAGTTCTTTAACATTTGTCTCTTTTTTTCCGTCAGTTGCACAACCCGCTCAATCAGAGCTTTTGATACCGGGCTCTATTGGGACTTTAAATCGATTGCGGACTTTAAAGCCGTATGCGCGGCCAATGCGAATCCGCACTAAGCCAATTTGCAAAGTTTTTTCATTTTTCATTTACTCGTTAGCTAATGCAATCTGCGTTATAAAAAAAAAATAAAATAAAAATGCCTCATTTTATTAGCTTTAAGCCATGGCAATGGTCAGGTCCAACAGACTGGAAGGCTCCTGCTGTTGTCCTGTCCATTTTCCACTGGCATTTGCCTTGTGACCGCACATTGTTGATTTAATTTGTGTGATATTTTTGTTTTTTTATTATTGCTTTTATGCTGTTAGACAAATTAAATGATGTCAGCCAAGCGGAAAATGCAATTTGCAATTTCATATCGAATTTAATGCCTATTTATAGTTATAATTTCTGATTATTGCACAAGCGAAAATTAATTATTTCCACAAAATTTATTAATTAACGTCAACATAGTTCACCAAATGCATAAAAAGCTTATCACAAATGGATTGGGGAGCTGCTTTGGCTCGGACAAAAGCCGCAAATTGAAATCACAGTCACGCACAGTTCGCATTTGATATTGCACCTAACAGCACTCACACACACACACACACACACACACATAGACAGGCGGGCATGTGCAACGCGAAGAGGCAACTGTTGCTGACAGCACTCGAGACTTGTTTTGATGCCTGCCACTGACAGAGACGCCGCAGGGTTCGCTTTGCACATGCAGAAACACATTTCTATGAAAGCACTTTTAATGTTGGACAACAAAAAACCTCAGACAATGACACGTGATTCGAGTTCGTAGAAACATGAAAAAAAGGCAACAAATCAAATAAAATAAATCAAAAATAAAGTTGCCTGTTCCTGTTGCAATTAGAAGCCAGCCACAAGTCAACTTGGATAACAAAGCTTAATTAATGCTTATTGCATGGAAGGATTATATTTACTTGATATTAATATTTGTTATCCACCTTTATAAAACGCAACCGAAGACTTTGTAGTTGCTTTAACGAGGTAGAAAAGTTAAATATAGTTTTGTCTTACTTAAAATGGTTAAAAGGGTATATTAGTTTTGTGCAGATGTATGCAACAAGCAGAAAAAGACTTCTTTGACCTCATTAAGTACTTATCCAAGTCGATCTAGCAACGATCTAAAAGATTATAAAAACTACAGACTTGAAACGTATAATAACCCGATTCCACTATGCTCAAAATATGTAACATTCACAACATTTCACATTCTGCGATTCCATTGTCATTAACATGTGAACGACAAAAGTACTGCTACTTTAAATAAAGAGCTGCTCGCTTGATTTGATTTATAACCCGATTCCACTATGATCAAAATATGTTACATTCACAATATTTCACATTCTGCGATTCCATTAGCAAGTATCACAGTTCTCGGTAACATGTGAACGATAAAAGTACCGCTTCTTTAAATGAAGAGTTTTCAGTTTAATTTGATTTATAGCCCGATTCCACTATGCTCAAAACATGTTACATTCACAACATTTCACATTCTGCGATTCCATTGGCAAGTGTCACAGCTGTCGGTAACATGTGAATCGCAAAAGTACCCCTTCTTTAAATAAACAGCTGATCATTCTGATAAAAAAAATGTAAGAAATGTTGACAGTGGAATTAGGCTATAAATGTAGCTCCTCCTATTGCCTACACAGATCAAGTTTGCTTCAAATCATGAGTAACTCGTCGCGTTTCTATAAAATCGATAAAAATCGATATCGTCATTCAGTTATTTCTTGATATTTAGAGCTTATATGAGCTAGATACGAGAGAGAAACTTGCCATATTTCCTCTCATAGGGCATACACATATCCAGAATATATATTACATTCCCTTCAAAATGTTAGAAGCTCATTTTTGATGGTATTTTGTATGAACAAACATGTTTAAGCCACTTTAAGCCCAGGAATTTTTATAAATATAAAAATTTCCTCAACAAATATTGGAGAAGAAGGAAGTTTTTTTATTTTCGTAGCTTAAGCTCGACGCTGGGTACAGGATATCTCGAAGCCAGGCACTCCCCTTCCAGCGAACTCTTACTTGTGTTTCCAGGTTTTTACTTGCTGTTTTTTTCTATTTTCCATCAAACTTGCCACAAAAGCGTTGAATGCCACGTAAAGCGCACACTTTATGGCTTCATTTACATTCGTTGGGTTTCATTATTGGCCCTGATTTAGATGTTAGTGGAAAAACCCTATAGAAGTGGCCCCAGTTCTACCAACTCCCCCCCCCCCCCCTCCCCATTAATATTTACTAGGTTATTTATGTGCGTCTTTATTGGGAACGGAGCTGTTGGACCTGAAGACCTCGGGGTCAATTGTCGCATAAAACTGGGCCACTTGCACTCACATTATGTGTACTTTTCGACAGGCAACGAAATGGGCTTTTTTATTTTCATCCCAAAGACAATTAATTAACGCTAAAAATGGCGGAAAAGTTGCCCGTCGCGAGTCTCTCTAGACTAAAAGTCTACTTTAAATGCATTAAACATATTTAAATGCTTTCTGCTGTGCATATTGGCTTTTGCTTGCTGACCTGCACACACACACACACACACACACACTAACACACACACGCGAAGCTGTTCAATCTGTTGGCCAGGCCATTAAATTGCGGTTGCGTGTTGGCGACTTGTTAAGTGCCAAAAGCCAAACAGGCAGCATTTAGCTTAATGTGGTCACTGTGCGTGTGAGTGTGTGTATGTGTGTGTGTGTGGGTGTGTGTGTATGTGTGTCTGAGAGTGTGTGTAAGTGTGTGTGAAAGTAGCTTAGCTTATCCATACTCTTCAATTTTGTTTATTCCTTAAATATATGCGCAACTGCTGCGAAACATTTTCAACCTTTGAACTCTTTCTAGCCACAACCTGGTCCACTTCCCCAGCGCTAAGCTGTCGTTACAAATGTTCTAGCTTCCCCCTATGCCATACACATTATTATTATTATTATTATTATTATTTCTTGTTATTCCCTTTGCCCACCCAATAGAAAATATTTGAATTCGGTCTGATTCTTATGAAAAGTTCAGGGCTTCAATTAGGGTATTTCGTGTTAAATGAGGGAAAGAGTTATGATAACAAACGTTGTCCCAAAATGGATATTTATCGATATTAAGGTAAACTTAATCTAGCTCTTAAAGTATCGAAGATTGACGCGTTTAGGCAGATGGGCAAAAGTAAGAACAAGGCTAGATCAATTCTTTCGTGTGGAAAGAGGAAAGGAGGAAAACCTTGTCTAAAATCGATATTTATCGATATTATGCTAAAACTATTCTAACTGTTAAAGTTGCCGAGATCGACGCACCTTTACAGACGAAAACGGCTAGATCAAGTCAACTCTTCGTCCTGATCAAGAATATTAATGCTTTATAAAGCCCTTCTCTCCTTTTAAACCCAATTCGAATGGGTTCAGGCTATAATCAACGAATGGAAGGTTCAAAGCGCAGAGATTTAAAAGTGCCTTGGTTGAGTAAATTTACAGGAATTAAACTGAATTAAATTAAAGAAATTCAAATAGAATTTCGAAATCCCGAATGCAGCTCAGAAAAAGCACCTATTTTTTATATGAAATTAATGTGTTGTGTGCTGCCTTGCGATCTAATTTATGTACATATATACACACACACACACATGCACAACGTACCTGCTTTATTGGGCTATAAACTCGTAATCCTCAGCGCATATGTTTATAAGGACGAAGACAGTGCTCAATGTTTATTGCATGTTTTCCCAGGCAAAATGCACTGAAATTGCGCAAACACACGTGTGGAGTAGAGAGGGGGGGGGGGGGGGTGGGTGAGATGGGGGGGGAAGAGGGGAGAGAGAGCAGGAGAGAGGGGAAGAGAGTGGGAGAGGCGAAGACAGCTGCAGCGAACGGGCAGCAATCAAGCTTTTGCACCTACACACTCACACACACTCACACACACTCACACACTCTCACACACACCTGCACACACACAGAGAGAACAGTTTGTCGGCAGACTTCCGTTTCCGCTGCACGTCGCTGTTGAGGTCAGGTCAGCAGCAGCAGGTGCATTTGCCAATAATTGATTGCATTTTGGCATGAAGCTGTTGCCATTTGCCATTTCCCACTGCTACTGCTGACTGCTGCTGCTGCTGCTGACTGCTGCAGTTGGTTTGACAGCCGCAGCAGCCATTTGTTATGCCCAACAATAGAATATTGTTTGCCTTTTTAGTTTTGCAGCTAGCTGTGCTTATAAGCACTTAATTTGCAACGTGCTTGGCATTCATCGATCTGTTTCCTGTTTCGTTTTTGTCAGCTGCAATTTGTAATTTGATAAGCAGCTAAAGTGATTACAATGCCACTTCACTTTGCAAATTTAATTACTCGCCTGATGTCATTATCAGAGCGAAGTGCAGCGCAGGACAAAGATCCTTTGTGGGCAGCCTCTATTAAAGGCAAGTCCACACATGCCTCCATTGCAACTGAGCCGGCGATTAAAGTTAGAGGAGAGTTAAGCTGCAAGAGAAATGTTGAAAACATTCAAAGCTCCACTCCCAAATCACAGCGTATGCAGCTCAAAATGCTCGACTATTAGATATCCTGTATTTAGCGCATCATGGCCAAATCCAACTAAATCTGAAGCCTGCAGTTAAAGTTAGAGCAGAGTTAAGATCCTTGACAAATGTCCAAAATCATTCCTAGCTCAACTTTCAAATCACTGCGAATTCAGCTCAAAGTGCTCGACTATTAGATATCCTGTATCCACCTCCTCATGGCCACATTCAACTAAATTATGGGGGCTACTTTAAGACATGAATAAATCAACTCAGCTCGTCGTGCTGACGGAGCTGCGTCCCTCTGCCCATTAAATACATTTGCTGAGACTGGAAAATCCAAGCAGGCAACAATTTTGGGCAGAAAATAAACACAATGATTGCACGTCCCACTCGGGCTGGCATTGGTCAAATGTCCTCGGTCCACGATAATGACAAGCGACGCAAGCGGCGCAATTTTCAGTGTCCTTGGCCATGTCTTGGCAAACATTTCGTATTGTATTTAAAAATGAAATGACAACATTCCGGAAAATCCACGGCTCGGGCTCAGTCAGACAAATGAAAATGGCTTAATGCCCAAAGCAGTCCGCCGGATGATGATGATGGGCGATGATGATGATGATGATGATTCCGAGTGTCCTGCGAGGAAATGTAGACGTCACATAATACTCTATTTAACAATAGGAGATTGTTAGTGCATTCTTTATATGCGAATAATCCAAAATAAGTTTGTCTCATCCATAAATCAGGCCAAAAACATCGTTAACTTTTGGTAATACACTCTCAAGGTTCCTGGCTCGAAGAGATTAGCAAAGGATAACCTTGTTTTTCGCTGTATTATGGTCGCAATTACCAAACATTTTTACAGCTCCAATGTCGCCAGAATGTCTGTCCTTATATCCTGGCTGGGGCCGGAGCCTTGGCATTGAGTGTGCTTTTGCGTTTGATTTCCCAACAACAAAAAAAAAAGAAACGAAAATAAAAACTTGGCAACTTTACAATTTATGTAAATTACCTGATTTCAAGTTTTGGGTAGACTTGAATGAAAAATAAAAATGGAATCTAACAAAAGGCAAGGTTTGTTGAGAAAGTTGTTAATACCTAGCCAACAATTGTTATATTTTAATTTTATTATGTAGAAACTAGATTTCTTTTTTAAATACTATTATACCAATTTCTTCTCAATCTTGTTGTCAAAACGTGAATACGCAATTCATATTTGAAGTTAAAAGAGAAAAATGTTCATTAACAGGCGATACCCTTCCTTTTTTGGATGCCTTTGCTATGCAAAACATTTGTTACGGACAAATTTATAAATGATTTTGTAATCTTTATGTTCTTATTTTCAAGTTTCGGCGACACCTCGTCTTCTCTTCTTCCTTTCTTATACTATAATTGCTTTACAACACTAGATGTTGTGACTGTTAACTTTTAAAAGTTTTCAAATTTCAATCTTCTTTCTATTTAAATGTTGATCATACGAAATTAAAAAAAAAAGAAAAACAATTAAAAGCAAGGGATGTGAGGTTGTTATTATCAAAGTTTTGATTATGTACATTTTTAATACTGAAGTATATTTTATCTTATCTTTAATCGGAATTTATAGCACTTACCTAGAGTACAGCGTATCTGCCTGTCGGTTACTGCCAACCAAAAAATTATTTGGCATGCGCTTAAGGTCAAGGCTGCGGAAGTTCTTGTTGCCGGAAGTCGGCAAACAGCAAAGCGCTAACGGTTTTTACTTTGCGCTTATCTCTGCGCTTAATTAAAGTCTCAGCGAAAGAACGGAAGATATGGTATTAACAGGGTTGCCAGACAACCGAAAAAAATCGCAATGCTTGGCAGCTACCTGCGGCGCACAAAAGCAGGCAACGCTCGAGCTATGCAACTGTGTGCGTGCGTATGTGTATGTGTGTGTGTGTGTGTGTGCAATGGAAAATAACAATGGCCATTTTGCTCGATGTTGTCCTCGACGCTGGCGCTTGAAGCGTGCAAAAATTGTTCAACTAGCAAGCAAGAGCAAAAGAATGCTTTCAATTACATTCCCTCCCTCTCCCTCTAACACCCGCCCGCTCTCTCTCTGTCTTACGCTCTGTCTGTGTTGAAACATTTGTTGTTGCACTTGTATTTGGCTTTTACCGCTAAGTCTGAGTCAATCTGCGCATTTCAATTCAACTAGCAAGCAACAGCAAGAGAATTAAATTCCCTCCCGCTCCCTCTAGCACCCTCTCCCTCTCTCTCTCTCTCTCTCTCTCTCTCTCTATCTGTCTCTGCCTGTGTTGTATTTAGCGAAGCTTTTACCGCTAAGTCTGACTCAATCTGCGCATTTCAATTACAGGCAACGGTTTAATCAACGAGACCGAGTTTCTGCAGTGGGTGGGCAGAATCCAGGCGCTGCGGGATGATCAACAGCACGACGAGAATTCCAGCAGTGCCAGCAAGCCGGTGGACGAGGCCGACGACATCACCGAGGACTTGATAGCCGCATTTAGGTAAGCTACCCAAAGCAGCCAATCCTCCTTATCTGGAATTAATCAAACTTATCCGCAGGGTATTCGATCGCGATGGCAACGGGTTTATAACGCGAGATGAGCTGCAAACCGCTATGGAAATGATTGGGGAGCCGTTGAACGAGGCGCAGTTGGAGCAGCTGCTCGCAATTGCCGACTTGGATCAAGATGGGCGCATTAATTACGAGGGTAAGTAACACACACACACACACACACACGTGCTGCACCCACAAAGGACACAACTGACGCAGGCAAGCTTAGAGTTGTTGTTTTTTTTTGGTGCGAAGGACTCATAAAAAATGAAACCGCAAAATGCGTTTACTTTCACTTTCACTTTTACCGTTATTGTCTGTGCGTTAATCAAGCCGCAGCATAAAATGCGCACACACACACTCACACACACTTACACACACTTGGGCATATAGCCTTGTGCCAATATTTGCGAGAGCCTCACTCATAAATCAGCTAGACAAATAGAAAGGCGAACACAACAACTGGAAGTTAAAGTTGAATAAACCCAGAGGCAATACAAGTCGCCCCTCTTCCCCCCTCCCCCCTCCCCCCTTCCCCACACTCAAGGCCCACCTGGCACTTTTTTATCGACACATTATTTGTTTAGCTGCACGGTTTTTTTAATATCAATTCCCATGAAATTCTGTCTATCCTAGACAAAACACAATAAGATTTAAGCTTGAGTTGAAGCCGGTTCCAGGATCGTTTTAATTTTGCAATTTTAGACAGAATCGATCGACGCACACAACTCGACAACTTTTATTTAACAAACTCGCCCACGATCTCCTTTGCTTTGTATCGATACCATATATCGATACAAAAAGTACTTAGCACTAATTCTTCAATTACTATCGATTATATGTAACTATCGCCAAAAGTTATTAATATTTAACAGAGGTACTTTTTTAACTTAATGTTATTTATATTCTAATACTAAACCCGATACAATATGTACTACTACGCAATTATTTCACTTTTCGAGGGTATTTTCGTGTATCATTGAACTATTGCCATGCTGGCAGAATGAGGCGAAACAAACAGTTGGCTAAGGACACGTTCTATGTGTCCCCTGCGTAGCATTAAATTGATTTACGAAACACAAACACAAATGTCCCATTCAGGCTCAAGTATGCCTCGGCTATATCTACACATATTAAGCTGCATGTGTGTGTATGTGTGTGTGTTTGTGTGTTTGTATGTACTTGGACTTGGGTTCATCATTAGGTCGCATTACTAGTTGATACTTTGGGCTTGTTTCTCTCCTCCGTATAACAACTTATTTGCTGGCAGCTGCAATTTATTTATTTTACCTTATTTAGCTTACATCGGCATGTGCGGCCAGTAGAAGCAGCATTTGTTGTTTCCTTTATACCCTTTATTTGTTAAAAAAGGGTTTGCTCGATTTTATTATCCCAAGTTCTTTTCTTATACTTTGAAATAAAGGGTACCTCCAATTCGATCCCTTTTTTCCGTTTAAGTTGTTTGTTTTCTTTTGCTGACATTGCACATTGTTCCGGGCGTTGAGTGGGAAATTCGCAGCGCAACACGTTAAATTGGGTTCTCAGAATGTCCCATTGGGAATTGCCTTTCATCAATTTTATTGGAGGCGTAGACCATTTCCTCTCCATCAATTCCCTTTACACTTGCCGATGGGTGTAGGTAGGGAATTTCTCTAAGTAAACTGACTTTAATTTCTGCCAAAAAATCTTTATGCTTTACTCAACAACTTTTTTACTTTCATTGCAGAGTTTACGAGACTTTTGCTGTAAGCGAACAACACGACCGCAATTACAGATGGATGGCAAGAGTTCAACTAATTAAACCCAATTTTGAAGCGATTGCTAACATACTCAGACAGAATTCATAAATGTTTTACAAAAAAAACATAAATCTAATTATTTATACTAAGAACCTGAGGGAAATTGTAAGAAGCACCAGCACACACACACACACACACACACACATAAAAATCGAACTTTGATTTGATCCTCATCAAGTTCCCAGGGATTTTCCCTTTGAATATTCACTTGGACACGCCCACACACACAAACACACACACACACACATAAAAATCGAACTTTGATTTGATCCTCATCAAGTTCCCAGGACTTGGACACGCCCACACACACACACACACACACGCACACACACACATAAAAATCGAACTTTGATTTGATCCTCATCAAGTTCCCAGGGATTTTCCCTTTGAATATTCACTTGGACACACACACACACGCACACACACACACACGGCCACACCCTAGTTTCTAAATCATTTGTAAAAACGCCAATTTTTAATATTCATTTTTTGTACGACCTTAGTTAATAGTAAGACACTTTGTATGCTTTTGATGCAGAATACAAATTTAATTTATTAATAACATTAACACACACACACACACATACATACATACATACATATATATGCAAATTCGGATAAGTCTGAGAGCGTGAGTGATATTGTGTTTAGGGTGCTGCATCGACAAAACAGAGCATGAATAAAATTTAACTATTGCATATATATACATATATATTTAAATAAAGAGTTCATCTGTTTGTGTCTTAAATAAGTTGAAATGCTTTTTGTGTACACAAAGAAATCAATGAAAAAATTTACAATTTAAATAAGAAATATTTAAAAAAAAAAAAACAAAAACTTTATCAATTTCAATTTGGATGTTATTAAAAAAAAACCCAATGAACATTATATTATATTAAATGTCTAGATACGTAATTGTTTAGCTATTTCAATTTATGCAAAACCTGCAAAACATTAATAAAAAACTATTAAAGCTCTTAATTATAAAGCAAACAATTATCAAAATGCAATTCAATTGCAAATAAATGGAAAATCTCCAAAAAAAAAGAAAATCTGTTATGGAATTTTCCAAATATATATTTAATAAAAAAAAAAATCGTTTTTTTTTTTGACAAAATCAAAAACAACAATTATTTTACAGTGTATTCCTATTCGTATTCATCTCAAATAGCTTCCATATGTTTGCTTCCTTCAAATATTGTGTATTTGAGTTTATTTTTGTTAGATAAGAATATTGCAAAATTCAAGCCGTCCCGGTACATAATATACAAATACTTGAAATTGATCAAAAAACGAAATTATATATATATATTGATTTTGCCATGGGTTTCAAATTATGTTTGCAGAGTTAGCTCAAAAAGAAATATATATAATGAAGTGCTCTTTGATAATGTCAGTAAAACAATTAGAAATAATATATATATTTAGATCAATATACAAGCAGGTGTTTTCAAAAATAACAAAAAGATCAAAAGAAAAAAGTGGTACAAATAGTCAAAAGTGAAATATAACATTCAAGGAAGGCAACACAAAAACATTTTTGTATGGTATTTACAGCTATCGGATGAGAGATATAATTAAACTATTCTCCAAATCGGATCTAAATACGTGAATATATATTCAAATTCAGTTTGTTTCAATAAATACCCAATGTATATGAATATCTATTCAATAAATACCCAATTTTTCACTAAATACCAAATATATATGAATATATATTCGAATACAGTTTGTTTCAATAACTTCCCTATGTTTCCATAAATACCCAATTTTTCACTAAATACCCAATGTATATGAATATGTATTCAAATACAGTTTGTTTCAATAAATTCCCTATATTTCAATAAATACCCAATTTTTCAATAAATACCTAATGTATATGAATATCTATTCAATAAATACCCAATTTTTCACTAAATACCCAATATATATGAATATATATTCGAATACAGTTTGTTTCAATAACTTCCCTATGTTTCAATAAATACCCAATTTTTCAATAAATACCCAATGTATATGAATATGTATTCATATACAGTTTGTTTCAATAAATTCCCCATGTTTCAATAAATACCAAATTTTTCACTAAATACCCAATGTATATGAATATCTATTCAATAAATACCCAATTTTTAACTAAATACCCAATATATATGAATATATATTCGAATACAGTTTGTTTCAATAACTTCCCTATGTTTCAATAAATACCCAATTTTTCACTAAATACCCAATATATATGAATATATATTCAAATACAGTTTGTTTCAATAAATTCTCCATGTTTCAATAAATACCAAATTTTTCACTAAATACCTAATGTATATGAATATGTATTCAAATACAGTTGGTTTCAATAAATACCCAATGTACTTAGCTTACGTAGATTTTGATGACATCTAATTGTGCTTAAAATATTAAACTCCAATAACTATAACTATACTGAATACTTACTATATACATATGTTGTTTTTGTTACACGAAATACCATTAAAAAACTATTTAATATAACTTAATGGGTGGCATACAAACAAACAAGATGAAGACATTATCAAGTATATGCATTACAATTTTAGGTATTTTCGTTTAAGGATTTTGACGATTTCGTCATTTTTAAATGTAAAGATGTAATAAAATGAATAAAATATATAACAATATACCAACGCTCAACCGAATATGTTTTGTTTATATGACTTTTGAAATGTCTACAGAAGGCTTTGCATTTTTATTTCGGCTCTCTACTCCGACACTTCAGTATAACATTCACAAGTACTAAAGAAACATTCAGTAAGATAAATATTGTCGCTCAATTGTCGACGTTTCTAAATTTTACTCTGTGCATATCGTGTATATTTTATAAAAACAAAAAAAAAATAATCATAATAGTTGTGACAGTGTAATTGCTTTGAAATCATGAGCGATCTAGACGACAAGGTAAATATAAAAAAAACGATTTCTGCGAATTTTCTGTGTTCAGGCAAAAGTTGGTTTTCAAAAAAGACCAAACTATTTATCGATAAGTCTTGTTGCAACAAAATGCACCGATAACCAGTTTAACCAGTTCGCGATATATGAACCAGTTCGCACGTGAATTTACCCTCGCGGAGCGCATACGAAATCAATTTTTTACAAGGAAAACGACAGTGCAAACTGATAACTGTTATTTAACGTTATTGTGTTGTATTAAAAAGGGTTGCACTTACCCAGAGAATATTTAGCGAGTGTTTAAAATAAAGCCGCAAAAGTGGATACCGATACCGATACCGTGAAAGTCGAGGATTTGATGGACTCTGATCCTGACATTGAGTTCATTGAAAAGGATAGCGGGATGTCTTCGTTAGGTGGCAGCAAAGACGAGACGCCAGAGCGCCGCACAGTCGCAATTGTAAGAAGAAGACAGCGCCGCTGAGCTTATCTTGCTCACGTAATTGGAGAACTAGTCCATACAAATTTGCACATGTACTTATTGATTATTACAATGCATTTCTCTATTTTTTCTTTCAGCCAAACGATGATCCGCAGGCGGATGCTGAAAATTACGATGATGTAAGTGCGTGCGATGTTATGTTTGTAAACATCGCCGAGCCGCCGCAGCATATACATAGCCTTCATTTTAACCTCAAATTTCGATGTTTTTATTGTTGTTTAGGAACCGGATGAATCGTTCGGCGAACGGATGTTGGGACTCTCGGAAATGTTCCCGGAATCGGTGCGGAATGTGGCCAGCGCCGTAACGAGCACCGCGGTGAAGAGTTTCCGCAGTCTGTATCAGTTCTCGTGCAATGCATCGTGGATATTCTTTACCAGCTCCGTCATACTGTTTGCGCCCGTCATCTTTGAGACGGAGCGCGCCCAAATGGAGGAGCTGCACAAGTCACAGCAGAAGCAAGTGCTGCTTGGTCCTGGCAGTGCCATGGCCGCAACTGGACCATCGCCCAGTTTACCATTGATTCGTTAATTTACATTTGAAATATACATATGCGCATACGTTAGTTCGGATTTGCCAGCGGGACGTCGAATCAGTCCAAGTGCAAGTCCAAGTCCCTGCCAGTGAATTACACACACACACACACACAAACATGCCACACAGCAATAGATATTCCAACAAGAACAACAAAAGAGCCACAGCCACGCCTCAAGCATTTACCATCGCGATGCAGCATAATCTTTGGACACATCTCGGAGCAGTTGGCAGAGTATTTTGTAGTTGGCCTCCTAAACACATCAAATTCTAACAATTACTGTTTAAAGAAATTAATAAAAAATACGTTTATTAAGAGTTAACAGCTGGAGATTTGTCTACGGCCCGCCCAGGTACTCGCGCGGAATGGGATGCTCCATGAAATAGCGCCGGAATTCGCCGGCATATTTGTTGCGCAGGCCGCGCTCTCCATATTCGTTGAAGCGCTGCGCCAGAAAGACGTAGACATCGAGCACCTTGGCGTGGGCCGACAGCTGCTTAAAGGATTGCGCCGCACGTTCGAGTATGTCGAGGGATTTGAGGAGTTGCGGCTTGCGCGCATCCGCATCTTTGATGGAGAGCAGGCAGCGCACAAAGACGAAGTCGGTCTTGGCCCGTTCGTATAGGCCGCCATTGATGTGAATGTCGTCCATGCTGCGTTTGATGGCCTGGTAGGCCTTCTGCGGCATGAACAGCATCAGCAGGACCTGCGCCAGCAGCATGTCCACCATGGCCAGCTCGTAGTCCATCTGTGAGTCCGACATATCCTCGGCGACGCGTAGCAGCAGCGTCACCGCCTCGCTGGAGAAATTGCCTTCGGCCAGGCTGCAATAGGCGAGCAGCACCTGGACGCGCATCCTCAGCAGAAAGGGTAGCTCCGACTTGGCGGCCAACTTGTCCAGCAGCCGGCGTGCATTATAGAACTCACGTTTGGCCACATAGATGGCGGCACGCTGCTGCATTGCAGCCGCCGCATCGAGCAGATGCAGCTGATCGCAGGCCTTGAAAGCGTCGTGCCAGCGACAGCGATAAATTCCCGACTGTATGATCACATGACACTGGCTGATCATCCAGGACTCCGCGCTGGGCATGCGCGGCAGTTGCTCGCGCGCCCGATGCAGCAGGACCCGGGCGAGACGCAGCTCGCCCTGCAGATGCAGCCACATGGCATAGCTGGCCAGAGCGCTGCCCAATCCCGCCGATCCGCCGCTATTGAAGCGCTGCCGCACCGACAACAACAGCTGGGCATACAAAGCGGACAGCTCGTGCCGGCCATAGGCGCACCAGACGGCGCTGCGCAGCGCCAGCGCTTCGGAGGCATGATTGGACAGATTGTTGCGATTGGTCAGCTGGTCGCTGTGCTGCAGCAGATCGAACAGACGCAACGGCTGATAGCCGGCGACGGTGCCCAGCTTGACGGCAAAGTGCAGGGCCAGCGTATAGTTCTGCAGCATATTTCCGTCCGCATCGCTGATGTCGGCCACGCTGCGCTGCACATACGAGAGCGGGAGTTCGTCGCGGAGCAGGCAGTGCCAGGTGTTGGCCAGATTGAGGCTGCGCTTGTCGCCATGCTCCTGGGCGAGCATAATGCTTTCCCTGAGCGCGGCCAAGGCCTCGTCGCGATGCCCAAAGGCGGCGTGCAGCACGGCCAAATTAATGCAAAAGTACTGATAGCCCTTCTCCTGGCTCATCAGACGCACCGGGGATCGATCCAGAGCCCGATGCAGCGCCGCTAACGCATTGTAATAGTCGCGGACGCGCAACTGATTCATGTAGCCGAGGAAATAGGCGGTCGTATTTAGTGGCAGATCCTGTATGATTTCCTGCACCTTGCGCTGCAGCTCCTTGGGCGACAGGGCGCTGCTCTCGTCGTTGTCCAGCAGCTCCGACTGTTTGTTAATAAAGAATTTCGCCTGCTTGGGCGCCCACTTGCTGAGCGAATTGCTCTCCATGCTCTCGCTCTGCTCCGGCTTTACGGCATCTACTGCCGCCGGCGGCGGCGTGTCCGCTCGGTGCAGCACTCCGCCGGCGATCAGCTTGCGTGGCCCAGCTGCGAGGGCGCGAATGCCGCGTTCATAGTACGCGCAAGTGTTTCGGTACATGCACATCATTTCGGCGAAGGTGAAGCGCTCCAGGACGACGGCAATGCGTCGCACATAGACGCCCACCATGCTGAATTGGCTGACGCCGTAGTCCTCGTTGAGCAGCGTGTCTATGTTCTGCATTTCCGCAAAATCGAACAACGCCTCAAGGCTGGCCGTGCCACAGAACTCGGACATGGCTTTCTCGAACGATTCCAGCATCAGATTATCGAGTTTGTAGGGACGCGTGGTCAGCATATTGTGCAGCTCATTGTACGTCATGTCTGCTTCCTGGACCAGCTTGAACATTAGCATGCAAAACATGCGACGCCGTTGCGGACGCATCGTTATCCCCGTGTCCATGGAGCTCTTTTTTTCCTACGAGTTTTAATTTATTTTTTTTGTTGCTACTTATACTAGCTTGGAGCTGTGGTCGTATGCACTTACCTTCACATACTGTTTTAGCAGTATCAGGACAGCGACTTTGTGTGGTGTTGGTGTCTCTATGCGCGGAGGCACCAGCTTGGAGCTGGGATCCAATGTATCCAGCTCCTCAAATAAATTCATTGCTTTTTTTGCCGGCACACAATATACACAGCCGCAGCCAACTTCACGTGTTGAGGCAAAACTCGGAGCTGCCAACTTGTTTTTAGTAACATATGGCAACTTTTTGTAGCAACATATGGCAACTATTATTGGCGGGCATTCGAAAACATTGAATAAATAAAAACATTTGGAAACATTGCATATACAAAAACTTTGAAATCGGGTGCAACTGACTACGTTATTCTCTGTTCACAGTGTAAATGCTCCTAAAAAGGCCAGCGTTATGCGTGGCCGCTATTATTTTTGTCTTAATCCTCACAGGATGTCATCAAAAGTCTTACGTCAAATTGCGTGACTGGCTGTTCGACTGGGGAGTTGCGTTAATACGGACGGATAGCAAAATTTTCATTGCACAAAACCAATATCAGCTTTCTCACTTTGTGCACAGCGTGTAAAACTAATGCCGTAATTGATGGGGTCAAAGTCTATGAGATATCTAGACAAGTCAAAGTCAAAGCATGTTTGCCTAAAAATGATTTGTTTTTGTTGAGCGTAAATGCATAGTTCAACAATCTTCTACCCATTTACATATATTTAGCGAAGCTAATTAATTCTAATTTATGAATTGGAATAAGTACAGCGTATTCGCTGTAGCTGCAACTGCAGTTTGTTCATGAATCCATTTACAGGACAAATGGGAAAATGGCACGACGTGCCCTTGGGTAGTCCTTGAATTCCTTCTTGTAGTTACGATGCTTGGCAAGAGCCCACACAGTCATCTGGAATGCACCAGCAAAGGCAAACAAATAGGCGGGCAAGCAGGAGGTCATGACCGAATAGCAGACCCAGGCGCCAATCTCATAAGTGTAATTGGGGCACGATACCAGGCTACAAATGGAAATCAATTAAAAGATTTAAAGATTTAAAAACTTCAACAATAAGAAGAACACGCACTTGAAAAGCTTCGTCAGGGGATTGCTGTCGGCCACAGGAATCTTCCGCACCTTGGTGCCGGGTGGACGCAGATTGCGCAGAGCAATGTGTATCGAAAAGTTGCCCAACTCGCAGAGCTAAAAAGTACGAAATTTATTTAAGAAAGAAACATTTAAACGTTTTGTAAGGTAAACTCACAGCAAAGGCGGCCAGCGCAGCCCAAACAGTGCACATGCACGGCGAAGTGTAGAGCGGATGATTGACGTGGTACGACACATACGCCGTAAAGCCCCAATAGTAGCTGCAGTTCTTGAACAGATTGCGCAGCGGCATAGTATTGTGCGAGAAGCGATGCACAAAGATCGTCTCCAGCAAACGCTTCACATAGTGAACCGTATAGCAACCGGCGGCAATGCTGCGGAAAAATTCAAAATATTCAACAATTAAGAAAGCAGAAAGCAAGGTAGACAACGATTGGATATAGTATTTCGATTTTGATATTTGGCTTAATAAAGCTCTAAATGTTTGAACTGCAGCAAATTCAGCTATTTTTAAGGCTAAATTTGGCTTTTTTTTTAAGGTCCTTGGCAGGAAACTGTGAAATTTTAAACCGATTTAGCTATTTGCACGACTGCAATATACCCTTTGGTCGTGCCATATGTATAGGGTATACAAAAATCGTTGAAAGCGTTAAGTCTATTCATTATGCAGCCAGCAGGTAAAAGCGAGTCAAACGCTGATCAGCAATAATTTGCATAAGCATTCGCTGGGTCAGCGGGTCGCGTGGCTGTCTCTGTGTGCGTATTAAACGATATGCGTGAGTCTGGCGAAAGTCACACACACACACAGAGAAACCTTCCATACTTACTGAGTGGTCAGGGAGATGGGATTGCCGGCGGCCTTGCCGTAGACGAGCTCCGGACGGAAATAGAAGATTAGGTAGACAATTAAAGGACCGGCATATTCGGCCAGGAAGACGGTCTTCCAGCCGATTTGCGGTCCCAGATCCTTAACGTAGACCTTGTCCCCATTGCCCAGGTTCAACGAAGCCACGGAATCTGTGTCCCTCAAGCTCCTGCCACGCGGCTCCAAGCGTCTTAGATACAAATAATTTCAGAGTTAGGACATACGTAACTATGTGTGTGTGTGTGTGTGTTGGTATACTTACAGCGATATGCGGTCCGCATGCGGCGCCTGCTTCAATGTCTTGTGAATCAGTGTCCGCAGCTCGCTAATGGAGACCGCGGTGGAGGACACATTCACTGTGCCGTATGACTTAGTTGTTTTAGCACTGAGTACTTCAAGCTCCACCATTTTTCGTGACTGTCACTATTTGCCGTCCGGTTAGTCTTTATTTAGTGATGTATTTTGTGCACAGCGAGTGGTAAGCATACGCAGAAAGATTTCGTATGTTATTGTTAGTTATTTAACTCAAAATGGCACTGTTAATGTACAAATGTTAATATGTGACGTCAGAATTATGTATGTCCAGCTACCATTGCTTATCGTGTCATATTTGTTATCGTTGTAAAATTTAAGATTTTCAGTTGGCCAGTCGACTCAGCACGTAAAGCAGGTCTTGTCTTGAATTTGTTAGAAAACCTTTTTATTTTAATTGTGTGGTGAGTGTGTGTGTCTAGATTTATAAAATATATAAAAAACAAATAGTAAGCCATGAAAATGTAAATCGTCTAAAGATATTTGTCAAAGAAATCCTATTTCAATTCGCTCATTTTGCGTTTGACTTCCAAAGTGAACACTTGAAACTAAAAGAAATTGTGTAAATTCAGCAGAAAAGCAATTAATATCTAATAATAAAAACGCAACTTTAAGCAAAAGTATTGGAAGTAGAGGGTGAGTAAAGCAAACTCGAGTTAATTTTAAAACGAATTGCGGTCGCGGTAAATTCAACGATCTGGCAACTTAATAATTCACCAACTGGTAGCCTTGGACGCATAGCTCGAGCGAGATAACTATATACAACGCTCGACAACTGCAATTGTGCATCACGACACGAAAAGTATAAAATTTAGATTTTTCTGTCGAGCTGCTTTCATTAAGGTAGTACTTCTATATGAATACATTAATTATAACAGTATATAAAAACATTTCGCCTTAAAACAAGCATGTTATACTTATTGGCAAATTAATAATATTTTTGTGCAAGCAGGCTAGCCCTAGTACACAACAATTTCCCAAAAAAATATCCCACATTACCCCTGCAGTTGACGAAGGCTATAAAAAGCGAAGCACAAACTAATTTCGTCCAAGTAATCAAAAAGTGAAGCCAGTGAATTGACAACGCAGCAGCAAATAAAACTGAACAATTTTTTTAAGTGATTTAGGTGTGAAATATTAATAATAAGTTAAAGCCAGTGATTCGAAAAGTGAGTTTATTTAGAATATAAGGCGTTATTGATATTGTAAATTAGTGAAAAAAAATTTTTTGGGCTACAAAAAATTATACGTAACGCCATTTTTTTTTCTTTGTTACGTACTCATTTATAATTAGTTTGTTGGAAAAATCAATACTCAGTATCTAATTTTGCTTTTGTAAATTAATGCGTTTTTCACACCATGCGAACTTTGTATTTTGCAATTTACATATTTGTTGTGAAATTAGTTTATGACGTCATAGAACTTTCCAGAAGGCAATAATATATATATATGTGCATACGTATATGTACATGTACATGTATGCACAAGTATGTATATATGTGCATGTATAATTATTATATTATATATTTGTTTTTATATCATATATATAATTTTATATTGCAAAGGATGTTCTATGTATGCACCTACCTATTCAATACTTATATGTATGAGAAATTTAAACAATGACACGGTGCAATGGCCGTCTATAAAAGGGTCTTTTTATATGTGTGTACATATATATATTTTATAATATATGTGTATGTATGCAAGTGAACTGCAAAGCCATGCTTCTATGTATATAACTTTTTAATACATATTATACACAAAAAAAATAACACGTCGCACGCCCAGACAAGTATGTATGTGTATGGGAAATTTAAACAATGACGCAGTGAAATGGCCGTCTATATGAAGTTCCTTGTATATACGTACATATGTATATTTTATAATATAAATATATGCAAGTTAATTGCAAAGACATGTTTCTATATATGCAAATATTAAAAACATATACACAAATAAATAATGCGTCGCACGCCTAGACATCTATGTATGTATGTGTATGGGAAATTTAAACAACGACGCAGTGCAATGGCCGTCCGTAAAGGGTCTTTGTTTGATAATTGACAAGGGAGGAAATGGTCCAATGTGAAAAAGTGTGTACACATATTGTACATATGCAGTCAGAACAAAGCAATCTTGCAGAAGTACTCATTTTTCGATACTTTTTTTAAGTCATCGTCAAAGCCATATCATTTTAGTTTGCGTCGAGGTCTGTTCAAATGAAATTCAATTTTATTTTCTAATTTTCTCTTTTTATTTTGCAGAATTATCAATATGCAGATCTTCGTAAAAACTTTGACGGGAAAGACCATCACCTTGGAGGTGGAGCCTTCCGATACGATCGAGAACGTTAAGGCCAAGATTCAGGACAAGGAGGGAATCCCTCCAGACCAGCAGCGTCTGATCTTCGCCGGCAAGCAACTGGAAGATGGTCGGACTTTGTCAGACTATAACATCCAGAAGGAGTCGACCCTCCACTTGGTCCTCCGTCTGCGTGGTGGTATGCAGATCTTCGTGAAGACCCTGACGGGAAAGACCATCACCCTGGAGGTGGAACCTAGTGACACGATCGAGAACGTGAAGGCCAAGATTCAGGACAAGGAGGGCATCCCTCCAGACCAGCAGCGTCTGATCTTCGCCGGCAAGCAGCTGGAAGATGGTCGGACTTTGTCAGACTATAACATCCAGAAGGAGTCGACCCTCCACTTGGTCCTCCGTCTCCGTGGTGGTATGCAGATCTTCGTGAAGACCCTGACGGGAAAGACCATCACCCTGGAGGTGGAACCTAGTGACACGATCGAGAACGTGAAGGCCAAGATTCAGGAC
The DNA here is from genome assembly GCF_035044405.1 of Drosophila montana. Taxonomy (NCBI): domain Eukaryota; kingdom Metazoa; phylum Arthropoda; class Insecta; order Diptera; family Drosophilidae; genus Drosophila; species Drosophila montana. The sequence goes on from NW_026997456.1 coordinate 32,395, forward strand.
AAGGAGGGCATCCCTCCAGACCAGCAGCGTCTGATCTTCGCCGGCAAGCAGCTGGAAGATGGACGCACTCTTTCCGACTACAACATCCAGAAGGAGTCGACCCTCCACTTGGTCCTCCGTCTCCGTGGTGGTATGCAGATCTTCGTGAAGACCCTGACGGGAAAGACCATCACCCTGGAGGTGGAACCTAGTGACACGATCGAGAACGTGAAGGCCAAGATTCAGGACAAGGAGGGCATCCCTCCAGACCAGCAGCGTCTGATCTTCGCCGGCAAGCAGCTGGAAGATGGACGCACTCTTTCCGACTACAACATCCAGAAGGAGTCGACCCTCCACTTGGTCCTCCGTCTCCGTGGTGGTATGCAGATCTTCGTGAAGACCCTGACGGGAAAGACCATCACCCTGGAGGTGGAACCTAGTGACACGATCGAGAACGTGAAGGCCAAGATTCAGGACAAGGAGGGAATCCCTCCAGACCAGCAGCGTCTGATCTTCGCCGGCAAGCAGCTGGAAGATGGTCGCACCTTGTCGGATTACAACATCCAGAAGGAGTCGACCCTCCACTTGGTGCTCCGTCTGCGTGGTGGTATGCAAATCTTCGTGAAGACCCTGACGGGAAAGACCATCACCCTGGAGGTCGAGCCCAGTGACACGATCGAGAACGTGAAGGCCAAGATTCAGGACAAGGAGGGCATCCCTCCAGACCAGCAGCGTCTGATCTTCGCCGGCAAGCAGCTGGAAGATGGTCGGACTTTGTCAGACTATAACATCCAGAAGGAGTCGACCCTCCACTTGGTCCTCCGTCTGCGTGGTGGTATGCAGATCTTCGTGAAGACCCTGACGGGAAAGACCATCACCCTGGAGGTGGAACCTAGTGACACGATCGAGAACGTGAAGGCCAAGATTCAGGACAAGGAGGGCATCCCTCCAGACCAGCAGCGTCTGATCTTCGCCGGCAAGCAGCTGGAAGATGGTCGCACCTTGTCGGATTACAACATCCAGAAGGAGTCGACCCTCCACTTGGTGCTCCGTCTGCGTGGTGGTATGCAAATCTTCGTGAAGACCCTGACGGGAAAGACCATCACCCTGGAGGTCGAGCCCAGTGACACGATCGAGAACGTGAAGGCCAAGATTCAGGACAAGGAGGGCATCCCTCCAGACCAGCAGCGTCTGATCTTCGCCGGCAAGCAGCTGGAAGATGGACGGACTCTCTCTGACTACAACATCCAGAAGGAGTCGACCCTCCACTTGGTCCTCCGTCTGCGTGGTGGTATGCAGATCTTCGTGAAGACCCTGACGGGAAAGACCATCACCCTGGAGGTGGAACCTAGTGACACGATCGAGAACGTGAAGGCCAAGATTCAGGACAAGGAGGGCATCCCTCCAGACCAGCAGCGTCTGATCTTCGCCGGCAAGCAGCTGGAAGATGGTCGGACTTTGTCAGACTATAACATCCAGAAGGAGTCGACCCTCCACTTGGTCCTCCGTCTGCGTGGTGGTATGCAGATCTTCGTGAAGACCCTGACGGGAAAGACCATCACCCTGGAGGTGGAACCTAGTGACACGATCGAGAACGTGAAGGCCAAGATTCAGGACAAGGAGGGAATCCCTCCAGACCAGCAGCGTCTGATCTTCGCCGGCAAGCAGCTGGAAGATGGTCGCACCTTGTCGGATTACAACATCCAGAAGGAGTCGACCCTCCACTTGGTGCTCCGTCTGCGTGGTGGTATGCAAATCTTCGTGAAGACCCTGACGGGAAAGACCATCACCCTGGAGGTGGAACCTAGTGACACGATTGAGAACGTGAAGGCCAAGATTCAGGACAAGGAGGGCATCCCTCCAGACCAGCAGCGTCTGATCTTCGCCGGCAAGCAGCTGGAAGATGGTCGCACTCTTTCCGACTACAATATCCAGAAGGAGTCGACCCTCCACTTGGTCCTCCGTCTGCGTGGTGGCATGCAGATCTTCGTGAAGACCCTGACGGGAAAGACCATCACCCTGGAGGTCGAGCCCAGTGACACGATCGAGAACGTGAAGGCCAAGATTCAGGACAAGGAGGGCATCCCTCCAGACCAGCAGCGTCTGATCTTCGCCGGCAAGCAGCTGGAAGATGGTCGGACTTTGTCAGACTACAACATCCAGAAGGAGTCGACCCTCCACTTGGTCCTCCGTCTGCGTGGTGGTATGCAGATCTTCGTGAAGACATTGACGGGAAAGACCATCACCCTGGAGGTGGAACCTAGTGACACGATCGAGAACGTGAAGGCCAAGATTCAGGACAAGGAGGGCATCCCTCCAGACCAGCAGCGTCTGATCTTCGCCGGTAAGCAACTGGAAGATGGCCGCACCTTGTCGGATTACAACATCCAGAAGGAGTCGACCCTCCACTTGGTCCTCCGTCTGCGTGGCGGCTGCCCAGCTTAATTTAAGTAGAAAGGCGCATACAAATCTAATGGGCAAAACTAATTATCGAACACTGAAAATCAAGCTACAGAGTTGCCAAATTTTTTAATTTCTGCAAAATAACACGACCGCAAGAAAAAATTCCAAATTTACAAGTTCAAGCATTGAGCCGATTTTACTGTGACTGCTGTTTCTTCTGGCTTAAAATTGTCTTGCTTCAAATTCCAAATACAATTATAATAAATTAATTATTCAAAGATAAATGTTTTATTTATTGTGGTATTGTGATCGCGCCTAATTAGTGGGTGGGTTATGTTAATAAAATGTAGACTGGATATAGTTGAACTTTCTGTTAGCTACTTTTCGGGATTTAAATCGGGCGTTGCCAAATTATGCTCGGAAAAATAATACAGAAATTCAAAACTATTTTATTGTGGATGTTGCCAGACTTCAACCATGTCGTTCTAACGTTTCTGTGTGAATGGCGTTTGATTCGTTAAATATGTAAACGTTTCGTGGTGACTGTCAAAAAGGGTAAGACGGAATTACAAAGTGAATGCTGCCCGTTTATTTTGGACAAGTTAAAGCAGCTAAACTTGCAAACAAAATGGCAAAGGTGCTGCAACGTGTGGAAACCACGCTGCGTAGCTTCTATGTATTTAATTCCAGCTTTGGCCAAAAGGAGGGCGAGGTGAGTTCAAGTAATTCGTTTGTTAGCAACGCCTACAAATCGTTGATAATCAACAGGAGCACAAGAAAATACTGTTCTATCATCCGAATGACATTGAGCTCAATACAAAAATCAAAGATGTGGGCCTTAGTGAAGCCATCATAACCTTTACCGGGTGAGCGCCAGCGCCTGCTTCTGCCACACCCAATAAATGACAGATTTGTTATTTGTTTATCGATTTCCCAGCACGTTCACGAACGAGGATGATTGCAAGGCTCTGCATACGCAGAAGACAACACAGCTGTTCTATCAGCCGGAGCCAGGCTTTTGGCTGGTGCTGGTGCTCAATGTGCCAAAGGAGCTCAAGCTAAAGGACGGCGTCGAGGTGGCCGATTATCGCGGCGGCGACGTCTCCGATCGCATATACCACGCCGTGCTCCGCCAATGCTATCACATGTATCGCTTCCATCATGGCACGCTGCAGGGCAAGTTGTCGCAAGCGGCGGCAGAGGAAGAGCGCCAGCAGCTGGCGGCCGAGTTGCAACAGTTCTATGAAAGCTATTTGGCGAATATCAAGGATTTGGCACACTGCGACATTGTGGACATGCTGCACTCGGTCCAGTATCTGGCGCTGGACAAGGCGCTGTTCCTGCGCGCCCACAACTTTAGCATGCTATGCGATAACTTCCCCGCCGTCAAGGAGTGCATCATGCTCTACAACGAGCAGGTCGTCTGCGGCGGCAAGCTGACCGCCAGCGATCTGTACAGCCTGCATGCGCACATCCCGACGGCCACATCCGCAGCTGCCTATGGTTCGGGCGCCTTTGTGCGGGATGCGAACGAAGAGCAGGCGCCCCGTAGAGTATTTTTGGAGTGGGAGGGGCAAATTAAGCCATACTACTTGCTCATCTATCGGGCACTAAATGTGACGCTCTGCCTGTTCCTCGATGGTAAGCGAAGCCCGTCCAGCCAAGCCATTGCCTTAATGCCGATTTACTCCCACACAGCCCGGCAAGCTGCACCGGCGCCTGACTTCTATGAGGAACTGGACACGTATATGGGTCCGCAGCTCAGCTGCCTGGCGCGCGACATTGCCGCCGAAGTCTCGAAGCTGAGCGTGGGCATCGCTGCCGCCCAGGAGAGCACCTCAAATGATAACTCGCCCAAATATCTGTTTATCAACGAGCAAAGTCTGCAGCACCACACGAATATCTATCGGAGCGCCAAGACGCCGCAGAAGAGCCTGCCGCGCAACGTGATGAGCATCATTGCTGATTTGGCCAATCCCATTGAGCATGGTGCTGCGGCCACCGAGGAGCTGCAGGTGAAGACAACCAACGATTTTTGGGTCGTGAAGCGGCGGTGCAACTGGCGTCAGTACTATGTGATACTTGGCAAGAGCAAGGCGACGCTTTTGGATGTGACGCAGGAGGCGAAGCGTATATTTGAACAGGAGCTCACAGATGATGTATTCTTTGACAAATAAACAGTAGAATTAGATAAATAAATGGCGTTTTCCAATTGTATTTGCTGCTGTTTTGGTTTCTTGCTTCCGGCTGCCGCCAGCAGAAACCACAGCACGCGCTGAGCTGCGTCCGATGTTGTTTTCAAGCCAGCACCGTGGTGCTACTCGTGCTTGCCGGATTCAGCTCAGTGCTGGCATCGTTGTACACGCTCGTCGAGGACGACGAGCTGGTTGTGGCCCCGTTGCCGTGGCCTTTGCTCAATTTCACAATGTAAATTTTACGATTCGACATGCAAATGCTGTAGCTGTGGTGCTCATAATCGATGCTGATGCGCTCGCAGCTGCTGTTGGGCATGAAATTGTCATCGATGCTACAGCCGCAGGAGAAACATTAACATTAATTAGTTATTCTTTGTTTTGTCTCACAATTTCAGTTCAACTTGCCTTTCGGTAAGATTTAGCAGACCCATTATTACATTGGCGCTGCGATCATCGTTCTTCAGATCTCCGCCTGAATCTAGCACGGCACCATCATCTTTGAGTATCAAGTAGCCAATTTGATTGGGCACAATCTGCTTATCCTTGTCCATATTTCAAGTTCTCTAGCTAGAATGTTTATCTTTATTGTTTTTTTGTTTAACAGCTGCATTAAATGCCATTCACATTTGTAGCACATATCCCATGCGATATATACAGCGTTGCTTATCGATATCTATTAACACTGCCAGCTCTAACGAATCATGTCACACCGCTAGCATACTAGCATACATTCTGTAAAGTGCTCCCGTGCAGTTCGTGTGAAATTTAAAGCGCTGCGTGAAAAATTAAGTAAAAGAGTTGAAAATCAATAGTTAAACCAACAAATTTGTTGTTAAGCGGTTGAGCGAGATCTAAAGTGTAAGTTACATATTGTTTTCATTTACAATTGTAGACCACAAAGCTTTAAATTGCATTGAAAATCAGCAAGCGTTTATGTGTGTGTATGTGTGTGGTACAGTGAAAATTTTTCGGGTCAACGCCACACCCTCGCTTTCATAAAGCGAAAATCTAATTATGCTTTAGAAATGGGCAAAATATCACAGTAGAACTGTTTATTGCTTAAACAAAGTGTTTTGCTTACTAAATTACCTTTTGGAAAGTGTATAAAGAGTACAAAATTCTGTATCCATGTTTTATGTGAACCATTTTTATAAATACGTACATGTGTGTGTGTGTTGTGTATACGTCATCGGGTTGTGCCGCAACTTCAATTTGAGAGAAAGCGGGAGAGAGAGATATACAGAACAGGCACGGATACAAACCAATGAGGTGTATTTTGGTATTTACAGCAAAGATGGCAAGAGTAATATTTTGTTTGCCCTAAGTCGAAATTTCGCGAAACCTGTTTGACAAAAAAAAAAAAAATGTCCTTGACTTTGGCGGGTTGTTTATTTAGGATAACGTTGCGCAATTTTGTACGCATATTGCCGGCAAGCAGAAAAACCAGTTCTCATGCATTTTGAAAATTTTATTTTGGAATGAAAGCTCTTTTTTTTAACGCTCATGTTTGATACTTATTGCTCATAGTTCCAAGTTGTGCGCATTACGTCATCCAGCTATTTCTGATAGACACTTCAATTAATGTATGTTGCCGCTTCGCTGTGTATCGCTCATGTGTGAGGTCTGTGCCAGCGGCTCTGTGAATGTATTCAAAACGAGAGCGCGCTCGCTCTTTCGCTCATTCCAAACAAAAATGTACTCCATGGCACGGAGTCCATGTACGCCCCCCTCCCTCCCCCCTCTCCGTGTCTTTGCTTCGTTCTCTTTTTGTATGTTGTTTTTGTTTGTATAGCACGCCACAAACAGTTAAATTGCCTTCAATTCGTTTATGTATGTTTATTTGTGTGTATGTGTGTGACTGGGCGACATTTGACTTTTGTATGGCTGCTTTGAATACAAACCCCGAATCCGGGCCTAGGCTATGTTATTTTTCAATTTCCTGCCGTGTATTAGGGCGATGCCGTTAAAAACTCGCGTGACTAAATTATATTTAGATATTTGTATACATGTTCGTTTATATTTTTCGTCACCGAACCACCCTGCTTTGTAAAACTTCTTCTTCTTCTGGCGATGATGTCATTTAAGTAAAGCCAATTGAAGACACTTCTTGCAACTACTTTACTTTGCTTTGCTCTTTGACCTCCAGTTTCATTTCTATACATGTAATACATATCTCGACTATTCCTATTAGAACATTGATTGAAGTCTTCATGTGGGTATATATGCATTTCTAAAGCTTTGTAGCACAATGAATCTTAACTCTTTGCCCCAATTGTACTTTTATTTACTAAAATTAACAATAGTTTTTTAAGTATTGAGTAATATATCAATTCTGTGTTGTACTCTTAGTTTATTGCACGTCAAACGAAATAATATTGGTAACAAAAACATAAATAAAACAAACTAACTAACCTAGCGTATAAATATGGTATTCTAATTTGTATAATTTCCTTCGTAAACTCTATCTTAATTCGGCACAAATCTAGAGTTAGTTTGATCTTTATACGTTTGAGTGTGTGTGTATGTGTGGAAAAAGAAAAGAAATCCTAAACGAAAATAAACATCGAAACCAAGAAGAAAAAAAAAGTGGCCAAGAAAATGAATAAAATGAAATAAATGAAAGCAAGCAAAAGACAAAGAGCGTACAAGCAATATTTCTCTTCTCTCATCTTCCGTTACAGGAACGGGGCCTGAGGGAGAGAGAAAATGTTGTGAGAACGAAGCTTAAACGTAATATAAACAAAAACAAACGCAACATATGTAAATAAATCGAACAGCAAATGGAACTGGAACCGGATCAGGAGCTGGAACAGTTGTTTAAAAAACTGGAACTTGTCGATTTGGCTTTGTAAGAGAAGTAAAGCTTATAAGTAATATACACAGAAACACATGTGAATAAAGCAAACAGCAAATGGAGCATGCAAAGCAACTGGAACTGGAACTGGAACTAGAACCAGAGCAGCAGCTGGAGCAGTTGCTTAAAAAACTGGAACATGTCGATTTGGCTCAGCTACCCGAAAAGTTCCAAGCACACTTTCAGCAAAAGCCGAGCAACATTTGCAGTCTGGAGGATTTCGCAATTTACTATTTGGCTGCACTGCGTCAACATACGGAGCTGCATTTTCGCGCTGGCACCGAATCGGAAACCCCTAAACAACACACGCCCGTGCGCCTAGCAAAACCCCCGCCCGTAGATCAGGAACTGAATGAATCCCCGCTCAGTCAGCTGAGCGCGGGCAATGTGTCCACGCCGGTACGACAGGTGACTCCGCTGCAGCAGCAGCAGCAGGGACGTCGCTCGGCTGGCGTCACGCCGCAAAGCAGCGAGCGATCGACTAACCGAAGTGGAGGAGGCGGAGGAGGAGGAGGCGGGGCTGGTGCGGGCAGCTTTTGTCTAGCGGATTTTATGACCCATACGACGCCCAATCAGAGCCAACAGCGCGCGAAGAAGAAGACGACGACGACAACGCCGCTCGATAAATCGCAGAAGCCGCGCCGCCGCGTGCTGCCCATGACCATCAGCCGGAACGTGTCCGCGAGCAGCTCCTTTGGCGACACCAGCTCCTTCAGCAACGAGAACAATCTGCTGCGTCTCTCGCAGAGCTGCGAGCTGGACCGCAGCCAGGGCGCCGAGCTGGAGCAGGAGGCGCGCAAGACGCTGCTGCTGCGCCGACAGGAGATCAAAAGCGAAGCGCCCGTGGAACAGGAGCGGGAAAGGGAAAGGGAACGGGAGCGAGAACAACCGAAAGTAATGTCAATTAGTTTGGAGCAGGTGCGCCATGCCAAGCAGCTGCAGCTGCTGGCGGCGATCTATGCGCTGCTCATGGATCTGAATCTGGTGCCAAATGTGCTGACCGAGATCAGCTACGCGCTGCAGTTGCTCAACATATGTGATGTGGCGGGGGACAGCAGCAGCTCCCCCCAGTCGGAGCCACCGCTGGCTCTTTTAGCTGGCCACAAGGAGTGCATCTATTTTGCGGCCAAGCTGCTGGAGCAACAAAAGGATCTGCTGCTGCAGCTGGATCGCAGCTCGCTGGCCGTGCTGCTGCAGCACGAGCGCCTGTCGCTGCTGCCCAAGGCGCTGCTGGAGCAACTGGAGCAGCAGCAGAGCAAGCGGGCGCCGCGGATCACGGAGGAAACGGAGAACAAGGCACAGCAGAATGTGCACTATCAGCACGAGAAGGATGCGCGCGATAAGTTTCCCAGCCAGCAGGAGTTTGGGGCATTCAAGAGCCAGCGCGATCTCTTCTACAAGTCGCTCAAGCTCTGGGAGCAACTGCATCTGAATCGCCTGTTCAGCTTTGGACGAGAGCTCGGGCCGCCTGTGCGGGACATCTTCAGGCAGTCGGAGCATGTGGTGAATATGTCGCACTTTGCGGGACTCTTTGTCAGCCAGCTGCTCATGTCCAGCCGGGAGACGCACGAGTCGCCCGAGGAGCTGGGCCTCAAGCTCGATCAGCAGCGTCTCAATAGGCTCGCACAGCGTCTGGTCACCAGCAATTCGAGCGTCGAGGATCAGTTCCCGCGCACGCAGGCCTTCTTTCGTGATTTTATTAGTGAATGCGGTTCGTTGGCGTTTCTCGTGCAGCTCCAGCTGGCGCTCTATGTCCAGCTGTTGCGCCACAATGACTCCAGCTTCGAGCTGCTCTCACTGCAACCCGATGGCGAGGAGGAGCAGCAGGAGCAGCTGGCCTCACCATATATTGTGCGCCCGCAGGCTCAGGCCGAGCTGCTCATTTTGGCCAAGTTCTTGGGTTATGTTTGCGCCTTTCCCTACAATCGTTCAGCCAACGCCGCCAACACCTGCCAGCAGCAGCAGCTCCAGCTGCGACGCCAGTTCCGGCCACCATTCGAGATGCGGCTGCATCTGGAGCGTGCCATGCGCCAGGGCAAGCTGCTGATCACGCTGCCCTGGCTGGTGCAGTATCTGGTCATGTTGGACCCGGTCACGCTGCAGCTGCCCGCCGCACTCGACACTCTGGAGCTGCTCTATGCCTTGTATGGCGGCGCCCTGGGAAAAACCCATGCGATTTTCATTGCGCGCAGCTGCCTTGGCTGGCTGCTGGAATCTCAGCCCGCGCTTAGCAGTGGCTACTACAGCCACAGGAGGAGCAGCAGCAGCACCACGAAACCGGTTGGAGCTACGGCAGCTCTCGTCTCCGATTGCCTGCGTAGTCTGTGCTTCTCGGACGCGGGGAAGGCGGGATCGCTGCTGGAGCAGCTGCTGCCGGTTGCGTGTCCCTTTCTGCACGAGTTCCGTGTCGCTATTGCGCCCTCGCAGCGCCAGGTGCAGCGCAATGGACGCTATCGTTACATAACCACGCGCCTCGAACAGCTGGGCGGCAGCGGCAGCAAGCATAATCCTCCGGCGGACACTGAATCTCTGGCTGTGCCGGCTTCGGCTCAGCGCAAGCTGGTGGACGCCTTTTTGCACTCGCAGAACGCCTCGATGCGGCGTCTGCTTGAATTCGTGACGGAGCGCAGCTTCAAGTGCGTCGTCAAGGATGCACAACAAACGATACTCCTGCCCTCCAAGTCGCTGGCCGATGCACAGGTCAACGGCATTGAGTCGACGCAGCAGCACGAGGTGCTGCGGGAGCTGAAGCGCATCTATCAGCAGGCACGTGCTCAGGGCTGTCAACAGTGGACGGATCGGGTGCCCGGCATGTTGGAGCAGCGCATTGAGCAGTCGCTGCTGGCGCTGCTGCCCGCCAATACGAATGACGTAGTGCGTCATACGTATGCGCATTTGATCCGGCAGCAGGCGCAGCTGCAGCTGCAACAATGGCTGGAGATTAGCGTGCTGCAGTCGAGCTTCTATCACGGCGATCTGCAGGAGCTGGCCAGCAAGGTGTGTCGCGCCAATGGCCGGAGCAGCGCCCAGGCCCAGGTTGGCGTCAATTCGAATGACCTGTGCCTGACGGCGGCGGGCGACGAGCTGAGATTGTCGCAGACTCTGCGCGAGCTGCAGCAATGGGTGCATTGCCTCAGCATGCGGCCCGAATTTCTGCCCTATTTGGGCGAGCTGCTGCCGCTGCTCGAACGTACGCGGCAGGCGGCGCTGCTGCCGCATTTGCCCAGCCATTTCTATCATTTGCTCGGCTCCATTTTGGTGCGTCTGCTGCAGTTGCTCATGTGCCAGCAGCCGGAGCTGCTGACGCAGCCAATTATCAGCATCAGCTGTGAGGTGTGGCTGGCGCCGAAGGTGCGTTCAGCTGATGAGAATGGCGCCCATCCCATCTATTTGGAGGCATTGCTTAGCGTCGGCTTTGTCCAGGATCTGAGTGCGAATCCTGCGCGCTTTCAGCTGCTCCACCAGCTACTACACAATATGCTAGAAGCACACGTACTGCACGTCGATCAGCTCAATCAGTTTTTCTTGGCACTCTTCAAGGAGGACTGGACACAGCCGGTGTGGAGCGCGCTCTCCCAGCTGCTGCATCAGTTGTCCCAAAGTTGTCCCAGCAAAGTCAACGACGACGACGACGGCAAGTCGCAGTTGTTTATGGAAATGCTGGCGGATTTGTCAAACGATTTGGATAGTTTTTAAGCTTATAAAGTTATAATTATATCATTCTCACATTTATCATACAATGTTTGTCGCTGTTAATAAATACTCTATTTTTTGCAAAAGAATGTCACCTTTTCATGCTCTTCAAGTTCGATAAGATAACAGCGCTGCTTATCGATAATTAAAATTTCCGATTACGTCACTGTCAGCCAAACTTGACGAATTTGTCGTTGTAGTTGGGTCGGCTTGTGAAATACAAAATGATATAGATGTATGTGTGTGTGTGTGTGTGTATGTGAGGCGGGCGATGCAGTCATTGGATAAAAAGTAGAACGAATAAGTGTAGAAACTGTAAGAAAAAGTATAATGTTTACGTTGTGTTTCTAACGGCTGCTCCAAAAAAAAAGCTAAAAATGCTGTTCGAAATATATAAAATTAGCAGAATTAGGTTTCTGATCACAAAAGGTTAAGGTGCTAAAAGATCCTTAATCAAATTTTAACTATTTTCGGCAACCTGTGCAAATAGGCAAACTGAGCTGGAAAATAGCTGAATTGGCAACAGTGGCTCTAGATTAACTAAGCTGGAAATTAGCTGAATTGGCAACACTGGCTCTGCCGCAAATTAAATAGACTTGCTACAGCAAAAGTGCGGTATATTGACTTAGTTGCAGGAATTTTATATACATACTTATGGGTACACATGATACCCTTCTTTTTTTTGTACACATTATATAGTAAAAATCTGGTTTAAAGACTTTATACAGCAGATGTGCGGTCTATTGACTTGCTTGCAGTGTTTTTATATACATATCCTAGGTATCCACCATATTAAAACTTTTTTTTTTCATAATTCACAATTTCAAGTTAAAAAGTCTGGTCACTTTTCAACCACTGTGCGGTACACAAAGTGCGTAATGTGTGTGTTTGTATGTATGCAGCAAAGCTGATTGTCTGTCTGTGTGTGTGTGTGTGTGTCATTGTGCTAAATTTGTAAAACGCGAGCGGAGGTTATGCAATCGACAAAAGCTGTGTCTCTGGTTAAAGCTAATTGAATCTAATTGTGGCTCACTCTCTCTCGTTCATTCATTAATTCTTGATTCTCTTTCAGTTGAGCACGGGCAAACTTTGGCATTTGGATTTGATGAGCAGCCAGGAGCAGTATTAGATTAAATTGAAACTTTACAAAATCAAAGCTAAAACGAACGAAGAATTAAACGAACCAACGTACCAAATATGGAGAATTTTACACCGAAAGAGGTGAAAATCCTCGAGACCGTCGAGGATATTCAGGAGCGTCGTGAGCAGGTTCTGTCGCGCTATAATGAATTCAAGATTGAAACGCGGCAGAAGCGTGAGAAGCTCGAGGATTCGCGTCGCTTTCAGTACTTTAAGCGCGACGCCGATGAGCTGGAATCGTGGATACACGAGAAACTGCAGGCGGCCAGCGAGGAGAGCTACCGTGATCCGACCAATCTTCAGGCCAAGATCCAGAAGCATCAGGCCTTCGAGGCGGAAGTCTCCGCGCATAGCAATGCAATTGTATCGCTGGATAATACCGGCCAGGAGATGATCAATCAGCAGCACTTTGCATCGGAGACCATACAGCGGCGCCTGGATGAGCTGCATCAGTTGTGGGAGCTGCTGCTGAGCCGTCTGGCCGAGAAGGGCCTAAAGCTGCAGCAGGCGCTGGTCCTTGTGCAGTTTTTGCGTCAGTGCGAGGAGGTCATGTTTTGGATCAAGGACAAGGAGACCTTTGTGACGGCCGATGAGTTCGGCCAGGATCTGGAGCATGTCGAGGTGCTGCAGCGCAAGTTCGATGAATTCCAAAAGGACATGGCCTCACAAGAGTATCGCGTCACCGAGGTCAACCAGTTGGCCGACAAACTAATCCAGGACGGTCATCCCGAGCGGGACACAATTACCAAGCGCAAGGAGGAGCTCAACGAGGCCTGGCAACGGCTCAAGCAATTGGCCATTGTGCGGCAGGAGAAGCTCTTCGGCGCCCACGAGATTCAGCGCTTTAATCGCGATGCCGACGAGACTGTCGCCTGGATAGCCGAAAAGGATGTTGTGCTCTCCTCTGACGACTACGGGCGCGATCTGGCCAGTGTCCAGGCACTGCAGCGCAAGCACGAGGGCGTCGAACGCGATCTGGCCGCCCTCGAGGACAAGGTGTCCACCCTGGGCGCCGAGGCGCAGCGTCTGTGCTCCATCCATGCCGATCACAGCGATCAGATACGCGACAAGCAGGCCGAGATCGCCAACTATTGGCAGAGCTTGACGGCAAAGGCGCGTGAGCGCAAGCAGAAACTGGATGAGTCCTACTATCTGCATCGTTTCCTTGCCGATTTCCGTGATCTGGTGTCGTGGATCAATGGCATGAAGGCCATCATTTCGGCCGATGAGCTCGCCAAGGATGTGGCCGGCGCTGAGGCGCTGCTGGAGCGTCATCAGGAGCACAAGGGCGAGATCGATGCGCGCGAGGACAGCTTCAGGTTGACCACCGAATCCGGCCGGAAGCTGTTGGAGCGCGAGCACTATGCCGCCGCCGAAATCCAAGAGAAGCTGGCCGCTCTGGAGAATGACAAGAGCTCGCTGCTGTCGCTGTGGGAGGATCGCCGCATCCTGTACGAGCAGTGCATGGATCTGCAGCTCTTCTATCGCGACACTGAACAGGCCGACACCTGGATGGCCAAGCAGGAGGCCTTCCTCGCCAACGAGGATCTGGGCGATTCACTGGACTCTGTCGAGGCGCTGATCAAGAAGCACGAAGACTTCGAGAAGAGCCTGGCCGCCCAAGAGGAGAAAATCAAGGCGTTGGACATTTTCGCCACCAAGCTAATCGATGGCCAGCACTATGCCGCCGACGATGTCGCGCAGCGGCGACAGATGCTGCTCGCCCGACGCGCCGCCCTGCAGGAGAAGTCGGCCAAGCGGCGCCAACTGCTGGAGGACTCGAATCGCTATCAGCAGTTCGAGCGCGACTGCGACGAGACCAAGGGCTGGATCAGCGAGAAGCTCAAGTTCGCCACCGACGACAGCTATCTGGATCCGACCAATCTGAATGGCAAGATGCAGAAGCATCAGAATTTCGAGCACGAGCTGAACGCGAATAAATCCCGCATCGAGGACATCACCAATGTGGGCAGCGAGCTGATCGAGAGGAAGCACTATGCCGCCGATCAGATCAATACGCGCATGCAGGAGATTGTTGTGCTGTGGGAGACGCTCGTCCAAGCGTCCGACAAGAAGGGCTGCAAGCTGAACGAGGCGTGCCAGCAGCAGCAGTTCAATCGCACGATCGAGGACATTGAGCTCTGGCTGAGCGAGATCGAGGGCCAGCTGCTGTCCGAGGATCACGGCAAGGATCTGACCTCTGTGCAGAATCTGCAGAAGAAGCATGCGCTGCTCGAGGCCGATGTTATGGCCCATCAGGATCGCATCGAGAACATCAATGTGGCGGCCAACAAGTTCATCGAATCGGGACACTTCGATGCCGACAACATTCGCAACAAGGAGGGCAATCTGTCGGCACGCTATGCCGCCCTGGCGGCGCCCATGGGCGAACGCAAACAGCATCTGCTGGACTCGCTGCAGGTGCAGCAGCTGTTCCGCGACCTCGAGGACGAGGCGGCCTGGATACGGGAGAAGGAACCGATTGCCGCGTCGACGAATCGCGGTCGCGATTTGATTGGTGTCCAGAATCTGATCAAGAAGCATCAGGCCGTGCTGGCCGAGATTAACAATCATGAGGCGCGCCTCTTGAACGTCATTAGCTCGGGCGAGACAATGCTCAAGGATCAGCCGTTCGCCAGCGACGATATACGCCAGCGCCTCGAGGCGCTGCAGGAGCAGTGGAACAACCTGCGCGAGAGATCCAATCAGCGCAAACAGGATCTGGACGATTCGCTGCAGGCGCATCAGTACTTTGCCGATGCCAACGAGGCGGAGTCGTGGATGCGCGAAAAGGAACCAATTGCCACGGGCAGCGATTACGGCAAGGACGAGGACTCATCGGAGGCGCTGCTCAAGAAGCACGAGGCACTCGTCTCCGATCTGGAAGCCTTCGGCAACACCATCCAGGCGCTGCAGGAGCAGGCCAAAAACTGCCGCCAGCAGGAAACGCCCGTCGTCGACATTACTGGCAAGGAGTGCGTCGTTGCGCTCTACGACTACACGGAGAAGTCGCCGCGCGAGGTGTCCATGAAGAAGGGCGACGTCCTCACGCTGCTCAACTCGAACAACAAGGACTGGTGGAAGGTGGAGGTCAACGATCGGCAGGGCTTCGTGCCAGCCGCCTACATCAAGAAGATCGAGGCCGGGCTGAGTGCATCGCAGCAGAATCTCGTGGACAACCATTCGATTGCCAAGCGCCAGAACCAGATCAACTCCCAGTACGATAATCTCTTGGCCCTCGCTCGCGAGCGCCAGAATAAGCTCAATGAGACGGTCAAAGCGTATGTCCTGGTGCGCGAGGCAGCCGACTTGGCTCAATGGATACGCGACAAGGAGAACCATGCCCAGATCGCCGATGTTGTTGGCGAGGATCTCGAGGAGGTCGAGGTGCTGCAGAAGAAGTTCGACGACTTCAACGATGATCTGAAGGCCAACGAGGTGCGTCTGGCGAACATGAACGAAATTGCCGTCCAGCTGACATCGCTCGGTCAGACGGAGGCAGCGCTCAAGATCCAGACCCAGATGCAGGATCTCAACGAGAAGTGGAACAATCTGCAGACTTTGACCGCCGAGAAGGCCAGCCAGCTGGGCTCCGCGCACGAGGTGCAGCGTTTCCATCGCGACATCGACGAGACCAAGGACTGGATTGCCGAGAAGGCGAATGCCCTGAACAACGACGATCTCGGCAAGGATCTGCGCAGCGTCCAGACGCTGCAGCGCAAACACGAGGGCGTCGAACGCGATCTGGCCGCCCTGCGCGACAAGATCCGGCAGCTGGACGAGACCGCCAATCGGCTGATGCAATCGCATCCGGACACCGCCGAACAGACCTATGCCAAGCAGAAGGAGATCAACGAGATGTGGGATCAGATTATCACCAAGTCGACCGCGCGCAAGGAGAAGCTGCTCGACTCGTACGATCTGCAGCGTTTCCTCAGCGACTATCGCGATCTGCTGGCCTGGATCAACTCCATGATGAGCCTCGTTACTTCGGACGAGCTGGCCAACGATGTGACTGGCGCCGAGGCGCTTATCGAACGTCATCAGGTAGAGTTTTTCAAACTTTAACTTTTATTAATTCCCTTGTCCGGTTTCAGGTTTTTTTCTTTTTATGCCCTTGCAGGGGGTAGGGATAGAGAGGAAGAGTATAAACTCTTGCTCAGTTTGTAAAAATTTGTCTATTTTTCTTTTTCAACTATGAGCCCAAGTCAAACGAGTCAAAACTCGGATCTGTTCGAGTTGCAGACAAGCAACTGAGTCAAACGATTCAATCGAACAAGCTCGAGTTAATAAGAGTTCGCTTCAAACTCGAAATCATTTATTTATGCACAAACCAAGATGCCTCGAGCATGTCGAACTTCGTTTAAATAATTGTCTTCGGGTTGGTGAATCGACTAGTTTGACACTCGAAGGTTCGAGTCTGTTCGTTTTCCGTTAAATTGATTGAGTATTCGAATTTGATTCAAACGAACTTAACGATGCAGGTCTTCACTTCAAGTAGATCCGCTTTTTTGACGCAGATAAAGTAATATGTGCCTGCAAGGGTATTTGATCTTCGGCAGCCCGAAGATAACTAATTCTGTTGTGTTCTGAATGACAATGCCAATGGAACCGGAATATGTTAGATGCAACTTATTAAGATTTGATTTCCTATTCCCTCGAGTTAAACACTTTATTTAATTCTGATTTTTCTGTGCGTTCTTTTGTTTTGTTTTCGGGGTACTGTGTTGCCCAAAATCACGCCATAAAAAAACAAACAATTATTAAACCTCTCAACGTTTCCTGCTATCGACAACAATGGTTCATGGTTCATGACAACATATATACAATATATACATCCATGGTATTATTTCTCATCTGTAAACACACAGGCACATCGTGCTGAAATTGAGTTCACGCTCGGCAGCAGTTCCGCTCCTCCAGCAGCAAGTGCATCACCATCCGGCGACGAGGTAGTTGTTCGTATACCCCAACATCATCATCACCAAAACCAACATCATCGTTTTCCATGTTATCCATGTTATATTATTGTGCGTTGTGTTTTCTCACTAGTTTTTGACTTTTGAACTAGTTCGCGCCGCCTGAGTTTGTTCAGCTGCAGCTTCCACATGCTATCCGATTGCTTCTGAGTATTCACAATGGCAGCCTTAGAGATATGCAATCTCATCATTGTGAATACTCAGTTGGAGTTCGAAAGCTATTAAATAACCCCGATCTGTACTTATACACGAATTGTCATCTAATAGCACTTGCGACGGGCCTGTTTTAGCATTTAAAAGACTACGATTCGAAATGGATTGGTATTTTTTTTAATATTTGGTCAATTTCAATCATATTTCCTTTTCAACCAAACCTCGAAATGTATTCGAATTTCCTTTTCAAACCGAATCGAAATCTTGAACAGGCTCGTTAATTTTAAACAAAATATTGATAATTATTTCTATTATGAAATACTTTCTACACATATCTGAACTCTATATGCATAAACCAACAGCTAATCAATCATAAACCTTTAAATTTCAGTCATCTCATAGCAGCTCTCATCTATGTAATTGATAATCGCCATAGGGGACAGACAGACCTTCAACTATTCGACTCTTTGACTGATCTTTTATTTCTGACCAGTGTTGCCAACTGCCGCTTTAAAAAAAAAATAGCCGAATTCGAATTCGAAAATTTGCTAAATACGCTTTCTAAATAAAAAATAGCCTGATTCCACTATGCTCAAAATATGTTACATTTACAACATTTCACATTCTGCGATTCCATTAGCAAGAATCAATTGTAGTCAACATGTGAATGGCAAAAGTACCGCTTCTATATATAGCTGATCAACTCAAAAATGGCATAATTCCACTATCAACATTTCTTACATTTTTTGCGAATGTAACATTTTTTGCAAGTGTGAAAAATGTGAAATGTACAGGCAACAAATTTCACATTCACATTTTTTGCAGTTTTGAAAAGCGACATTTCCAAAATCATCAGACATCAGCAATACACAGACAGAACAGCTTCACTGTTATACCCTATATACCCGACTGTATAGGGTAGACCCACACTCATCTCTGTAAAGCACCCAACAGACAGCTCGCAGTCGTCACAATTTCGCATATCATTCTATTCTATTCCTATTCCTATTTCTGTTTCTGTTCGACGTTTTTGGTAATTTTGACTAATCTCTATTTGAAGACTTGAGTTGAGTACAAGCAAAAGCAACTCAAAAAACGTTTCTTGTTGTTCTAACCCGGCGTTTAAACCTTATGCAAGATTTTCTGTCCAGCTCGAAGGTACTAAAGTATTTTTTCCCACATTGTGTGCAGGAACACCGGACGGAGATCGATGCACGCGCCGGCACCTTCGGCGCCTTTGAGCAGTTCGGCAACGAGCTGCTGCAGGCCAATCATTATGCCTCGCCGGAGATTAAGGAGAAGATTGAGGATTTGGCCAAGGCGCGCGAGGATTTGGAGAAGGCCTGGACCGAGCGTCGTCTGCAGCTGGAGCAGAATCTCGATCTGCAGCTGTATATGCGCGACTGCGAATTGGCCGAGTCGTGGATGTCGGCCCGCGAGGCATTCCTCAATGCGGACGACGATGCCAATGCTGGCGGCAATGTCGAGGCGTTGATCAAGAAGCACGAGGACTTTGACAAGGCGATCAACGGACATGAACAGAAGATAGCCGCGCTGCAAACGGTGGCAGATCAGCTCATTGCCCAGAATCATTATGCCTCCAATCTGGTGGATGACAAGCGCAAGCAGGTGCTCGAGCGTTGGCGTCACCTCAAGGAGGGCCTGATCGAGAAGCGTTCACGTCTGGGCGACGAGCAGACGCTGCAGCAGTTCTCCCGCGATGCGGACGAGATCGAGAACTGGATAGCCGAGAAGCTGCAGCTGGCCACCGAGGAGAGCTACAAGGATCCGGCCAATATACAGTCGAAGCATCAGAAACATCAGGCCTTCGAGGCGGAGCTTGCCGCCAATGCGGATCGCATACAGAGCGTCCTGGCGATGGGCGGCAATTTGATTGACAAGAAACAGTGCAGCGGCTCGGAGGATGCCGTGCAGAAGCGTCTCACCCAAATCGCCGATCAATGGGAATATCTGACGCATAAGACGACGGAGAAGTCGCTGAAGCTGAAGGAGGCCAATAAGCAGCGCACGTATATTGCTGCTGTCAAGGATTTGGATTTCTGGTTGGGCGAGGTCGAGAGTTTGTTGACCACTGAGGATTCTGGTAAGGATTTGGCATCGGTCCAAAACCTCATGAAGAAACATCAGTTGGTCGAAGCGGATATCGTTGCGCACGAAGACCGCATCAAGGACATGAACAACCAGGCCGATTCCTTGGTCGAAAGCGGTCAATTCGATACTGCTGGCATCCAGGAGAAGCGTCAATCCATTAACGAGCGTTACGAGCGCATCTGCAATCTGGCCGCCCATCGTCAGGCCCGCCTCAACGAGGCTCTCACGCTGCATCAGTTCTTCCG
The DNA here is from genome assembly GCF_035044405.1 of Drosophila montana. Lineage (NCBI taxonomy): Eukaryota > Metazoa > Arthropoda > Insecta > Diptera > Drosophilidae > Drosophila > Drosophila montana. Next base: position 52,148 of record NW_026997456.1, read on the forward strand.
CGACATTGCCGACGAGGAGAGCTGGATCAAGGAGAAGAAGCTGCTGGTCGGCTCCGATGATTACGGACGCGATCTGACCGGCGTTCAGAACCTAAAGAAGAAGCACAAGCGCCTCGAAGCGGAACTTGGCTCGCATGAGCCGGCCATACAGGCCGTCCAGGAGGCCGGTGAGAAGCTGATGGATGTCTCGAATCTGGGCGTGCCGGAAATTGAGCAGCGCCTCAAGGCGCTGAATCAGGCTTGGTCCGAGCTAAAGAATCTGGCTGCTACGCGTGGCCAAAAGCTGGACGAGTCGCTGACCTATCAGCAATTCCTGGCCCAGGTCGAGGAGGAGGAAGCCTGGATAACCGAAAAGCAGCAGCTGCTCTCTGTGGAGGATTACGGCGACTCGATGGCCGCCGTCCAGGGTCTGCTGAAGAAGCACGATGCCTTCGAGACCGATTTCGCTGCCCACAAGGATCGCTGTTCGCTGATCTGCGAGCAAGGCAGCGACCTGGTCGAGGCCAAGAACCATCACGGCGAATCCATTGGCCAGCGCTGCCAGCAGCTGCGCAACAAGCTGGAGAACCTCAACGCGCTGGCCGCGCGTCGCAAGGGAGCATTGTTGGACAACTCGGCGTATCTGCAGTTCATGTGGAAGGCCGATGTGGTCGAGAGCTGGATCGACGACAAGGAGAACTATGTGCGCTCCGACGAATACGGACGTGATCTGTCCACCGTGCAGACGCTACTCACCAAGCAGGAGACATTCGATGCAGGTGAGCAGCGCGACCTACTTCCTGTCACACTTATATATTAATCCCTTTGTTTATGCAGGTCTCAATGCCTTTGAGCAGGAAGGCATACACAACATTAGCGCTCTGAAGGATCAGCTGATCAATGCCAGCCACGCCCAATCGCCGGCCATACTGAAGCGTCACGGCGACGTAATTGCCCGCTGGCAGAAGCTGCGGGATGCGAGCGATACGCGTAAGCAGCGATTGCTGGCCATGCAGGAGCAGTTCCGCCAAATCGAGGAACTCTACTTGACATTTGCCAAGAAAGCTTCGGCCTTCAATTCTTGGTTCGAAAATGCCGAAGAGGATCTCACCGATCCGGTTCGCTGCAATTCGATCGAAGAAATTCGCGCACTGCGCGACGCCCACGCACAATTCCAGGCGTCTCTCTCATCGGCCGAAGCTGACTTTAAGGCATTGGCAGCGCTCGACCAGAAGATCAAGAGCTTTAATGTTGGACCAAATCCGTACACATGGTTCACCATGGAAGCTCTTGAGGAGACCTGGCGTAATCTGCAAAAGATCATAGAGGAACGCGATGGCGAACTGGCCAAGGAGGCCAAGCGACAAGAGGAGAACGACAAGCTGCGCAAGGAGTTCGCCAAGCACGCCAATCTCTTCCACCAGTGGCTAACCGAAACGAGGTGAGATCTCTCCCACAGCGTGTTTGTTGGTATCCGATTCCTCCAGCCAAATCTTGGCACGAAAGATTTCCCTTTAACGAAAACAACTCTTGTGGTCTCCCGCGCGTAATTTCGTCGTCATTTTCCCATTAATGCCGCGTAACTGAAACGTTCCAATTCTGTTCTTCTAGATATTATATGCTGGGTTATAATCGTCAAGGGTAATTAAGAAGTCTCTCCCCCCACTACGGACGCAGTTCTTCCACTTTCCCCCACTTTACTGCGTTTACATTTCTTTTGTTTCCGTTTCTGTCGTTGCAAAAGCTAAAAGTTTAACCAAGCTGCGTTGCTCCACTAACTATAAATATATTTCTAGATAATTTTAAGCGGGCGGGATCTGCCCTCGCTTTGTAAATATATTTTAAGCAAATATTTCAAATTTAGTTCTAGTTTAAATTGCTGTATTAACAGCCTGATTAATCAATCGATTTAGCGTTTCGATTCTCACAAAATTCTCAAATTTCTTTTTAAAACAATCGATTTAAAATTTCTTTTCCATATTCGAAAGATACGCAGCATGTAAAATTGTAGCATACAGAAAATACAACTAGTTAAAGATGCATTCGTTTTTGTTCAAGTAGCTTTAACTTAATATTTGGCTTATTCTTTCAACTCGCTTTTTTTTAGTCATGTTTCGACATTATTAGTTGCTGAATATATATTCCAAAAATTCTCTCGCGTTAACTGAAATGTTTTTGCCGATGACACGACGCTTTAAAAAGAAATTAATTTTATTATTTACGAGTTACGAGTTCAGCTTGTGTCATAGGTCAAAGCATTTCCACACACGCACACACCTGACACCTGTATATATGAACATAAAGGATAACAATTTGGTCAGACGACCCAAAAGATTTAAAAAACGGCCGCCCTTAACCACAGACCTCTAACAAGATTTGCTTTTCTTATTCATAATAATCCAGCGTACTTTGTCGTGCCTTACTAACGATCCTCAATCTATTTCAAACACAAAAATTTACACAAAAACATTTCCACGTGCACGCAGAACATCGATGATGGAAGGCTCCGGTTCGTTGGAACAGCAATTGGAGGCGCTTCGCGTCAAGGCCACAGAGGTGCGTGCCCGTCGTGTTGATCTGAAGAAAATCGAAGAACTCGGCGCCTTGCTCGAGGAGCACTTGATACTGGATAATCGCTACACGGAACACTCGACTGTGGGGTTGGCCCAGCAATGGGATCAGTTGGATCAGTTGTCGATGCGCATGCAGCACAATCTGGAGCAACAGATACAGGCACGCAACCATTCGGGCGTCTCGGAGGATTCGCTCAAGGAATTCTCGATGATGTTCAAGCACTTCGACAAGGACAAGAGCGGCAAACTAAACCATCAAGAGTTCAAATCATGTCTACGCGCACTCGGCTACGATCTGCCCATGGTTGAGGAGGGTCAACCCGATCCCGAATTTGAGGCTATTGTCGATGTGGTCGATCCCAATCGCGATGGCTATGTCTCGCTGCAGGAGTATATTGCATTCATGATCTCCAAGGAAACTGAGAACGTGCAGTCCTACGAAGAAATCGAGAATGCCTTCCGCGCCATCACCGCCGCCGACCGCCCCTACGTCACCAAGGAAGAGCTCTACTGCGTAAGTTACACAGCTGCACATTTAGACAGAAAATTAACCTTATTCCTCGCACAGAACCTCACCAAGGACATGGCGGACTACTGCGTGCAGCGCATGAAACCCTTCTCGGAACCGCGCTCTGGCCAGCCCATCAAAGATGCTTTAGATTACATCGATTTCACGCGAACGCTGTTCCAGAATTAAATTGCGTTGCGCCTGAGAAAATGTCTAACAACTTATTTCTAAAAAAAAAAAGAAACAAAAAAATTATAAACATATATTTACACGATTATTTTCGATCATTTTTAGTATCTAAGTCAGCAGAAATATGCTTATTTAAGAATTAATGCCACAATGAACCCAAAAAACAATACAATAATCGAGCACTTTTACCTTTGGTAGCTTTTGCATTTATGTATTCCCGTATTCCTGTATTCCTCTATCTCCCAAGTGGTATCTTAAATTTCGACATGTTGAAACGTAGTCTCAGTCTATATAATCAATATATAAAAATGCTTAAAAAAAAAACAGATAGCTTTGCTCTATATATATTACCCAAAACTTTCTAAATGTTGCGCGTAATTGTAATTGAAACATGTTCAAATTTGAGATACTGAATTCACAACAATAATACGAAAGCCTTTTTCCAGTTTATATAAACGAAATGCAAGTGGTAAAATATCCAAAAAAATATTTGATAAACATAAAAAATATAACTATTTGCCCGTGTTTACACTTCAACAAATTGCAAATAAAAATTATATTGCTGCATGTCTTACAAATGTTATATGCAAATGTGTTTATTTTCGAACAATTGAGCTAAATTGTAAATTAAAAGATTTTTGAATGGGAACAGATGACGATCCGCTCGAGGAGAGTCTAAATATATTTCATTTAAGCTCCTAAAGCTGATCTAACAAAAAAATCGTATAAAAATACAAGATATTTCATCAAGTTCCAGCAAATATTTATGATAAAACATGTTTATTAAACTACTTGAAACAGGACAAAGATAAATTGAATCAAATTAAGAATTTGTTTATGCTCTCCGCATAGGCGGTATTCAGTTTTGCTTGGAGCACATCTTTGGGCAGCCATTCGTATGGAATTGGCGGCGTTTGCTTCTCATCCACATTGCCGGCTCGCAGCGAGGCACGGTAGAAAAATATTTTGGCACCGAAGCACTCGGTGCGCTGCTTGCTCGGATATTTGTACTTGTGGAAGCCGACAGGCGCATTGCCATAGAACAACACTTGCAGATCTGTGCCGCATTTTTCGCGAAGCACACGCTCCGCTGTCTGTCGCATGGATTCGCCCTCCTGACGCAGACCCTGCGGCAGCACCAAATGCTCCTGTTGGCCAAGCTTTTGCTTCACCACCAGATACAGTGTGTCCTCCAAGCAGCGATCCGTTGAGGTGGTCACGTTAGCGGCGTCGTCGGGCGTAGTGCGCGGGGCGAATTGGAACTTCTTTAGTTCCTCGGTGTAGGCATCTTTCAGATCTTGTGCGGTTTGCTTGGCGACCGAGTCATCGAGATCCACCTGCGCTTTACCCTGCTTAATCAGCTCAGTCTGCAGCATGTCGCGTTCGTGTTTGAGCTCAAAGTCCGATTTAAGACTGTTTTCGTACTCGACCTGGGACAGCATGTCCTGGAATTGTCGCTCCAATGGATTCAAAGTTTTGGTTACCACCGGCAGCCGTTCGACCAGGACACCAGCATACAGATCCCACTTATCGTTGGCGCTCTGCGCAGACGAGGACTGTGCGCGCACCAGTTGTCTGGCACTGATTTGTGTAAGTCGGCGTAGCATTTTTATTTATTAATTATTATTTAAATGCAAAGCAAAAATCTCTCCCCTTCGATTACATGAGCAGTAGGCGAACGGAGAACAGCTGCTCCGTAACCGATAACATATTTTTATCGATACTTCGATACTTATATTTCCAATTCCGAACGTTTTACGCGGGCGAACATTTGCGTTAGTTTGAGAAAATCTCTTGAAAAGCAGATAGAATATGCGGTTTGGAGTCCTACATTAACCACACAGTCTCAATTATGACTGTGGATGGACGGCCCGCTGAAAGGCTTCGAGCAGACCAACAACATTATTGATGAGTACCATGAGCAGAAGGCGAACGGAGAACAGCTGCTTTGCAACCGATGACATATTTGTATCGATACTTCGATACTTATATTTCCAATTCCAAACGTTTTACGCAGGCGAACATTCGCATTAGTTTGTTTTAAAACTGGAAAATATCTCTTGAAGAGCAGACAAAATGTCCGGTTTGGAGTCGTACATTAACCACACAGTCTCAATTATCACGGCGGATGGACGGAACTTCATAGGCACGCTGAAAGGCTTCGATCAGACCATCAACATCATCATAGATGAGTGCCATGAGCGCGTCTTTTCCACAACGTCGGGCATCGAGCAGATCGTGCTCGGCCTGCACATCATCCGAGGCGACAATATAGCAGTGATCGGCCTGATAGATGACACCGTCGACTCCCGACTGGATTTGGCGAACATACGCGGCGAGCCGCTTGGACCGGTTGTGCATTGACTGAAATCGTAGTTCTTAGTTCAAAATAAAACACATCAAATTTTATACATAACACGGAAATGGATATTTATTCGGATTCCACACTAAACTTAATCTGGCGGCAATCGAGGGTCTCCAAATCGATGAGCGCCACGCTCTGCGTCCTGCAGAAGCTGGGCACGCAGACGAGACGCGTTCGCTTTCCGCCGGTGCCGACATGGAGTTCGGTTTCGAAGGACTCACAGTTGCCGGCAAAGTACACATGCGGGCACTCCTTCATTATAAAGGGATCGCTGCCTATGTACGGATAGCAGGCGAGCGTGTCCGGCGCCGTGGGCGCCACATGGCCCCAGTTGAGCGTACAGCGCAGTGCTTGAAGCGAAGAGTCTAGCGATGTGCTCCGCAGCAAGTCGGCGACATTCTGGCCCGCAGTGCCAACCACGAGCGCACTGTCCAGCCGACAGACATAGGGATTGGATACGGATTGAAAGGACGATAGCTGCGAGGCCAGCGGAAACATGCATTTATGAAAGGGCTGCTGGGGCAGCATAAAATTAGCCGGATCGTAGGCACCGGGCATAACGTCGACGGTCAGTGCATGTGCCCACGATACAAACCAACTGTCCAGTTGGCTAACCGCCTGCACAGTGTCGTTCGCATTCGCCTGATTCCGTGCCACCTGCAGTGTGGGCGCGTGTGCCAGAGCTGTGCTGCGCACGGAGTTTCCGGCTACAATAAGCCGCACCGTGGCCTGAGCTTCGCGGTTATTCGCGGCAAAGCAACCGCTTAGCCAGTACTGGAACATGTTTAATGCATCAACATAGTTGTGTGCCTGCAGCTGATCCAAGCCGGAAACGACAACCAGTTTGGTGCCCGGCGTGCGTGGAGTCAGCGGCTTCTGTGGCCCGCTCTCCAGAAAGAGCACCTCTTCGACATTAAAGTAGCCGTCATTGTCGGTGCCGCCTTTGACGGCGCAAACGATGCCAGTGGCCAGATTGCGCGCTTCCAGCTGCTCACCCTGCAATCGTATACGCTGCAGTTCGTCCTCCAAAATAATCTTGTCCTCGGGCTCGGAGTAGTTTTGGCGCTGTGGCTGTGGTGCCAGTTGATTCTCTTCAGAGATGTCACGCAAAATGCTGGGCTTGTGTGCCTGATGCTTGTAGATTGTGCCAATTATAATGCATTGGACGTTTTGCTCACCGCGCAGCTCGCACAATTTCATTATTGGCACCTGTTTGCCCCACTTCGTCTGCGCCAACGGCGTCAGCAGGCGCGTCATTTCAGCCAAGCGATGTGCATACAGATGGCAAAACTGCTTTTGATAGTCGGTTTGCTGCAGCAGGTACGAGCTGCTCAGGTTCTCGTAGTGACAATTTAAGCGCTTAGCCATGTTTATTTAATAATTGGTCTAATGCACAAATAGCATTTACGCGCCAACAAAACACAGGAGTACATTAGGGATGACACACCATCGATTAGACTATCAAAAGCATCGATGCTATGATTAGCGATATGTACCAGGGCTGGACGAACAGAGTATCGATAGTCTTTGGCCGACCAGCTGATAGAGACAGATTAACTCGTTTACAATTTGCAGCGTAGAAAAAGTTTTGGGTGTTTGTAAAAAAAACGCTTTTAAATGCATTCAAACAATGATTTCCACCAACAAACACACAAGGAAGATGTTTAACTACAATTGGAACAAGAAAGTGCTGAGCGCGTGTAGTGCCAAGTGCTGATTTGTGTGAACGCGTGAAAGCTCGTATCCTTATTGATTTTTACTTTGCCTCCGCCGGAGACTGGTCGCTACGCATTGTTTATTATTATTGTTTCGTGCAGTTCGCAGGAGCCACACGACACGAAACTGCGTTGCAAACATGCAGATGCAGCCGAACTGGTATTAGCTGCTTAAACCAACATTGATCGCTGCATCGAAATAAACACACACCCGAGTCATTCCCTTGGTGTGAGACGCTGTCGCGGGCGGGTTAGGAGGATACGGTCTGCGACCAGAGCAGAGATATGGGCGGCCAGGTTAGCCAGGTGTTTCGCTCGGGCTCGGCTCTGCTGTCACATCGGGATGGGCACAAAGTGTCCAAGGCAACGGAAGAGAAAATTCAAACACTTTTCGAAATACTGCGTGCAAATCCAAAAATCTCATTACAAACGCTTGAAAGTCTGCTGATACAGATACCCAAAAATGAGAATATCTTGTATATACACGACGATTGTGGCTACAATATACTGCAGCGCAGCGTTGGACTCAATCACATCGATCTCACCAAATGGCTGCTGCATCGCCATCGACCCGATGTCAACCGGGCGCCATGCTCCCTGCCCCTGCACATAGCCACGCTGCGCGGCTACGAGGAGTGTGTGGAGCTGCTGCTGCGACATGGTGCACGCATCGATGCCGATACACGCATGTGCTTCCCGGGCGCACATTCGCACAACTGCGAGGAGAGCGGCAAGTGGCACAGCAACGTGGACGATGTCAGCGAACGGCTGAACACCAAGCTGCAGAATGCCCTCTGCTATGCGATCGACGGTATTGTCAATTAATTAATTAATTGATCAATTCATTTTACTCTGCTAAACACACTCTCTCTCTTTAGGCGATCAGTATAATGTGCTTAGCATGATGACGCAGAAGATGGAGGAGCCATGGATACCATTTCGGGCCAAGAAGCCGCTGCTGCATTTGGCATGCGAGCGAGGCGCGTGGAACTGTGTCCAGCAGCTGGTCGTGACACGATCCGAGGAAATAAACCTGATCATGGACGAATACTATCCCATACACCATGCTGTGCTCCACGACGGACGCTTTCTGGAGCTGCTCATACAACACGGCGCCATTACCACAGTCCGGACGTGCACACAGCAGATGACCCTGCTGCATGTTGGCAAGTCGACTGTTCGCTTAATTAAGTATGCTTTTTTTAATATACTCTTTTTGTTTGTAGTAATTTTTGCTGCCCGAAAATCGGCGGAGGATACGCAGGCAACGTTGCGCATTCTGCTTGATCGCGGCTGCAAGGAGCTGATTAACGCACCGGACACGCTGGGCAATACGCCGCTGCATGCGTTGATCGTGCGCTATGCTCTGGAGGAGGCACGCTATGGCTACGACAAGTGGAGCAAATGGGATGTTTTGCATTTGGTTAGATTTCTACTGCAAAACGGCGCCAAGCCGTCCATCAATCAGGCCGGCAACAGCGCCATGGCCTGCGTATTTCGTCATCTGCGCGACTGGGAGGTCTGCTACGAGCTACTCAACATGCTTATCAAAGAGGACGGTGCGTTTACAAAAACAAAACTGATATTAAAGGCAATTGGTTAATATTGTTTCTGCAGGTGATCCCAACATTGTCGGCCGCGACGGCTCAGTGCCCATAATGGTGCTGCTGGTGCCGCTCATCAACAAGGATCATCTGCATCACTTTACGCATTCAATGAAGGTAAGTATTCCACACTCTTCCAGCACACACTCCACTCTATATGTTGTTTCTTTTCAAGGTCTGCTATCTGAACTGCATACGGATATTGCTGCAGCATGGCGCCAATCCGAACTGTTCGTATCGGGCGAACTTGAAACCGTTGCACGTGCTGGTCTTTACGGTCAGCGAAAATTTTACGCTTAACTGTGATGCACAGAAACGCACAAACTTTGACTTTATAAAGAACATACTGCTGCTACTGCTGCAGCATGGCCTCGACTGCAATAAAACATATCAGCACATTCTGCAGGCCGTTATGGATATGGTGCAGAATGTGCGAACTTGCCAGGATATGGAATGCATATATGAGCTGACCCTCACGCTTATACAGTACGGCGCCGATCCCAATATTGTGCTCAGCAGCAAGACAACGCCTGGCATTGCAATCTTTTCCAGCGAAATTGCCAGCTACGGCGAGGCGCTAGGAAGTGGAGCTGGAGGTGGCGGCGGCGGAGGAGGAGCCGCTGCTGCATTGGGCGACAACACGTTTCGCAACTCGTTTCGCACCAACTCACGCTATTTGCTTTTTTACTATATTATACTGATAACGAAGAAGGAATTTATACTCAACGATCCGCAATCGACATTCACGCGCATCATTCATCTCTTCTATCTTACCATGGAGCACGAGCCCCTCTACAATTGCCTCAAGTCTCTGCACAACTTCTACGTAGCCCAAGTGCCGCACAAGAAAACCGAACAATTGATTGCGTTAATCTCGACGCTGTATCGTCGGCCGCGCAGCCTCAAGCAGCTGGCCCGGATGGCCATCTATGAGGCAATGAATCGGAAGCTGGCGCAGAATGTGAATCGCTTGAATTTGCCGGGACCGCTTAAGGATTATGTGCTACAATTCGAGAGATAACTAGTGCAAAGGCATTCAGGACATAACTTCAACTATTTTGTAGCTAAATGTAGCTATTCTCAGAGTAAAAAGCTAAAAGTTTAAAATTGTTCGCTGATTTTTGGCCTCTTTATCGCTAAATTGTGCTAAAAAGCTAATTCAACTCTTTTTAAACCTCTGATTCGGCTACTTTTTCGAAGCGGCAATTGTCAAGCAATTCAAATACTATATATATATATATATATATATATATAGTATTTGAATTGCTTGACAATTGCCAATATATATATATATATATATATATATATATATATATATATATATATATATATATATATTCAGTCTACTGGAAACCAATCATTATTGCAATTGTTATGTTGCCCCTTAAGCTATGTAATATTTAACATGCAATTTTCCTAAATTACAAACGCACACAACCATATGTAAAGTATTTACAGTATATATAAAATATATGCGCATGCATAAAATAATTATTATGAAGTAAGATAAACGCTTAAACGTACCTAAAAACCGAAAAAAAAACAAACATCAAAATCAAACATGTGCAATTTCTTTTATACGAATCTATTGTTCAAAACGCTCATAACTAAATTATGTATTGTGTGAATCTATATTCAATTGTATAACTTTTACGTGTTGTGCTTGAAATGCGCACAGCCCACGATCGCCCCCTAAAGCTATTCTTATGCCTACCAATACCAAATACCACGACAGATTATCCCAGCACACGCACACACCTTCAAACACATTTATTGCATAAACTTAAGGCTGTTTTTTGATAAACAATTCGGGGTTCTCTTTTTTAGAATATATTGTATATTTGAAGGCAATTTAACAAGTGTTATACATACATATAAATATATATATAAAATTATTATTGTAATTATTGTTGCTTAAAACAAAAACAAAAAAACAAAAAAGGAGTTGTTAATCTGATCTGTAATGTCATTTGCAATCGAATTGGTACCGATATCGATATCATAATTGTTATCGGAAATTAAATAAATACAAATTCATACACACAAACGCAGACTGGGACTTTCAAAATGGCCTCTAACGCCTTCAACAGATATGGCACCGCTATCGATATCATAATTGTTATCGGCAATTAAATAAATACAAATACATACACACAAACGCAGAGTGGGACTTTCAAAATGGCCTCTGATGCCTTCAACAGATATGGCACCGCTATCGATATCGATATACAAATACATACACACAAACGCAGAGTGAGACTTTCAAAATGGCCTCTGACGCCTTCAACCGATATGGCACCGCTATCGATATCGATATACAAATACATACACACAAACGCAGAGTGGGACTTTCAAAATGGCGTCTAACGCCCAGCAGCGCAGCAATCGACAATTTGTACACAAAATGACAAAATACAAAAACAAAACAACGCACACCAAACACAAAACTACATATTCAAGTTGCCTTAGTAACGATTAACAGGATATTATAATCAAATGTTAAATCGTTGCATGTTTGGCCCAACAACATAAATAATTTAATTATATCTTGCACATGATCTGCAGCATCTCGAGCAGCAAAAGTAGCCGGCAGCCTGCAGGATGTATAGCCGCAAGCTGGAGCGCATGCATCGCCCCCCCTCGGACATTACCAAATACGACAATGAGCCGTATATGAAGAACCCGCTGCTCACATTTCGCATATCCGAGGTGCACGAACGCCGCCATTATATGTTCCTCAAGCAGCGGGCGGCCGACATTAAGGTGAAGGTGGCGAAAAAACCGTGGGAGCCGGAGCCGGAGATGCGACCGCTGCCGCAGGTGCACTATGTGGACAATTTGCGCCGTGAGGTGCGCAAAATCATTGTGCCCCGCATGCTGCGCAAGACGGAGGCGAAAATTTTGAGCTTTGCCTCGGACCGACTCAAAACCAAATATCCCGAGCTGGTCAAGGCATATATGAGTGATGTGCACGAGGAATACGATCGCCTTATGAAGATCTATAGCATGAAGAACATATTGCAGCATCCCGAATTTGCTGACGAGGATCCCACAAAGTTTGATCTACCGCATGCCGATTTCCATTCCAGCCTGCCGGGACGCTCGGCCAACTACAAAACATATCTCGAGAATCGTCGCAAAATCGCACAAAAGCTGCTAATCCTGCAGCTGCCGATGCGCGTCATACTGAGCATCTCGGTCACCGAATTGCCCAATTTGGCATGTAATTTCCAGTACGTGGGCAGCATGGGGGCACAGCAACAGCAGATGGGTCTGTGCGGACGGGAGGCACTCTCCTACAAGTTCTATCGCAAGTATATACAGAATCAACTGGACAGGGTGAATACATTTCTGCGCTGGACCTGGTACGCTCGGCTGGTGTCCGTGCTGCGGCGCATGATGCGCAAGCGTGTCATGCCCATGAATGTGTGGAGGCGCGCTTGGGGCGGCTTGGAGGGGCTGATGAATCGGGAGGTGAACAACATGAAGATGCGCACATTTGAGGAATTGTTTCGCATTTGCGCTAGTCCGCGCACCATGCCCGTTTTTCGCATGTCCTTGGGCTGGAACGACATGGAGGACGGCCTTGATATACGGCCCAGTCTTACCAATATACAGGCCACCTTTGGCGAGATTGTCACGGAAATCTCAATGGTGGGCTATCGCATGGAGGCGCTCCAGCCGCAAGTGGACACGCTAAACACCTATGGTACGATCAACGATTACCTGAAGATCGAAATGAATGAGAACACCGTCAAGGATGTCATTAACAGAGTTCAGAAAATCATTATCAACACGTACAGCCAACTGATGGACTACCTCAATGGCTATCGCCAAAAATATTTCGCTCTCTACTCGGTGGACGAGCGCAGGCGGCTGGCCAAATTTCTGGAAGAGCCGCATCAGTTCGAGGAATACTTTGCCCGCATCGAGACCTACTACGAGTTCATCAACAAGCTGCGCAGCGAACCGGCAACGGACTTCTTCGAGATGGCCATCATCGACAACGAGCCGGCCATCCAGGGGCTGCGTTCGATGGCCGAGAGCCTGATTGCCGACATAACCGCAATTATCATTAGTGAGCACATTAAGGCGGAGGAGGAGATTTGCGAGGAGTTCGAGAATATTAAGGACAGCGCTCTGTTGATACCAAAGTCCACGGAGGAGCTGCTCGAAAGCGCCGACTACATGATCTACGTGAAGATGAAGAAGCTGGCCGAGCTCACGGATCGCATACAATATTGCCTTCAGGTCGGCACCAATATCGTCGAGCTCACCCAGATGTCCAAGTATCATTTCGATCTGACCATCAAGACAATCAGCTGGATCAAGGACATTAACGAAATCTGTGATTATAACGCATCGCAGCAGGAGCACTACAAGTTCCTCTTCGAGGAGCATCTACAGGAGGTCGTAAAGAAGCTAAACACGGACATTGACGAAATGTTGCCCAAATTGGGCATCATCGATGATATGAGCAGGCCGGAAAAGTTTCGCGAATGCTACATCATACTCCAGAACTTTATAGATCAGCTGAAGACATTCGATGACTATGTGGCCTGGATAAACAAGGAGGAGAAGCTCTTCAAAATTAACCCAACCGAATATCCAACTCTGGAAGTCATCAAGGGCTTCGTTTATCCCTTTGCCGACTTAATGAAGTAAGTAGAAATAAACTCAATGATTTTTGGAGCTGACTAAAGTCTGATCTTAAAGATTGTGCATTGAATGGCAGCGCTATCTGAGCGTGTGGACTGATGGACCCTTTGAGTACTTGGAGCCGAAGTTTGTGGAGACGACGACGGACGATTATCTCAAGGAGTTTCAAAAGAATCAAAAATATTATCGCATTAAGATCAAACAGGACATGGTCGAGAATCCCGTTTGCAAATTTAAGGTGATCTATTTATACTTACAAATAGGATCAATTATTTATTATTGTTTAATTTTAGGGTCAAACTGAAGATCCTGATCCGGAGAAGCATCCAGTGCCGCTGCGCCTGTGCGCCACGATGATCAGGTCCATCAAAGACTTCACCATTGGCGTGTTTATCGTGAACACGCTGTGCAATCCGGCGCTGCGAAAGCGCCACTGGAAGGAGATGTCGGACATAGCCGGATTCGATATAACGCCAGATGCCGGCACAACGTTGCGTAAAATTCTGAATTCCGGCCTCGACAGCATACTCGATCAGTTTGAAATTATCAGCATAAGCGCCAATAAGGAGCTGCAGCTGTGGAACAATCTGCAGATGATGATCAAAGAGTGGGAGAACAAGGTGTTTCCCACAGGTCCCTACAAGGAGACGGGCGTAACCATACTCTCCAGCCTGGACGACATACAGGCGCTGCTGGACGATCACATACTCAAGACGCTGGCCATGCGTGGCTCGGCGTTTATGAAGCCCTGCGAGGAGGAAGTGCGCGCCTGGTACGAGAAAATCATGCGCGTCAATGAAACGCTGGATCAGTGGGGCAAGGTGCAGGTCAATTATATCTACCTGCTGCCCATATTCTCCTCCAAGGACATTGTCGCCCAGATGCCAGAGGAGGGTCGCCTCTTTACCATTGTCGAACAGACCTACACACGCAACATGGGCTTAGTGATGCGCAATCCGCTTGTCATGGAGACGGCGCCACTCTCTGGCCTCCTGGAGTCACTGCAGAAGGCCAACGAACTGTTGGAGGACATATCGACGGGTGTGAGCAACTATTTGGAAAAGAAACGTTTATATTTTCCACGTTTCTTCTTCTTGGCCAACGATGAAATGCTGGAAATTCTGTCCGAGACCAAGGATCCGTTACGCGTCCAGCCGCATCTCAGCAAATGCTTTGAGGGCATCAACGTACTCGAGTTCGATTCCGGCAAGAACGTTCTAGCCATGATCAGCAGCGACAAGGAGCACATCAAGTTTATGGAACAGATATCAACAGTAGCTGCCGGCGGCAGCGTCGAGAAATGGCTGATTGGCGTCGAGGACGAAATGCTGAAGGCCGTGCGATACGAGTGCGAGCTGTCCTTCAACCATTATCCCACAGTGAAGCGCAACGAGTGGGTGCTGGAGTGGCCCCAAATGGTTGTGCTGGCCGTTTCGCAAGTCTATTGGGCCTCGCGCATGCACAGCTGCCTGCGTCGCAGCTATGGGGGCAACCAGACCGTGATGAATCACTTCTTCCAGGAGCTGACCAAGGAGCTGAACGACATTGTGACACTGGTGCGTTCGCCCGTCATCAGCAATCTGAACCGAATCACCATCAAGTCGCTAATTGTAATCGATGTGCATGCCAAGGATGTGACCGAGGAGCTGATCCGTCTGAAGATCAGCAGCGAGTACGATTTCCAGTGGCTGGCCCAAATGCGCTACTACTGGGAGGACGCGACGATGCTGGTGCGCATCATTAATGCGACGGTGCCCTTTGCCAACGAGTATCTGGGCAACTCGGATCGTCTGGTCATTACGCCGCTCACCGATCGCTGTTATCGCACCCTGGTCGGCGCCTATCAGCTGCATTTGAACGGGGCTCCCGAGGGACCCGCCGGCACGGGCAAGACGGAAACAACCAAGGATCTGGCCAAGGCGCTGGCTGTGCAGTGTAAGGTGTTTAATTGCTCGGATGGGCTGGACTACAAGGCGATGGGCAAGTTCTTTAAGGGCTTGGCCTCGTGCGGCGCCTGGGCATGCTTCGATGAGTTCAACCGGATCGAGCTGGAGGTGCTCTCCGTCGTGGCCCAGCAGATTCTGCTCATTATCCAGGCGGTGCGCGCGAATGCAACCAAATTCATGTTCGAGGGCACCGAGCTGGTCCTGAATCCGGCCTGTTATGTCTGCATCACCATGAATCCCGGCTACGCTGGCCGTTCCGAGTTACCCGACAATCTGAAGGTGCTCTTTCGATCCGTGGCCATGATGGTGCCGGATTACGCGATGATTGGCGAAATCTCGCTCTACTCGTACGGCTTTGTCGATGCCCGTAAGCTGGCTGTCAAAATCGTGACCACATATCGTCTGTGCTCCGAACAGTTGTCCAGTCAGAATCATTACGATTACGGCATGCGAGCCGTAAAGACCGTGCTCTCCGCCTGCGGCAACATTAAGAAACAGTTTCCCGACGAGCTGGAGGACATTCTGCTGCTGCGCAGCTTGATCGATGTGAATCTGCCGAAGTTTTTGTCGTTCGATGTGCCGCTCTTCGAGGGCATCATCTCGGACATCTTTCCGGGCATCAAGCTGCCCCACATCGATTACAGCCTCATGGAGGCGGAGTTTCAGCGCGTCTGCAAGGAGGAAATATTGGAACCGGCGCCCAGTTTCCTCATCA
The DNA here is from genome assembly GCF_035044405.1 of Drosophila montana. Lineage (NCBI taxonomy): Eukaryota > Metazoa > Arthropoda > Insecta > Diptera > Drosophilidae > Drosophila > Drosophila montana. Next base: position 68,401 of record NW_026997456.1, read on the forward strand.
AAGTCATTCAAACCTACGAGATGATCATTGTGCGGCATGGCTTCATGCTGGTTGGGGAGCCGCTGGCGGGCAAGTCCAAGACGCTGCAGGTGCTGGCAAAGGTTTTGTCGGCGCTCAAGATTAAGGCGCCGTCCAAGAGCCCGTACTTTCAGCACGTGCAGATGGGCATTATGAATCCCAAGTCCATAACCATGAACCAGCTATATGGCTCCTTTGATCCCATATCCTATGAGTGGGCCGACGGCCTGGTGCCCAAAATCTTTCGAGATTTCGCCATGACTCCGACACCAGACAGAAAATGGGTACGTTGATGGAGATCCCCCCTAATGGTATCCATTTATTTTCCATGTCTCTCCTGCCTGTAGGTCATCTTTGATGGTCCCGTGGACGCGGTCTGGATAGAGAACATGAACACTGTCCTGGACGACAATAAGAAACTGTGCCTGACCAGCGGCGAGGTGGTCACCATGTCCAATGAAATGTCCATGGTGTTCGAGGTAATGGATCTGGCACAGGCATCCCCAGCTACAGTTTCGCGCTGTGGCATGATCTACATGGAGCCCACAACTCTGGGCTGGCGTGCCTTTGCGAACACCTGGCTACAGAAAGCCGATCCCCGCTGGGCCGACAAGGAGAACACCCAGTACATGCTGGACATGATGCAGTGGCTCCTGTTGCCTGTGAGTACAGTTTAAAGAAATTATTCCCAGTCATTCAACATGTATCTTTTTAGTCGCTGACTTTTGTGAGGCGGTTCTGCAGCCAGTTCATCAAGCCGGGCGAATTTAATTGCATGTTGACCACATTTGATTTGATAGACATGCTGCTGGACGAGGCCATTGAGGAGAATCCGGACGATTACGACAAGTACATCTTGGGCTACATACAGGCCGCAATGCTCTTCGCCTTGGTTTGGGGCGTCGGCGGAGTTCTAAATACAGAATCCCGCGAGAAGTACGACACGTACCTGAGAAGTGTGCGTATTTCCATTCTATATATATGTTCTTCATCTCAATAAGTGTTACTTGCAGTTATACGAGAAGGAGCCAGTCGCCTTGGGCAAAATGGAGATTACGCCGCCGATTGAGGGTCTCCTCGTTGACTATGTGTTCGTTTTTAAGCAGCGCGGCACCTGGCGCCATTGGCCCGAGATAGCCAAGCGCATGGATATTGAGGAGACCAAAACTGGTGTCATTGTGCCGACTGTGGACACGGCCCGGTATGTTCACCTATTGAAAATGCATGTGCAGCACAAGAAACGCATGCTGCTCGTGGGCCCGACCGGCACCGGCAAAAGCGTCTATATACAAAACTATCTGATGAACAAATTGAATCCCGATGTTTACGAGACGGGCTTTATAACCTTTACCGTGATGATAACCGCCAATCAGACGCAGGAACAGATCATAGCCAAGCTGCAAAAGTGGAAGCGCGGCATCTTTGGGCCGCCCAAGGGCATGGAGAGCGTGCTCTTTGTGGACGACATGAATATGCCCGTAAAGGAAGTGTACGGTGCTCAGCCGCCGCTGGAATTGTTGCGACAATTCTTCGACTATGGCCATGTGTACGATCTGAAGGATAGCTCCAAGATCTATATTAACAATGTACTCATTATGACCGCCTGCGGCCTGCCCGGCGGCAGTCGCCAGGACGTCTATGCGCGCTTCCTTAACCACTTCAATGTCTACTCGATCAACACGTTCAGCGATGATACCATGTTTCGCATCTTTCTCAATGTCGCGCTGAACGGCTTTCGGCGCTCGGGACACAGCCAGGATGTGTTCGTGGTGACCAATCAGATAATTAGCGCCACGCAGAGCATCTACAAGAGCGTCCAGTCCGAGGTGCGCGCCACGCCCGCCAAATCCCATTATATATTCAATTTGCGCGACATTTCACGCGTTGTCACCGGCTGCACCCTCGTACGCAAAGAGTCCGTGAATGACAAGAAAATGCTGATACGCGTCTGGTATCATGAGGCTATGCGCGTGTTTTACGATCGCCTCGTGGACGACATCGATCGCAAATGGATGTTCGAGAAGCTGAACGAATGCCTCAAAGCCAACTTCAAGGACAAGGTGGAGAGTGTCTTCGAGAAGTACGTCACGGTATGTTAAGTATACTCCATAAAATCAATGATTAATATAACATTAAACCCCTGCAGGATTCGGAGCAGTCGTTCAGCATGGAAGCCGCCAACGAGGTCTTCTTTGGCATGTACTTTGACGAGGACAGCGAGCCGGACGAACGTCGCTACGAGGAGGTGCCCAGCATGGAGATCTTTCACAAGCTGTCCGAGGCCAGCCTGGAGGACTACAACTCGACGCGTCGCTCCAAAATGGACATCACACTGTTCACGTTCGCCATGCAGCATCTCAACCGGATCTGCCGCATCATATCCATACAAGGCGCCAGCGCGTTGCTGATCGGGCTGGGCGGCTCGGGGCGGCAGTCGCTAACCAAGCTGGCCACCAATATGGTGCAGACATCGTTCTTCCAGCCGGAGATAACAAAGAACTATGGCGCCAATGAATGGCACGACGATATCAAAGCCATACTGAAGGAGGCGGGCGGCATGAATAAGCACACCACGTTTCTCATTACCGAGAATCAAATCAAAATGGAGCTCTTTCTGCAGGACATCGATTGCCTGCTCAATCAGGGCGAGGTGCCCAACATTTTTCCCATCGACGAGAAGCAGGAGGTGCTCGAGATGGTGCGCCTCGCCGCCCAAGGAGGCAATCGCAATATCGATGTGTCGCCGCTGCAGGTCTTCTCGTTCTTTGTCAATCGCTGCAAACAGAAGCTGCACATCGTGCTCAGCTTCTCGCCCATTGGCGACGCGCTCCGTACCCGGGTGCGTTTGTATCCCTCGCTGGTGAATTGCTGCACCATCGATTGGTATGACAGCTGGCCGGAGGAGGCGCTTCAGATGATAGCCAAAATGTCGCTGGTCGATGTCAACGTGCCCTCCGAACAGATCAAAATGGCCATCATGGACACGTGCCAGTACTTTCATACGACGGCAGCGCGTGCCACACGCGCCTTCTGCCAGATGTCCAATCGCCACATCTACCAGACGAACGCCTCCTTCATTGAGCTAATCCGATCCTTTCAGACGCTTATCGCGCGCAAGCAGGAGGAGACTATGCAGGCCAAAATGCGCTACATTGGCGGCTTGGATACGTTGGCGAATGCCGCAGCAGCCATTTCCATAATGCAGCGCGATCTGGGTGCACTGCAGCCGAAGTTGGTGGCCCTGGCGGAGGCTTCGCGCAAAATGATGCTGGAGATAAACAAGGAGACGCTGGCGGCCAGCGCGGCTGCCGAGCAGGTCAAGCAGGATGAGGAGGTGGCCTCCGTGCAGGCCGAGGCGGCCCAGGTGCTCAAGGGTGAATGCGAAAAGGATTTGGCCAAGGCCATACCCGTGCTGGAGGATGCACTGGCCGCTCTGAACACCCTAAAACCGGCGGACATCACATTGGTCAAGTCCATGAAGAATCCGCCGCCGGTCATCAAACTGGTCATGGCGGCAGTTTGTGTAATGAAGGGTTTGCCGCCGGAGCGCATACCCGATCCGTCCACCGGCAAGATGGTCAACGATTTTTGGGGGCCCAGCAAGCGCATCCTGGGCGATATGAATTTTCTGCCCGCACTCAAAGAGTTCGACAAGGACAACATTCCGGTTGAGGTGATGAAGCGCATACGCAAGGAGTTCATACCCAACAAGGACTTCGATCCGAAGGTGGTGGCCAAGGCCTCCAGCGCTGCCAAGGGTCTCTGCCAGTGGGTCATCGCCATGGACATGTACGACGATGTCGCCAAGGTGGTCGCGCCCAAGAAGGCCAAGCTCGCCGCCGCCGAGAAGGAGTACGCCGACACGATGGCCTTTCTGGCCGAGAAGCGTGCGATGGCAGCGGCGCTGGAGGAGAAGGTGGCGCTGCTCAACATCGAGCTGGACAAGGCGAACGAGGAGATGAAGAAGACCGAACAGCATGCCGAGAATTGCCGCAACAAGCTGATACGCGCTGAGGCGCTGATCGGTGGCCTCGGTGGCGAGAAGTCGCGCTGGAATCAGGCAGCCGATGATCTGCAGGATCTGTACGATCATTTGCCCGGCGATGTGCTCATCTCGTGCGGCATTATTGCCTACCTGTCCGCCGTGAATCTGCAATATCGGGCGACTTGCGTGCAGGATTGGTTCAAGAAATGCAACGCCCTGCAGATACCCTGCTCGAAGAAGTACTCGATCACGGCTGTGCTGGGCCTGGAGGTGACCATACAGAACTGGCAGCTGGACGGGCTGCCCAACGATGAGTTCTCCAGCGAGAATGCCATCATTTCGGCCAATTCGAGTCGTTACAGTCTGTTTATCGATCCCCAGGGTCAGGCCAATAATTGGCTGAAGAACATGGAACGCAAGAATCGCCTCAATTGCGTCAAGTTCAATCAGAGCAACTACATGAAGATTATTGCCGACGCCTTGGAGTACGGTTCGCCTGTGATCATTGAGAACGTGCAGGAGGAGCTGGAAGTGCCACTGGATCCGATACTAATGCGGCAGACCTTCATGCAGGGCGGCGTCAAGCAAATCAGTCTCGGCGAGAATGTCGTTCCGGTCTCGCCGAATTTCCGGCTGTATATGACGTGCAATTTGCGCAATCCTCACTTTCTGCCGGAGACATTCAACAAGGTGACGGTGATTAATTTCGCTCTCACCCAGAACGCTCTGATGGACCAGCTGCTGAGCATTGTGGTGGCCAAGGAGCGGCCCGATCTGCAGGAGCTGCGCATTATGCTGACCACCGAGGCGGCGGCCAACAAGGGCGCCCTTCGCGATGCCGAGAACATGATCCTCAAGACGTTGACCTCCAGCGAGGGTGATATACTGGAGAACGAGGCGGCCATCCTCATATTGGCCGATTCGAAGACGCTCTCCAAGGACATTACGGAGAAGCAGGAGGCAGCCAAGGAAACGTCCGCCAAAATCGAGGCATTCCGCCTCAACTATAAACCCGTCGCAGTCCATTCCTCCATCCTATATTATTCCATAACCGATCTGCCCAATATCGATCCCATGTATCAGTTCTCCCTCAACTGGTACATCAATCTGTATATGTACTCCATTGAAACGGCCAACAAGTCGAAGGATTTGCCGCGTCGCATCAAGTTCCTGGTCGATGGCTTCACCCGAAATCTGTACAACAACGTTTGCCGCTCCATTTTCGAGAAGGACAAGCTGCTCTTCTCCTTCATACTGACCGCACGGATTATGCTGGGCACGGGTCAGGTTGAGATGCGTCATCTGTCGCATCTGCTGACCAATGCCAAGGAGTCCACCAATATACCGCCCAATCCCGATCCCAGCTGGATAACCGACATCGTCTGGCTGAATTTCCTACGCCTCGAGGAGCTCAAGGAGCTGAACGGAATTGTTAACTCGCTCCGCGGTAATTTGCGCGCCTGGCAAGCAATCTATGATCACGGCTCGCCAGAGCTGCAGCCCCTGCCGCCACCCTGGAACGACAAGACGACGGCCTTTGAGAAGATCATAGTGCTGAAGGCGCTGCGTCCGGACTCGGTTTTCCTAGGCGTACGCAACTTTATAGCGAACACAATTGGGGATCAGTACGTCTCGCCGCCGGAATTCGATATATCCAAGTCGTATGCGGACTCCACAGCGCTGACTCCGCTCGTGTTCATCCTGTCGCCGGGCGCTGATCCGTTGGGCTCTCTGCTGGCATTTGCCGAAAAAATGGGCCAGGAGGAGTCGTTCCAGAGCATCTCGCTTGGTCAGGGTCAGGGCCCAATTGCGACCGCTCTGATCAAGAATGCCCAGGAAATGGGCTACTGGGTGTGCCTGCAAAATTGCCATCTGGCCGCATCCTGGATGTCCACCTTGGAGTATCTGTGGGAGAACATGGACACCTTTAACACGCAGGGTGAGTGAAAATTATTCCATATATTCCAATTAGTTTATAAAACTTTCCTTTTGACTTCCTTTCCAGCGAACTTCCGCATTTGGCTTACGGCGTATCCGACGCCGCAGTTTCCCGTGACGATCCTGCAGAACGGCGTCAAGATGACAAACGAACCGCCGACAGGTCTGCGAGAGAATCTGATGCGCTCCTACAACTCGGAGCCAATTAATGATCCCGAGTTCTATATGGGCTGCGCCAAGCAGGATCGCGCTTTTACCCGTCTGCTGTTCGGCATCTGTTTCTTCCATGCCGTCGTACAGGAGCGACGCAAATACGGCCCCTTGGGCTGGAACATTGCCTACGGATTCAACGAATCCGATCTGCAAATCTCAGTGCTGCAGCTAAACGTAAACCAGCTCTAGTTGTATTTAAATTAACCATGTTGATATATATGATCCCATCCCTTGCAGATGCTGCTCAACCAGTACGAGCACGTGCCGTATGACGCCATCTCGTATTTGACCAGCGAGTGCAACTACGGCGGACGTGTCACGGATAATTGGGACAGGCGCGCGATTGTCACAATTCTCGCTGACTTTTGCAATCCGCAAGCTGTGTCCGACAATCGTTTCCGCTTCGCAGCCGATGATCGTTATATATTGCCGCGCAAGACGGAGCATCGGGAGATTCTGCGCTATCTGGACGAGAGTATGCCGTCGCTGGCGCCACCGGAGGTATATGGCTTGCACGCCAATTCGGGCATAACGCGAGACTTGCAGACGACCAAAACGCTGCTGGAATCGATGATTTTGCTGCTGGGCAGCGAGGCGGCCGGCCAGGCGAGCGGCGGCCTGAGTCCCGAGCAAATGGTGCTCAATACGATTAAACAGATTGAGACCGAAATGCCGCCCGACATGGACATCGAGGCGGCTGCCGAAAAATATCCCGTTGATTACAATGAATCAATGAACACGGTTGTCGTACAGGAAATGGAACGCTTCCTCAAGCTGCAAAAAGAGATACGCGGCTCGTGCCGCGACCTGGCCATGGCCATTAAGGGCATCATTGTGATGACGCCCGATTTGGAAAATGTGATGACCGCAATGAAATTCAATCGTATACCGCTCAAATGGATGGGCAAGTCCTATCCCTGTCTCAAGCCACTAGGCGCCTATGTTCAGGATTTGTATAAGCGTCTCAATTGGCTGCATCAATGGCATCGTGTCGGCAAGCCGCCCACCTTCTGGCTATCGGGCTTCTTCTTCACGCAGGCCTTCCTCACCGGCGCCATGCAGAATTACGCACGCAAATATAAAATACCCATCGATACGCTAACCTTCGACTACGATGTGCTCAAAGTGGAGACAAAGACCGCGGCGCCCGATGACGGTGTCTATTGCAACGGACTCTTCCTGGAGGGCGCACGCTGGGACTGGGAACACAACATGCTGGTCGAACAGCTGCCCAAGGTGCTGATGTATGTGATGCCCGTCATCTACTTCCGGCCCATAACCCTACTGGAAGTCACGGAGGGCACGCGCTATCGCTGCCCGCTATACAAGACGGGCGAGCGCAAGGGCACGCTCTCGACGACCGGACACTCGACGAATTATGTGGTGCCGCTGCTTTTGAATACGCAGATGAAGGCCTCCCACTGGGTGAAGCGCAGCGTTGCGCTCATTTGCCAAACCAACGATTAAACACAGTCTGACAAGAGACGACACGAAACACATTCTGTTCTTCGATGCGTGTGTGTATTTATTAGAAATTGTTCAAAATTAGAATATGGGCGCGCTTATTTGTATATATTCACAGCATTTGAAAACGCTTTCAAATAAAAGACGTAGAGCTCGCAAACTTTCAGGTGCTCGCAACACACAAAATATATAAAAAAAAGAGAAAACAAATAATAATGCATGCTTTCCGGGACTTTTAAAGACCAGGAAACCAAACGAGAATACGTAATGTAGACGACTTTGGATTAATGACAATGATAGATTGGCGGATGATGCAGTTCTTCCTTCTCATTGCGAGCGGCAGCCAAGCGGATCGGCATTGCCCTCATCGGAGCTACTCGGATTGCTGTCTCGGGTACGCGCCGCCTGGTTGTTGGCGGCTGGAGCGGGACTGGAGCTGATGCTGCTGCTGCTGCTACTGCTGCTGCTCCTGAAAAGATTACGATTGCGCTCCCGCGGACCCTGTTCGCCACCACCAGCTGCTGCACCAGCTGCACTGCGACGTGGCTCAATAAGCTGACGTATGAAATAGTGTATCTGATTGATGTCAAAGTCGCCCACGTCCAAAAGACTGCGTCTAAAGTTCCGCTGCAGCGTTTCCTTCAGCGCATCCGTGCGAGGCACCTCCTAAAATTAGAAAAATTAGTTTCAACTGTTTGTATATGCGAAAGCGAAAGCCGACTTACAGCTTCGCTCAGACCGCTGGGCGTCCAAATCTTAACGTTGTGATCCAGACCAGATGTGGCCAGCACTGGCATCGATGGATGCTGCTCCAGGCAGTTGACCACGCCGGCATGATCGCCCTTCACAAAGTTAATCACCGCCTCGGTGTTCTTGTCCCAAAAGAAGATGTTGCCACAGTCGCTGCCACTGATTATATACTCCGAGTGCGGTCCAAAGAAGTTGACCCCTTTTATGGTGCGGCTATTGCTGTAAATCGAATACGAAAGGATTAAATTGGCGTCTACACATATCAATATTTGTATACCCTTGCAGCGGGTATTTGGATTGACACAAAATATGCAAATTATTGGAGACACCTCCAAACGCATATACCCTTTGTTCGTAAACCTGGGGTCTCATATTCGGGAACCTTAATTCTGGCTCAGAGCTCGGTAAGTCGAAGTTTTTAATTTAAAAAATTAAGATTGCCAAATTGCCAATCCAACAAAATACCAAACCTCTCGAAAATCTGATGAGATTTGACCATGTTATGGGGGTGGGAAATGTTGACCTATGTCTATATACGAATCTAGGGATACGATTTTGACATTAAATTCGGCTAAAATTTACGTACTCAGATTTGAATGCCAGATAAATTTAGAGGGAAAACTATGCAAAAAAGCCAAGCCTCATGAAAATCGGTTGAGTTTTGACCGAGTTATGGAGGTGGGAAATTTCGACCTATGTCTATATACGAATCTAGGGGTAAGATTGTGACATGAATTTCGACTTAAATTTACGTAGTCAGATTTGAATGCCAGATTAATCTAGAGGGAAAACTATGTACAAAAAACCAAAGCTGGTGAAAATCGGATGAGTTTTGACCAAGTTATGGGGGTGGGAAATTTCGACCTATGTCTATATACGAATCTAGATGTAAGATTTTGACATGAAATTCGGCTAAAATTTACGTACTCAGATTTAAATACCAGATAAATTTAGAGGGAAAACTATGCAAAAAAAGCCAAGCCTCATGGAAATCGGTTGAGTTTTGACCGAGTTATGGGGCTGGGAAATTTCGACCTATGGCTATATACGAATCTTAGGGGTAAGATTTTGACATGAAATTCGGCTAAAATTTACGTACTCAGATTTGAATGCCAGATTAATCTAGAGGGAAATCTATGTACAACAAGCCAAACCTCGTGAAAATCTGATGTGATTTATCCGAGTTATGGAGGTGGGAAATATCGACCTATGTCTATATACGAATCTAGAGGTAAGAAATTGACATGAATTTCGACTAAAATTTACGTAGTCAGATTTGTTTGCCAGATAATTCTAGAGGGAAAACTATGTACAAAAACCCAAACCTCGTGAAAATCTGATGACATTTCACCGAGTTATGGGGGTGGGAAATTTTTACCTATGTCTATATACGAATCTAGAGGTAAGAAATTGACATGAATTTCGACTAAAATTTACGTAGTCAGATTTGAATGCCAGATTAATCTAGAGGGAAAACTATGTACAAACATCCAAACCTCGTGAAAATCTGATGAGATTTATCCGAGTTATGGAGGTGGGAAATTTTGACCTATGTTCATATACTAATCTAGGGTTAAGATTTTGACATGAATTTCGACTTAAATTTACATAGTCAGATTTGTTTGCCAGATTAATATAGAGGGAAAACTGTGTACAAAAATCCAAACCTCGTGAAAATCTAATGAGATTTGACCATGTTATGGGGGTGGGAAATTTCGACCTATGTCTATATACGAATCTAGAGGTAAGATTTTGACATGAATTTCGACTAAAATTTACGTAGTCAGATTTGAATGCCAGATCAATCTAGAGGGAAAACTATGTACAAATAGCCAAACCTCGTGAAAATCTGATGAGATTTATCCGAGTTATGGAGGTGGGAAATTTCGACCTATGCCTATTTACGAATCTAGGGGTAAGATTGTGACATAAATTTCGACTAAAATTTACGTAGTCAGATTTGTTTGCTAGATTATTGTAGAGGGAAAACTAAGTACAAAAAACCAAACCTCGAGAAAATCTGATGAGATTTGAGCGAGTTATGGGGGTGGGAAATTTCGACCTATGTCTATATACGAATCTAGAGGTAAGATTTTGACATGAAATTCGGCTAAAATTTACGTACTCAGATTTGAATACCAGATAAATTTAGAGGGAAAACTATGCAAAAAAAGCCAAGCCTCATGAAAATCGGTTGAGTTTTGACCGAGTTATGGGGCTGGGAAATTTCGACCTATGGCTATATACGAATCTTAGGGGTAAGATTTTGACATGAAATTCGGCTAAAATTTACGTACTCAGATTTGAATGCCAGATTAATCTAGAGGGAAATCTATGTACAAAAAGCCAAACCTCGTGAAAATCTGATGTGATTTATCCGAGTTATGGAGGTGGGAAATATCGACCTATGTCTATATACGAATCTAGGGGTAAGAAATTGACATGAATTTCGACTAAAATTTACGTAGTCAGATTTGAATGCCAGATTAATCTAGAGGGAAAACTATGTACAAACATCCAAACCTCGTGAAAATCTGATGAGATTTACCGAGTTATGGAGGTGGGAAATTTTGACCTATGTCATATACTAATCTAGGGGTAAGATTTTGACATGAATTTCGACTTAAATTTACGTAGTCAGATTTGTTTGCCAGATTAATATAGAGGGAAAACTGTGTACAAAAATCCAAACCTCGTGAAAACGGAGATTTGACCGGATGGGTGGGATTTCGACCTATGTCTATATACGAATCTAGGGGTAAGAAATTGACATGAATTTCGACTAAAATTTACGTAGTCAGATTTGAATGCCAGATTAATCTAGAGGGAAAACTATGTACAAACATCCAAACCTCGTGAAAATCTGATGAGATTTGACCAAGTTATGGGGGTGGGAAATTTCGACCTATGTCTATATACGAATCTAGGGGTAAGATTTTGACATGAATTTCGACTAAAATTTACGTAGTCAGATTTGAATGCCAGATTAATCTAGAGGGAAAACTAGTACAAATAGCCAAACCTCGTGAAAATCTGATGAGATTTATCCGAGTTATGGAGGTGGGAAATTTGACCTATGCATTACGAATCTAGGGTAAGATTTGACATAATTTCGACTAAATTTACGTAGTCAGATTTGTTTGCCAGATTATTAGAGGGAAAACTGTACAAAAACCAAACCTCGGAAAATCTGATGACGAGGGGGTGGGAATTTGACCATGCAATCTTCGGGGGACGTCGACAAATTTACGTAGTCAGATTTGAATGCCAGATTAATCTAGAGGGAAAACTATGTACAAACATCCAAACCTCGTGAAAATCTGATGAGATTTGACCGAGTTATGGGGGTGGGAAATTTCGACCTATGTCTATATACGAATCTAGGGGTAAGATTTTGACATGAATTTCGACTAAAATTTACGTAGTCAGATTTGAATGCCAGATTAATCTAGAGGGAAAACTAAGTACAAAAAACCAAACCTCGTGAAAATCTGATGAGATTTGACCGAGTTATGGGGTTGGGAAATTTCGACCTATGTCTATATACGAATCTAGGGGTAAGATTGTGACATAAATTCGCTAAAATTTACGTATCAGATTTGTGCCAGATATTTAGAGGGAAAACTAGCAAAAAACCAAACCTCGAGAAAATCTGAGAGATTTGAGCGGAATGCCAGATTAATCTAGAGGGAAAACTATGTACAAAAAACCAAAGCTGGTGAAAATCGGATGAGTTTTGACCAAGTTATGGGGGTGGGAAATTTCGACCTACATATGTCTATATACGAATCTAGAGGTAAGATTTTGACATGAAATTCGGCTAAAATTTACGTACTCAGATTTGAATACCAGATAAATTTAGAGGGAAAACTATGCAAAAAAAGCCAAGCCTCATGAAAATCGGTTGAGTTTTGACCGAGTTATGGGGCTGGGAAATTTCGACCTATGGCTATATACGAATCTTAGGGGTAAGATTTTGACATGAAATTCGGCTAAAATTTACGTACTCAGATTTGAATGCCAGATTAATCTAGAGGGAAATCTATGTACAAAAAGCCAAACCTCGTGAAAATCTGATGTGATTTATCCGAGTTATGGAGGTGGGAAATATCGACCTATGTCTATATACGAATCTAGGGGTAAGAAATTGACATGAATTTCGACTAAAATTTACGTAGTCAGATTTGTTTGCCAGATAATTCTAGAGGGAAAACTATGTACAAAACCCCAAACCTCGTGAAAATCTGATGACATTTCACCGAGTTATGGGGGTGGGAAATTTTTACCTATGTCTATATACGAATCTAGAGGTAAGAAATTGACATGAATTTCGACTAAAATTTACGTAGTCAGATTTGAATGCCAGATTAATCTAGAGGGAAAACTATGTACAAACATCCAAACCTCGTGAAAATCTGATGAGATTTATCCGAGTTATGGAGGTGGGAAATTTCGACCTATGCCTATTTACGAATCTAGAGGTAAGAAATTGACATGAATTTCGACTAAAATTTACGTAGTCAGATTTGAATGCCAGATTAATCTAGAGGGAAAACTATGTACAAACATCCAAACCTCGTGAAAATCTGATGAGATTTGAGCGAGTTATGGGGCTGGGAAATTTCGACCTATGTTCATACACGAATCTAGGGGTAAGATTTTGGCATGAATTTCGACTAAAATTTTGGTATTCAGATTTGAATGCCAGATTAATCTAGAGGGAAAACTAAGTACAAAAAACCAAACCTCGTGAAAATCGGATGAGATTTGACCGAGTTATGGGGTTGGGAAATTTCGACCTATGTCTATATACGAATCTAGGGGTAAGATTGTGACATGAATTTCGACTTAAATTTATGTAGTCAGATTTGAATGCCAGATTAATCTAGAGGGAAAACTATGTACAAAAAACCAAAGCTGGTGAAAATCGGATGAGTTTTGACCAAGTTATGGGGGTGGGAAATTTCGACCTACATATGTCTATATACGAATCTAGAGGTAAGATTTTGACATGAAATTCGGCTAAAATTTACGTACTCAGATTTGAATACCAGATAAATTTAGAGGGAAAACTATGCAAAAAAAGCCAAGCCTCATGAAAATCGGTTGAGTTTTGACCGAGTTATGGGGCTGGGAAATTTCGACCTATGGCTATATACGAATCTTAGGGGTAAGATTTTGACATGAAATTCGGCTAAAATTTACGTACTCAGATTTGAATGCCAGATTAATCTAGAGGGAAATCTATGTACAAAAAGCCAAACCTCGTGAAAATCTGATGTGATTTATCCGAGTTATGGAGGTGGGAAATATCGACCTATGTCTATATACGAATCTAGGGGTAAGAAATTGACATGAATTTCGACTAAAATTTACGTAGTCAGATTTGTTTGCCAGATAATTCTAGAGGGAAAACTATGTACAAAACCCCAAACCTCGTGAAAATCTGATGACATTTCACCGAGTTATGGGGGTGGGAAATTTTTACCTATGTCTATATACGAATCTAGAGGTAAGAAATTGACATGAATTTCGGACTAAAATTTACGTAGTCAGATTTGAATGCCAGATTAATCTAGAGGGAAAACTATGTACAAACATCCAAACCTCGTGAAAATCTGATGAGATTTATCCGAGTTATGGAGGTGGGAAATTTTGACCTATGTTCATATACTAATCTAGGGGTAAGATTTTGACATGAATTTCGACTTAAATTTACGTAGTCAGATTTGTTTGCCAGATTAATATAGAGGGAAAACTGTATACAAAAATCCAAACCTCGTGAAAATCTGATGAGATTTGACCGAGTTATGGGGTTGGGAAATTTCGACCTATGTCTATATACGACTCTAGGGGTAAGATTGTGACATGAATTTCGACTTAAATTTACGTAGTCAGATTTGAATGCCAGATTAATCTAGAGGGAAAACTATGTACAAAAAACCAAAGCTGGTGAAAATCGGATGAGTTTTGACCAAGTTATGGGGGTGGGAAAATTTCGACCTATGTCTATATACGAATCTAGAGGTAAGATTTTGACATGAAATTCGGCTAAAATTTACGTACTCAGATTTGAATACCAGATAAATTTAGAGGGAAAACTATGCAAAAAAAGCCAAGCCTCATGAAAATCAGTTGAGTTTTGACCGAGTTATGGGGCTGGGAAATTTCGACCTATGGCTATATACGAATCTTAGGGGTAAGATTTTGACATGAAATTCGGCTAAATTTTACGTACTCAGATTTGAATGCCAGATTAATCTAGAGGGAAATCTATGTACAAAAAGCCAAACCTCGTGAAATCTGATGTGATTTATCCGAGTTATGGAGGTGGGAAATATCGACCTATGTCTATATACGAATCTAGAGGTAAGAAATTGACATGAATTTCGACTAAAATTTACGTAGTCAGATTTGTTTGCCAGATAATTCTAGAGGGAAAACTATGTACAAAAACCCAAACCTCGTGAAAATCTGATGAGATTTGACCATGTTATGGGGGTGGGAAATTTCGACCTATGTCTATATACGAATCTAGAGGTAAGATTTTGACATGAATTTCGACTAAAATTTACGTAGTCAGATTTGTTTGCCAGATTATTGTAGAGGGAAAACTAAGTACAAAAAACCAAACCTCGAGAAAATCTGATGAGATTTGAGCGAGTTATGGGGCTGGGAAATTTCGACCTATGTCTATATACGACTCTTAGGGATACGATTTTGGCATGAATTTCGACTAAAATTAACGTAGTCAGATTTGTTTGCCAGATTAATCTAGAGGGAAAACTAAGTACAAAAAACCAAACCTCCTGAAAATCTGATGAGATTTGACCGAGTTATGGGGCTGGGAATGTATGTATGCATGTATGTAAGTATGCATGTATTTATGTATGCATGTATGTAAGTATGAATGTATTGTATGTATGCATGTATGTAAGTTTGCATGTATGCATGTATGTAAGTGTGTATGTATGTATGTATGTATGTATGTATGTATGTATGCATGTATGCATGTATGTATGTATGTATGTATGTATGTATGTATGTATGCATGTATGTATGCATGTATGTATTTATGTATGTAAGTATGCATGTATTTATGTATGTATGCATGTATGTGTGTATGTATAGGCTATAGAAAGGAGCACATTATTCTACAAGGGTATCTAACCTTCGGCGTGCCGAAGATAGTCGATTTTGTTGCGTATCTTACATGTGTCCTTCATAGGAGTGCAGAAATTCGCCATCCTTATAGTTGCGGCTGTCGTATAGATAAATTCCCGCATCGCTGTAGGAAGCGAGAATTTCGCTGCCGCTGTGATTGTAGACCGCGCACGTGATCTGCGTTATCTTCGTCTGCACAAAAAAGGGGGGAATATTGTCACAGTTAGGGGAAAATGTGTGTATTTCAAGACTCACGTCTTTCAGATCCTTGGGCGTCATTTCGTGTATGGGGCTGGTCAGCTTGCGCTTGTCGTAGACGCGCAGCTTGTCATCGGAGCCGCTGACGCAAAACTCTGGCGCATATGGATGGTGGGCAATGCTGAAGAGACGAACGCGTCTGTTGTCGTCGCTGGAGACGCATCGGAGCATTGTCGTGCAGGCATTGGTGCGCAAATCAAAGTGCTTGACCGCGGCATCCTCGCCGGCGCTGATCACCTCATGCTTGCTCTGCGGCACGACGACAAGCTTGTGGACAGCATCGTTATGGCTGTAGAGACGTACGGGCTTGATGCTGCTGCTGCCGGATGGCGGTATGACGGCGCGTCGCACCTGACCGTCGCGGCTGGAGGAGACAACGTCCAGGCAGCCGACGCTGTCGATGAATTTCGTTTGGAATATGTTCAAGCTATGGCCAGATTTGAAGCTATGCCTCGGCCTGCCGTTCGCCCAGTCCCAAACAATGATGCTCAGATCGTCGGAGCCGGAGCAAATCAGATCTCCGCTACGATTGAAGCTCAAGCAATTAACGCAGCAACGATGCATGCTCAAAGCATTCAACAGCTTCATACGCTCGACCACCTGCCGCGAGCCGTAATATCCCTGACCGAAGCTCATGGCCGTGGTGTGCCCGCCACGCCATCCAATCCGATTGAACAGATTATGCTCGCGCCGCATCAGCTCCTGTGCAAAGTTCCAGTTGTACGACGGTTTCGATTTGCACAGCACTTTGTTAACGGCCAACTCAATTTGCTCCTTATCGGCCGGATTTGCTTCCGCCTCATTGTAATCGTCGTCCTGCACGGATTGTGGTCACAAAACAATTGCCATTATATATACAGAAGCGCTCAACTTACGGCAAAAAACATATTGTTATATATTTTTTATATATTCGTATATAGTTATTCTTACAGCTCTAGACTACTAAATGTTTTGCTCCGTACCGGATTTACCCGTGTGCTCGTATTAGTTCTGACATTTGAAACAAAATGTTCCTCTTTTTTTCAGTTTTAAATGTTTTTCAAGGGAAAGAAGAGTGCTCCAGGCGGAAGAGCATTACAGCAGCAGGAGAGAACCTACTTTTAATGTATTCAGCTTTCATAATTTTTGAATATTGCCCAAAAATTCTGGTTATATGGAATGGGAACAGATAACGTTTGGTTAAAATTGAAATGTCGTTTTCGAGATCGACGACAGACGGGCAAACGAAAAGACTTAGCTTCGATGTCCTGGTCAAGAAAATAATCTTTTATGGGCTCGGAAATGCGGCCTTCTGCCTGCTCTAAATACACATAAACCTAAAACCCTTCATACACATCTACAATAGATACATATTAAGCAGACTTACGGAATCGTTTTCCTCATTGCTAGACGTGTAGAAACGGTTCCAGAACGCGCCGCTCGAGTCGGAGCTGCTTTCGTCTAGCAACTGAGCCGCCGGCGAACGAGATTCATCCTCCTGCTCATCAGCATTTGCTGGCACCGCGGCATCATCGGCTTCGTCCTCATCCACATCCGCATCATTGGTATCACTGTTATATTGATGAACGCTGCCGCTGGCACTGCTGCTGCTGCTGGACTCCAAATTCGAAAATGCGGAGCGATAAGAGCGCACACGATGCGTGCGTGTTCGATTAAATGTACGCGAACTGGCAACTGCATCGCCGTTTTCGGTATTGCCATCATTTCCGGCCGAGTTATTGCGTGCGACATAACCTGGCTCGCCCGGCAACATTTCCAGGAACGGATTGGAGCTTGAAGAATCGGAAATTACATCCGGCGGGTTAATAGTTGTTGCCGGCTCATCAATCGAGTCTAAACTATCTCGAATGGGAAATAGGCGTGGTGAGCGAGATTCGGTGTCTAAGATTAGATCCGATAACGTTTCGCTCGATGTCTCGACCATGGAGTCTTTGTCAGCGTTTGCAGCTGCCGCCACATTGCCAGTGCCCGATTCTAATTCGCTTTTGTTCCTGTTGTTGTTGTTGTTGTGGGTCACGTTTGCCTCCTTGCTGCACGCCGTAGAAATCAATCAATGTAGTGAAAATATACGCGCTTGCTTTTCCACTTACCCAACCAATATTAGGTCCACTTTAGATCCAGCTGCAACTGCAACTGCTGCTGCTTCTTCGCTGCAAGTTTCGTCTTTGGAGTGTGTGCGCTTCAGGCGCTTGCAGGCTGTTGCTGCATCTGGTACACATTCCTCGGCTTCAACGTTCATTATACAAAATGCAGATTGCTCACAAGTGAGCGGTAAACGTGCATTAATTTTATCGACCTGCAATCTGGTAGCCCCGTTACGATTTTTCCTGTGTGTACGCAGCAGAAATTTTGACGATTGTTTATGTTTAAAGCAGTGATGGCAAATGGACCGAGACAACGATTGCGATTACTTAGGGCTGCACAAGAAGTTTCTCTAACAATTAATCGAAATCGATAAGTCTATCGGGCCAAGTATAATGTTTTGTTTTGTTTGCTTTCGGTGTACTAAGTTCAAATTTAATTTGCCTTCAACAAGATTTTTAAATCAATTTTTTAATTCTTATTGAAACACAGTGCGATTACATTTGATATACAATTTGAATTATGTTAAGCCATTAATATGATACACAATTAGTGTTGTCAACACATTTTTTCGATAGTAAACTTTTTTTTAAAAACTATTTCAATGTTTAACGGTAATGAGAATTTATATATATATATATATATTTTTTTCTTAATTTTTACGGGCATTAAAACCGGTTTGGCCAATCAAAATATGCAACAAAGAAAAATTATTTTTGTTGCTGTTACAAAGGAACATTAACATTACACTAACCAACTTTTTTTAAGCGACCGTTGACAACACTGAATACAATTCTTAAGGTTGGCTTCCGCTCAGCTGCACTCTTCAAACTCTTCGTTATGCTGAGCGCACGCCGTTCGTCTTTTACTCTTAAATGGACTTGACTTGACAGCTTGCTCTGGCTGGTGGGGTGATAAACAACACTGAATTTAATCCTTAAGGTTGGCTTCCGCTCAGCTGCGCTCTTCAAAGTCTTCGTTATGCAGAGCGCACGCAGTTTGTCTTGTACTCTTAAGTGGACTTGACAGCTGGTGGTGGTAAGCTGTTTAGCCTCAGTGGCTTATGTGTGTGTGTTGAATTCGCAGTGTGGCCGTGGTCTCAGATCGACGACGTTTAGTTATTGGCAAGAGCGCGTGAACAACGGTACCAATTCTGTTCGCTCGCGGATCTCTAATTTTTCTGAAGTACAAAAACACGTCTTGCAGCAATAAAATATCGTACGTAAAAACTGATACAACCACTTAAGATATGCATATATATTAAAGTGTAGATATGAAAATGTTTCTGCTAGCTTGAACATGCCGTGCACGTCAGTCCGTGATATTCACACTAACGAATTTTAAGTGCGTAGTCGAATGAATGTGTTTTTTAAAGTTGGAGTTGCCTTTCCGCTGATTTCAGCAGCGCTAATTGAATTTCCACACACACACGCACACACAATGCACGGCTGGCTAATCAAACCCAGGGCGCAGGCGTAGCCCAACAACTTGAGCGAATCACTTTTTAGTTCACCAGCGTTCTTGGAGTCGCGATCTGGTTTTTTCCTCTCGATTTCTTTTCGCATGATTCGCAGCTGCCTTTTGTTAGCGAAGACGATTTCGGTTTCAGTCAAAACAAAAGAAAATAGGCAAACAAAACAAAATGTTCAATTGTAACCTTTTCGTAGCTTTTGCAAGTGCATATTGATGCCATGTACATGTATTCTTATCAGAAGTCAAATTGTTGTTCTTTGTCCAACAATATGGCTGATAGCAAATTGTTGTCTGGCTGCGGAGCAAAAACTCGGCATTTGAACCGTTGGCTTCGAAATGAATCATGCCTTGAGCTCACATGCAATTGTGCCGGCTGCCATAAGAATCTGCCTGCGTGACCTTAAAGGGTATATGAGCGAAAGTTGAGAATCAGGTTTCGCAGCCCACGTACTTATACCTCTTTTAATTGGCTCGCCAGGCCAGGCAAGGCCCATACAAGTGCTAAAAAACACATAAGAAAATGTTCTTCTAAAGGGTGCCTGAACAGGAAGTAACGTGTGCCCAGCTATCGTTATTTTAAAAATACAGGCAAACAAGGAAATATTGTAATTGGTTAAATTTCCCACTATTTTGGATATACTTGCTCAGAAAACCATTACATGCAGTATAAAAACTGAAAAAATCCGAATTTAACAGCTATCGTTATTTCAAAAATACAGGCAAACAAGGAAAGTAAATACGGGTACTAGTTAAACTTCCCACTATTTCTGATATATACTTGCTCAGAAAGCCATTTTATGCAGTATAACAACAAAGAAACCCCTTTTACTACATTTGCATTTAAAATTGTTAAGGTCCAGAGTTTGTCTTGGTGATTCACAGCCGAGATCAGTGCATATAAGAAGCCGACGGCGTCGCTCGCTTCTTGTTTATGGCGCCTTTCACTTTTCTGCGTCTTCCAATAAAGGCGTGCTCAGCTTGAGCTTAATTAAATGTATCTGGCAGATACAATATGCTTTACAGCTATAAAGCGTCGCCCACTCATTTCTGATTTGTTCTCTGTTTGTCGCGCCTCAGTTGATGCACTTGCTCATGGCGCAGTGCGGAGGACCAAGTGCTGGGAGGGCGCTGCTGTCGCTTTTGCTGGCAATTGTTTCGGGCACATTTTGGGCTTCAGTTGCCGCCAAGACAGGTGAGTGAGCTTGTGGTTGACCGCAAAGGGGATGCAGCAGATTAACATTTACATACTTCCCCATGCCAGGACCCACACACAACAAAGTTGTCGTTTGCTACATATCCACATGGGCGGTGTATCGACCTGGACAGGGCGCGTATTCTATAGAGAATTTCGATCCCAACCTCTGCACACATGCTGTCTACGCCTTCGCTGGCCTGGACATCACGCAGTCAGCCATCAAATCGCTGGGTAAGAGAAATAATAAATATGCATAATATGCAAATTAATATAAAGTTGTGCATATGTTGTGCAGACCCCTGGCAGGACCTGCAAGAGGAGTACGGCAAGGGTGGCTATGAGCGCTTGACGGGCTTGAAACGCAGCCATCCGCATCTGAAGGTCAGCCTGGCCATCGGCGGCTGGAATGAGGGCTCGAAGAACTACTCGACTTTGGTGGCCAATGCGCAGCAGCGCGGCCATTTCGTCAAGCAGGTGACGAGCTTTGTGCGCAAATACAACTTTGATGGCTTGGATTTGGACTGGGAGTATCCCACGCAACGCGGTGGCACACCGCAGGATCGTGAGAACTTTGTTGCCCTCACCAAGGAACTGCGGGAGGAGTTTGACAACCATGGCCTGCTGTTGACCTCGGCAATTGGCGCCGCCAAGAATGTGATCGATCAGGCGTACGATGTGCGGCAAATCGCTCGTTATCTGGATTTCCTACACATCATGTGCTACGATTATCACGGCAGCTGGGACCAGAAAGTCGGTTATAATGCTCCACTGACGGCTGCCGCTCTGGATCCTTTGAGTGTGGTATGTCTGAAAAATATATATCTGCTGATTAGCGTGCATCTAATTTGATTGAATACTTTTAGCAATACAGCATCGATTATCTGCTGAAGCTGGGTGCTCCAGCGGCCAAGCTGGTGTTGGGTCTGCCCTTCTATGGGCGCACCTTTAAGACTGTGTCCCAGGGCAATGTAGATGATGCCAGTGATGGCATCGGCTTTCGTGGTCCATATACCCGTGAGGATGGGTTCTTAGGCTACAACGAGATCTGCAGTATATTGAGCAATAAAACATCGGGCTGGTCCACGCAGTGGGATGGCGCAACCAGCCAAGTCGTAGCCCGCTCGGAGCGCAATGTTTTCACACAAGACGTGAGCGTCGTCACCTTTGATAGCTCACGTTCTATCGCTAACAAGGTGAAGTTTGCCATGAAGAAGCGACTGGCCGGCGTTATGGTTTGGTCTGTCGACACCGACGACTTCTTGGGCAAATGTCAGCTGGACGAGGACACCTATGCCGATTTCCGACTTGTTAAGACTGCACCAAGGCGGCTCAATCAGAATTATCCACTGCTGCGAACCATAAATGAGGCAACCTCACTGGCCCTAGAAGAGCTGGCCGCCGACGAGGTGCTCGTTCCCGATGACTCCGAGAACGAAATACCCCATGGCAGCATTGCGGATCGTAAGAACTCTGCGGCGACCCTGGTAAGCTTAAGTCTAACGATCAGCTTTGTTTTCGCGCTGTTACACAGTTTGCAACATTGAAAAGTCCAACAAGTGCCGTAGTTTTTATTATATTTTTGTTTCAACTGCAGTTAAGCTGTCAGTTTTAGTCGCACTTAATAAAAGTCCAACATTATTAATTTTAAAAAAATCTATTGCATACTTTCTTAAGGAGCGCGTCCTTGTACGTACTCAATACTCGTCAGAACGTATCGATAAATACGCTTGTTTACGTTGCCAGCCCTCGCTTGCCACGCGATATATAATTGAACTTTTACAGTTATTTATTTAGCTCGTGAAATTAAATTGTTTGTTTTCGGTTATATAGGTGTCTATAAGTATGGATTTATATTTGTTCATGTGTGTGTTTGTTTGCAGCTATATAAAAGTCCAATATTATTAATTTTAAACAAATCTATTGCATACTTTCTTAAGGAGCGCGCCCTTGTGCGTACTCAATACTCGTCAGAACGTATCGATAAATACGCTTGTTTACGTTGCCAGCCCTCGCTGTATCGATAAGTTTACGTTGCCAGCTTCGCTAGCCACTCGATATATAATTGAACTTTAACAGTTATTTAGTAAAATACTCGTGAAATGAAAATGTGTTTTCGGTTTTAATGAATTTAACTTGCAATCTAACGTTTAACTAGCTATATAGGTGTCTATAAATATGGATTTATGTTTGTTCATGTGTGTGTGTATGTCTGCAGCGATATAAAAGTGCAACATTATTAATTATAAACAAATCTATTGCTAACTTTCTTCTTATGAAGCGCGGCCTTGTACGTACGATAAATGCGCTTGTTTACGTTGCCAGCCCTCGCTAGCCACTCGATATATAATTGAACTTTAACAGTTATTTAGTAAAATGCTGGTGATTTTTTTCTTTTCGGTTTTAATGAATTTAACTTGCAATCTAACGTTTAACTAACGATATAAGTGTCTATGAATATGGATTTACATATATTTGTTCATGTGTGTGTGTATGTTTGCAGCTATATAAATAGGCAAGTAAGTGTAACATAATTGGTTTAATATTTTCATAGATTACCACTACAATTTCAACATTCAATACAATACTACAATATTATTTCTATATATAAGAACTTGTTTATGCTACGTAAAATAGATGGCATAAAATAGTTAAAGCAAAGTTTATGGCCACATGGACCGCAGCGTGATAATAAGAGAGAGAGAGAGAGAGAGTAAGGCTCATATAAAGAGCAAAACTAAGTAGTACTCGTTGTTATTAGTGTTGCCAACTGCCTCTGGAAAATGGCTAATTTGGCAACACTAATCGTTGTTGGTACATTTTGGATGGCAAAGATTTCATATGCAACGATCTGTTCACAAATCATAAGGAAGACTATACCAGAACTGATTGTGAGATAGCGTGTGTGTGTGTGTGTGTGTGTGTTTGGTTGTTGTTGTTGTTGATGAAACCTAGACGAAGAGTTCGATTTCGTCTCACAAACGTTTGCCATCGGACCAGTCGGAGGAGCGCTCCGCAGGACAAGCCCCGCCTTCATAGATATCCAAGTGCTCTCTGGAGCGGCTCTTCGACTTGGACTTGGCGGCGACAGAGCGCTGCAGCTGGTAACGATCGTTGATGATCTCGTAATGGGCCTGGGCATCGACGCCCGCGGCGGAGCTGCTTGTGCCGCCATTTCCGGTCGTCAGCAGCAGCTCGTGTATGTTCTTGGTGGAGCGGCGATGCGCCTCCAGGCATTGTGACTCCGACGAGTATGGAAACGAGGCCACAAAGTTGGCAGCTGTTGCTGATGCTGCCTGTAAAACTGGTGGATCGCTGGCAAAGTTGGCGGGCGGCGGCGGCAATGTCCCATCATCGCATGGCGTCGATGGCGACAAATCTGTGAACTCAGTCTTGGCCTCCGATTCCACGGAACACATGCTCTGCCGCGAGATGTCCTTCTGCAGCTGCTGTTGCTGTTGATCCAAAGCGGCGCTCTTCAGCGTCGGCATATTCAGATTGGAGCTCTCGTAATCGTCCTCCAGGCGTGGTGTCTGCGGAATGGGCAGGCGACTGCGTATCGAGTGCTCCCGTCGTCCAAAACGTTGCGCCAGATAATCCTCATTGTTGTTGGTGCTCTGGTTGCTGCTGCAGTTGCTGTGCTGATGCTGATGATGCACCTGATGCCGCTGCGCATTGTCGTAGTAGTTGTCGTTCTTCACGGACATGTTGCAGCAGCTGCTCACGTCCGCAAAGTACACCTCCGACTCGGCACCCTCCAGCGGCTGCGCTTGACCCTTCGCAATGGCCCCGTTCGAATCCTGATAGCCGCTATTCTCCATCCCGCTGCCCGCTGCTTGTGGCTCGGCTTGGGGCTGCTGTTGCTGCTGCTGCTCCTTGGCGAAGATTTGCTGCACATTTGGCCTCGGCTGGCTGGCGTTGTTCTGCGGACCGATGCTCTTGGCGCCCGCCTCGATGCGCTTCTTCAGCTTGCGTGTGGGCAGCGTGTTGGAGCAGCGATCCCGTTCCCAGCCATTGCAGCCGTCGCTATCCGAGTGCGTATTCTCGTATTCCCCGTTGCCCATCGTCGTCGTCTTGTAGGCGGCGTTAACCACCGCTGCAGTGCCTCCGCTTAGGCCATCCATGCGTTCCAGCGTCGCGGACTGACCACAAGCACGCGACGTGTGTTGCACCAGCTGCTGCTGCGGCTGCTCTTGCTGCTGCTGCTGTGGCATCAGCGCCGTCACGGCAGGATTGCCCGGCAGGCAGGTGCCCGCCTGCAGATATTGATAGTAGCCACGTCGTGCTGGACTGTTGGGATCGCTGTACGGCGGCGGTGGACCCCAAACGCCGTACGGTAGCGCATTGGGCGGCGACAGCGCGTTATAGTTGCCACCGACCACAACTGGCTCCTCGATGAGCATCTGATTGCCATCGGCAACGGCGACAGCTGTCGCCGAGCTGAAACCGTACTGAGAGTCCGGGCTGGCGGCAGCTTGCCGGAATCGACGCGTTGCGTCCGGCGTGGTGCGCTGCCAGGGCATTCTCGGCCAGCTCCAGCCGCTGCTGGCGCGTTCGCGTCCATTGCGACAGCCGCTGATTGTCGGATCCTCGCCGCCCGGATTGGGTGAGTAAAAATTGCCCGGCGGTTGTGACGCCCAGAAACGTTGCTCGGGACCAGCTCCGGCAGCCGCTGCTGCTGCTGCGGCACTCGCCTCATCCCACGGATAGGCCGTTGCCTGCTGCAGGGGCAGCGTCAGCTGCCGATGGGCGTGGCACTGCTCACAACAACGACAGTTGAGCAGACGACCCGGTGCGAGACCATGTGGCGGCAGTGGCGCCTGGCTGGCATAAAGCGAACGGCAGCGCAGCTCCAGCTGCTCCCAGTACATCTTCTTGCGTTCGTGGCTGAGCAGCTGATAGACCAGCATGCAGCTAAAGACGGCGATGAGCACGCCGGCCACGGACAGGCCGAAAATGGCGCGCAGGCAGGAGTAAAGGGAGCCGTGAACGACGCCGCAATCCGAGAGCGAGTCGAAGACCAGACGCACGCCTTCTGAAAGAGATGTGGGAATAGTAAGTGGATTGGCCAACTGGACGCCAGTTCGACCCACCTTTACCTTTGTCAACACGATCCACCTGCGATTCAATCAGATCCGAGTAGCAGGTGCAGGTGCGCGTCTTCTGCGCGTATTCGCATTCCCGCAACGCCTGCAGCCGGCTCATGTGGAGTACCGTGGTCGTCACGGTCACCAGGGCGCAGGTTAAGGCGGAGACAAGGCCACAGGCGCCCGACAGCTTGATCTTGAAGAGAAACGGAACAAGTTCAAGGAATGGTTGATAGTGGAATTTGAGTCGGAACTCACCAGATAGCTATAACGATTGCGACGACGCGCCAGACTCATGATGCAGACGCCCGTGAGGATTAGCTGGAAGGGGAACACGGGGAGATTGAGAATGGAATAAAATGATGATAGGGAATGATAGGGAATACATACCAGCGTGGCGGGCACAAAGGTGGGCACCGTCTCAAAGTTGCCCACGGTTATGGTGTAGGAATGGAGCAGAAAGTAGACGCCCAGAAAGAGCACGCCCAGCAGGCAGCTAAAGCCACCGCAGATGAGGCACCACACCACATACTTCTTGATCCCAGCGCCATGACGATGAGCTGTAAGTGGACGAAGAATGCATTGAAGACATTGTAAGAATATATAGAAGTGTGTATCCCATTCTAACCCAGCGAGCCGCGATGATGTGCCTCGACGGCGGCGGATGTGGGCGGCGGCGCGGGCACCCAGGCGGAGCACGGCGGAGGCATGCTGTACTGCACGAACTGCATCACCGGATAGCCGTGCATATTGCCAGCTTGTCTTTGGTAGCCCCAAGTGGATAATTAACGATCAATTTCCTGGGCGAGCTTCCGTTGCATCTCGTTTTGCCTCAGAATATTGCTTTCTTCGATTGTTTATACATTTATCTTGTTTTTTTTTTTTTTTGCACTTCTCGGAAAATATCTATACACAAGTCGCGGACTGGGATTATGGCAAATGGGGTAAATGGGAGAACACGCGGAAGCTGCGCCCAATCGCGAGTGCGTTGCAGTTGCGAAACGATGTCAACTTCAAATCCTTGCTGACATTACACACAGTTCCCAACCACCAAAAACTGCTGCTTCCAAGGGAGCCCCAGAGAGAGAGAGAGAGTGCGCAGGCGTCAAACTAACGGATGAGGAGGATGAGAGGGAATACCCGAGCGGATGCTGTCAGGTGAATCGCTTACGATGCGAGATGACAGTCAGAGTAAATGGGGAACTGTGATTTTAATAATAGGAAGTTTTCTTCTCGAAGCCCGCAAAAAAGGTTGACTTTACAAACGAATCGGTTTTTGGTCAACCACTTTTTTTAACCCATCGATTTTAAAAATGTTTGAATGATAGTTGGGATCCCTACGAATTCAAAAAGGTATAACATTTCAAAATCGGACAGCATTTGCCCGAGATATTCAATAAAAATCATCAAAAAAGATTTTTTGATGCCAATCGATAGTACGGATCCTTACGCGTCGAAAATGGTATAAAATTCCCAAATCGAACACTAGTTGGCCGAGATATTCAAAAAATGTGTTGGAATCAACGATTTCCGCAGTTAAGTTAGTCTTGCGGTGAAAATCTTGAAGCTGAAGAATAAACTCTCGTTTATTAAAACTTTGACCCGCATTTGACACCCAAGAACGTATTAAATAAATTCTCATAAAGACCTTTGAAAATGATCTTGAAGCCAACTTTGAATACAACCGTTTTCCGCCGATTTACCACTGTTGCGGGTGGAATTACCCAAATCGCTGAAGCACTTATTCATGAAGTTCTTCTGTAGAGCTTTGAAAATGAGTTTGAAGCAAATCGGACAAAAAATGTGTGAAACACGTCCCAAATGAGTTTTGGTATAGATCTTTGGAAGTAATTTATAATACAAAACGTCGCCCATCAAATCGTTGACTTCCATTTCCACCAAGGAGGAATGGATTTTTCGAAAAAATTTAAACACCCCTCAAGTGAATTTGAACAGAGATCGTTGGAAGTGAAATTAAGGCCGATCGGATAGTAAACAAAAAGTTGCATACAAAAGTTTTTCGCGATTTTTCCACACATACAGGTGGAATTTACCGAAAACCCGTCTTAACGTGCACCTACATCACATAAGCTAACTACAGTGAAAATTTCAGCTCACAGCTTTTACGATTTGGGATGTGTGGTGATCATCAATCAGTCGGTTAGTCAGTCAGTCAGTCAGTCTCGTCAGTCAATCAGTCTCGTCAGTCAATCAATCAATCAGTCGGTCAGTTCGTTAGTCTTTCAGTCAGTCAGTCAATCAGTCAGTAAATTAGTTATTTAGTTAGTCAGTCATTCATTTAGCAGTCAGTCAGTCCGTCAATCAGTCTGTCAGTCAATCTGTATGTCAGTCAGTCACACAGACAGTCAGTCAATCAATCTGTCCATCAATCAATCAATCAGTCCGTTAGTCTTTCAGTCAGTCAATAAATTTGTTATTTAGTCAGTCAGTCATTCATTCAGACAGACAGTCAGTCCGTCAATCAGTCTGCCAGTCAATCAATCAGTCAGTCAGTCTCACAGACAGTCAGTCAATCAATCAGTCAGTCACACAGACAGTCAGTCAATCAATCTGTCCGTCAGTCAATCAATCAATTAATCAATCAGTCCGTTAGACTTTCAGTCAGTCATTCAATCAATCAGTCGATCAGTCAGTAAATTAGTTATTTAGTCAGCCAGTCATTCATTTAGCAGTCAGTCAGTCCGTCAATCAATCTGTATGTCAGTCAATCAATCAGTCAGTCAATCAATCTGTCCGTCAATCAATCAATCAGTCCGTTAGTCTTTCAGTCAGTCAATCAGTCGGCCAGTCAATAAATTAGTTATTTAGTCAGTCAGTCATTCATTCAGACAGACAGTCAG
The DNA here is from genome assembly GCF_035044405.1 of Drosophila montana. Taxonomy (NCBI): domain Eukaryota; kingdom Metazoa; phylum Arthropoda; class Insecta; order Diptera; family Drosophilidae; genus Drosophila; species Drosophila montana. Next base: position 96,886 of record NW_026997456.1, read on the forward strand.
TCCGTCAATCAGTCTGCCAGTCAATCAATCAGTCAGTCAGTCACACAGACAGTCAGTCAATCAATCAGTCAGTCACACAGACAGTCAGTCAATCAATCTTTCCGTCAGTCAATCAATCAATTAATCAATCAGTCCGTTAGTCTTTCAGTCAGTCAATCAGTCGGCCAGTCAATAAATTAGTTATTTAGTCAGTCAGTCATTCATTCAGACAGACAGTCAGTCCGTCAATCAGTCTGTCAGTCAATCAATCAGTCAGTCAGTCATTCAATCAGTCATTCATTCAGACAGATAGTCAGTCAGTCCGTCAATCAGTCTATCAGTCAATCAATCAGTCAGTCAGTCACACAGACAGTCAGTCAATCAATCAATCAATCAGAAAGTCAGCACAAACACTTTTATATATATAGAGACTTTGGAATATTGTTGTCAGGTGCAACAGACTCACCTATGGAGCCGTTCACGTTGCTGCGCGGCCTGGGCGGTGGGCGTGGCGGCAAAGGTGGACGATTATCATCGAGGCCCTGTGCCTTGGTGCCGCCAGCTCTGCCCGCGGCAGATGCTGTAACAGTTGCAGCCGCCTCGAGTTCCGTGTCGTGGTAGATATCATTGCAGCTGTCCGTTTTGGAGGGCAGCTGATCCGTTGGGTTGGTCACACTGGCGCGGCGGGGCTTCTTCTTCTTGATCATGGTGCTGTTATTGTCGGACTCGCTGACAGTGATCTCATCGGCGCCGAGCATGGCGTCCGCGATCAGGCTGCGCTTGTGCTGCTGTTGCTGCTGCTGGGACAAGGAGCTGCTATTCGCGGCGCAGCTGCACTCCAGATCGCAGTCGCATCGGTCGAACGGTAAATTCTGCTGTGCCCGCTGCTGCTGCTGCTCCTCCTCGTTGGGAAGGGCTTGGTAGGAATGATTGAGGAGGGACTGCGCCGACTGCGTCGAGGTCTGCTGATGCACCAGGACGGCCACGGCCATGGATGCATTCTGCTGCTGCTGCTGCTGCTGCTGCTGGGGTCCAGTTGCGCGTCCACAGGAGCAGGGGCACTGACATTGCTGCACTGATGCCAGGCCAATGCTGGACTGCTGCTGCTGCTGCAGATAATGCGCCGGATATTGTATATAATGATAGTGATGGGGCGCTGCGGCTGCCTGGACGAGGCTCGACTGCGAGGCAACACGTTGCAGGGATGCCGATGCTGAGCCCGAAGCTGACGGACTGAAGGCGGCGTCCATTGCTCGAGCGGCGCTGACTAAACCGGTTTGACCCTTTTGGCTTCAAACGCTTTTTAATGCCACACTCGGAAACAAACACACAGTTTAAGACGAAACATGCTGACTGAGAAGGAACTTTGCCGTCTCACGCTGTCAATTTCATGCTCGATAAATTGACCAAAACTTTATTGCCAATGCGGCAATCTGAGCCAATCCAAATAAAAAGCCAACACAAGCGAATTAACATTAACAATAAAGCGCAACAACAACAACCGCAAACCGAAAACAACCAACGAGGCGAACGCGTCTGATGTTGAGCGGCAACTGTGGCTTGTCGATCGTTTGAGGATTGCTTTGAGTGCAACTCGCAGAGAGAGAGAGAGAGAGAGCGCGCTGTTTGAGCTACAAGTACACGCTCTTACACACAAACACATGCACAGCTGAACGAAGTGAATGAGTGTGAAGTTGAGCAGCGACCATTCGATGATTGATTTGAGTGGGGCGTGCAGATCACAAGAGAGAGAGACACACTAACACACACAAACAGATCAACCAACGGAAAGTGTGTGAAGTTGAGCGGCGACTGTGGCGTGGATTGATTTTAGTGGAGCACGCACTTCTGAAGAGAGAAAGAGAGAGAGCCGTTTGAGGAACTCAACACTCCTAACACACACACACACACACACTGCTATAGCTAAGAGAGAAAAATCGGGAAAAGGTGCGCACCGTTCAACTTCAAAAGAATTCCGGTTCTTGTTATTGTTGTTGCTGATTTGTTGTTGTACTGATTCAGTAAAAATTCTGAAGGTGTAGTCCAGAGCAGCGCAGTGAAAATCAATTTCTTTGTTTGGCCTTTTTTTTGTTGTTGTTGTTGTTGCACGTTTAGATTTTGTTACCTGAGCTGAGCCAAACGAAGAAGAACTTGTTGTTGATGAGTGCCACTTATGCATATGAGCATAGGTGTGGGTTTTTTTTTTGTGTATAAATGTAAGGCAACCTGTAGAACGAACCAATTTAAATGAGCAACTACTAAGACTACAGGCATAACTGCCTAAAAAGGATTGTTAGAATTGGTTTAGTTCTTAGTCTTAAATGATCTCTTAAAACGGAAGAATATATATACATATATATCTGTCCCACAAATTGAGAACTAAGAGGCTAAGACTACAGGCATAATTAACTAAAAAGGATTGTTGCAATAGGTTTAGTTCTTAGTGTTAAAGAATCTCTTAAAATGGAAAAATAATACATGTATCTTTTAGAACATTCTTCCTCAAAGTGACCTAGTTATTCAGGAAATTAAACAACTTTAAGTTATTTTAAATTCTAATCTATAAAATACTCTTTTTGGCCAAAAAACACACCCAAATATATTTGGTTATGGCGCCAGTACACAGAAATCAACAGAAGGTGGGGCACACGCCCACATAAATCGCTTGATTATGATAGTTATTTTTAAACGATATTGATATTTCCGCTATTGATAATGTTCCACAATTGAGTACATTAATAAATGTGACAGACATTCTCCTGTCTTCTGCAGAAAAAGTTGAATTTCTCGACAAAAACAAATGATAAACTGAATCTAGTATTATTCCGCATCGAAATGCAACTGAATTCAGGATTATATATGCATGTTTAAATTGATCCCACACACAAACACATGCACAGCTGAACGAAGTGAATGCGTGAGAAGTTGAGCGGCGTCTGTGGCGAGGATTGCTTTGAGCGCAGCTCGCAAATCAAAGGAGAGAGAGAGAGAGAGCGCCATTTGAGCTACAAGTTCACGCTCCCACACACAAACACATGCACAGCTGTTTTCTGTTTTCATATAATCGTTTATTTGGGTGCTTAACTAATATACAAAAGTCATTTGCGCTCTCTGGCTATATACATAAGTAATATATATAAATATTGTTTTCGATTTATCAGAGCTGAGCAGAACACATGATTAGATAAGTACATGAATTATACACATATTCGTATTAAGCTAGAAGATTAAGTTGCGAGCACAAAAACAAGTAGGCAGAGAGAGGGAGAGAGAGGGGGAAGGGAAGGGAACTATTTACACACTTTAAAGCGAATGCAACCAATTGAAAGAACAGCTAGCTATATGTACACATGGATCGTCAGTTCTGCCATTAAATAATAATAAAAAATTATCACAACCGAAAAACCGATGCAACAGGCGGATGCATATATATACACATATAATTATATATAAATATTTATGACTTGACTGTCGCCGATAAGGAATGCACCAGCATGGCAAAGCTGCTGATGAGAAAGATGCTCGCCGGCAGCGAGGAGAGCATCCGATAGTTCTCCTCCGTGTGCGTCCGTGTCTTATTCTGTTTAATGACCCAGCCCAAACTCCGTTCGACGGCCCGTTTCCATTTGCCGTAGCGTTCCGCTCGTTCGTGCTCGGTTGTTGTGGGCAAAAATGTATCGTAGTGCACGTTCTCGTAGTAACGCTTCTCCGGCTCAAATTTGCAGAGATTGACGCCGTCGGCTTGGGCGGCGCACATGGCCGCACCGAAGGCCGTCGAGTCCATCAGCTGGGAGCGGAAGAGGGGCAGGCCGGCGGTGTCCGCCTGCAGCTGCATTAGCAGATTATTTGTGATCAGTTTGCCGTCCGCGTGCAGCTTATTGATCTCATAGCCGCACTCCTGATGCATGCACTCCAGTATGTCGCGCGTCTGGAAGCAGATGCTCTCGAGAGCGGCGCGAACAATGTGATTTTTGCGCGTAAACTGCGTCAGGCCGATAATGATGCCGCGGGCATTCTGCCGCCAGTACGGCGCATAGAGTCCTGTGAAGGCCGGCACGAAGTAGACATCGCCCGAGGTGGGCACCGCCTCGGCGTATTTCTCGGCGTCCCGCGAGTCCGGCAGCAAGCGCACCTTCTGCTGCAGCCAGGAGAGCGCATGTCCGGCGACCGAGACGGAACCCTCCAGGGCGTAGATCGTGGGCGCTTGGGGTCCCAGCTTGTAGGCAATCGTGGTGAGCAGTCCGTGACGCGAAAAGACGGGCTTGTCGCCCGTATTGCACAGCAGAAAGCAGCCAGAACGATATGTGTTCTTTGTCTGGCCCGGCTTCACGCACATCTGTCCCAGCAGCGAGGCCTGCTGGTTACCCAGAATCCCACTCAGCGTTAATCCGCGCAATGCGCTCCGGTCGGAGGTGATCTTGCCAAAGATCTCCGAGCAGCTGCGTATGCTGGGCAGCATCTCCTCGCGGATGGCAAAGGTTTTCAACAGCACCGGATCCCAGTGCAGCGTCTCCAGATTCATCAGCAGAGTGCGCGACGCATTTGTCACGTCCGTGATGTGCAGGGCACCTGAAACGGGGGAGCACAGTCAATCGATGAGCATTGCTAGGCAGGATTCAGATTGCTCACCATTGGTCAGATTCCAGACGATCCAGCTGTCGACGGTGCCGGCCTTGCAGCGCTTCTCGCGACACGCCTGCCGCACCTCGGGCACGTTGTCCTTCAGCCAGCGAATCTTCAAAGCCGAGAAGTATGTGGATATGGGCAGACCCGTGCTCCGCTTGAAGTGATTCACGTCCTGCACCTTGGCGACAATCTGCTCCACGGTGCTGCTGGTGCGTATATCCTTCCAAACGATGGCATTGTAGAGGGGTTTCCCCGTCACGGCATCCCAGACGATTGTCGTCTCCCGCTGATTTGTTATGCCCACGGTGGCAATGTCGCTGGCACTGAAGCCCAGCTCCGGCAGCTGTTTGATTGCCTCCTCGGCGCACTTGTTGATCGATGCCATCATCTCCATCGGATCCTGCTCGTACCAGCCATCCTGTGGCGTTATCACGCTCAGTTCGACGCGATGTGCTGCGATTTCCTTGAAATCGGGCGTCGTGTATATCGAGAAGCCAATCGTCTTGGTGCCCTCATCGATGACGCCCACCAAACCCGTGTGCTGGATCAGGGATTGCTTGCGCAGCTCCTTGCTCCGGAACGGCACATCGGCACTCGAATTGGGCACGTTCTTGCCTTCCGTCATGGCGGGCTGCAAAACACAAGAGTTTAAAGAGAGATTACATAAAGAATTTTTATGATATGTATCGATATCGCTATCAGTCTCGATAAGGAGGCACCACAAGGTTTCCGAGGCTAGCAACCAGCAGTTCCTAAGGTTTCCACTCTCCGTTCTCTATGCGATATGATCTTAACGTTGTGCTAATTGATTTCCACTACAGCTGTCTTTTACTCTATACTCTATAGGTAGGGTATCTACGAAAAGTGTAATGCTTTGTAAACACACTTTTCCCTGAATAGGAAATTTTCCTATCCGATTTGCTTTTTTAAATTGAATATTTAATTAGTAGAGCTTCTCTACTTATTAATTGATATATCTAATTTTCTCTTAATCCAAATATGCCTCAAAATTTCTTTCTTATCCGATTTTCCCATCCGATTTTCTTATTGAAATTGAATATTAATAGAATAGAGCTTAGAAATTGAATCAAAATCTTCTCTACTTAAAAATTGATATATCTAATTTTCCCTTGATTCAAATAAGAATAAAATTTGAAATAGGAAATTTTCTTTACCGATTTTCTTATTAAAAATGGAATATTGAAATAGTCGAGCTTCGAAATTGAATCAATATCTTTCTCTTTTCTTGAATACTTAATTTTTCTCTCCTCTAAATAAAAATTTATGTATCTAATTTTCTCATGATCCAAATATGCCGAAAAATTGAAATAGAACATTTTTTACCCAATTTTCTTAAGGAAATTGAATTTTGAATTAGAAGAGTTTAGAAATTGATTTAAATCATAATTATGAAGTTAATCGAAATCGACCTAATAATACGATCTATAATGTTTAAAGATATGTTTATGATCGTATTACTTTAATAGACATGTGTCATATGTCCGTGAGGGTATTTAATCTTTGGAATTTCCGAAAACAATTGTGCTAATTTTTTGTTCATGCTGTTGTTGACTTTGTACTGTCTTTGAGCTGGAGCCAAGCCCCAAAGCTTTGTTGGCCTAATGGAATGGTCGAGCCCTCCCCGAGCAATTGTTATCGCAACATTTTCAAAGCTTTTTGTGCACAGTCTAGAGAGTACGCCGATAAGCTACAAATATGATCGAGTGATGTCAATTATTTACACGAGCCTATAAAAAATTATACAAAAATACTATTCGTTTTTAATGTTTTTCCTGTTTCGCGTCCAAGTTCGCGTCAAAGTCACACGTAAAGTTGAGCAATAATCAGAGTTCTCTAAATGTGTATAGTGCAATTTTCCATAGTTTAGCATTGACGTGTTAGTTTTTTTTTTGTCAGCACTTGTTTTTTATACACAAATAGTTGTCCGTCTTATAGACCACATCTCATTCCAACTGAAGATCAATATCTTTTCTCGGAATTACTTATCAGCGATTAGATTATTGCCATACCGATTAAACATGGGCTATTATAAAGGTTTATGCGTGGGTTTACCTTGTTGTTTTATTGTATTTATTGATAACAGCGATAACAGCAACAATGTTAACACTTGTGCCAATACTCAAGAGAGAGTGAGAGTGAGAGAGAAAGAGAGAGAGAGCGAGAGTGTTTCACTCGTTGAATTTTAAGTATAAAACCCGCACGACATCCGTCCAAGGCGAGCGCCAAAAAGTGTCTGAAAGTCAGGCAGCAAGTGACAGCTGCCCGAACCGAACTGAACTGAACCGAACCGCTAGCCATCAAATCGAAGGCGCGTCAGTTCGCTCACAACTGTATTTATACACATGTATATGTATATATGTATATGTATATATGTGTATAGCGAGAGCTTTCAAGCGACGCATTGAAAACAAATACAACCGACTATTGACACGAACACACATACACAGGCACACAGGCACAGAAACACTTACACAAACACAGCACAGCACACTTACCCACACACACACAGACACAAAATGCGATACAGAAGAAACAGCGGGAACAGCTGATAAGCTGATGGAGACGAGGGCAGGGGGAAGAGCTGTCCCGCCGCATGGGAGAAGGCGTGTCGCCTTGACATTTAAAGAGAACACATTTTTGCATCTGCTGAATGGATTCGCATACATTTATACAGTACGAACCGTAAATATTCCGAAATACAAACGCGAACGATAAACAGTTCGACTTGATCCATAAAAAATTGTAAAACAATATGTATCAGAGCTGACATAGCTTTTGCCATAAGCTCCAATAGACCTTTGGATTTCTTGCTTATTATAGACTGTGCAACAGTTTTGTAATGGCATATACCCTGTAGTACTCATTAGAAATGGGGTAGTATGGTTTTATAATAAACAGAAGCAGGCATATGTATTCTTGTTTAGCATGAATACCCTTTAGACCTTTGGATTTCTTGCTAATTATACTCTGTGCAACAGTTTTGAAATGACAGCATATATTTTGTATACCCTGTTTATTGGAAATAGGGTAGTATGATTTTATAATCATATGTATTCTTGTTCAATAATTTTTAACTATTTCCGTCTATCTGAGAAATGTGGAACGTAGATCCAAAAACAAATGTATCAGCTTTGAGTACAGGGTATCTCATGACTGAAGAACTTGAACATGTTGGATCGTGATATTTTTATATCTTTTGAAATGAATTTCAAAGAAATTCATAAAATTTCCTACTCATTTTGTGTGTTGATATAATTTGTATACCCTGTTCACCCATTGAAAATGGGGTAGTATGGTTTAATAACAGGCAGAAGCGGGCATATGCCATTTTAGATCCAAAAACGAATGTATCAGCTCTGGGTACAGGGTATCTCGTGACTGAAGAACTTGAGCATGTTGGATCGTGATATTTTTAGATTTTTTTGTAATAAAATTTCAAGAATATGCATAAAATTTCTTGCTTTTATCTTTATTTTCTTCTATAATGGCATATTTAATTGCTAGCAATTGCTGTGCACATATAAATATTTTGCTGGCGCACCAAAAAACATTCGAATGTAAATATTTAAATTTATTTTAAGACAATTTATGTAAATATGTTTCTGTTTGTGCGTTCATTCAGTTTGTTGGTCGCCGAGCTCTAAAAATAACACAAATATTCAAATTAAGTGTCAACAAAATTAATACACCAAGCAAAAATATAAAATGGAAATTTCCGAAAACAAAAGTCGCTTTATGCAACGGAATTCAAATTCATTAATGATATTATATTAAAATGCTAAATACGCCAAAATGTTGTGTGCCAACGATTGTGACATAAAACCCATTAAAACAAATGCTTATCAGAGGGTATATTAGCTGGGTGCATCCAGCGGTCAATACATAATTCTTGTACAGGTCATACGGTAGTCGATCATGCACTGGCTCATGTGTAATGAGTATATAACCTTTGTATCACTTTTACATTTGCATTGTGGGGTAATCGGGTGCAGAACAAAGTAAATAAAGACTTTGTTTTTTACGTGGCATCAGGTATACTCAAATTGGAACATGAGACATGCAGGTACCTGCAGGTAACCACCCTTGCCTTTTCATAATGCAATATGATATAGTGGTCCGATGTTAATAGGATTTTGCATATATATAAGGAGCATAGTGAAACTAATAAATGCCGAGTTTGGTCAAGATATCTTGATAAACAAAAAAGTATCCATACAACAACTTAATTTTCCACCGATCGTTCCTATGGCAACTATATGATATAGTGGTCCGATGTTGATAGGATTTTGCATATATATAAGGAGTATAGTGAAGTTAATAAATGCCGAGTTTGCTTAAGGTATGTTGATAAACAAAAAAGTTTTTCATACAACAACTTAATTTGCCACCGATCGTTCATATGGGAACTATATGATATAGTGGTCCGATGTTGATAGGATTTTGCATATATATGAGGAGCATGGTACAACTAATAAATGCCGAGTTTGGTTAAGATATCGTGATAAACAAAAAAGTTTTTCATACAATAAGCTCATTATCGGCCAATCGTTCCTATGGCAACTATATGATATAGTTGTCCGATCCAGCCGGTTGCCACATGGCTATATCGACTCGGCTGTTGATACTGATCAAGAATATATATACTTTATAGGGTCGGAGATGTCTCCTTCTATGCGTTACACATTTCGAGACAGAATTATAATACCCTCTGCAAGGGTATACAAAATAACAAAGCATTGAGTCTGTTGACCCAGCGACAAGGGTCATTACATAGTCTGATAATCTTTAGCAACGGTTGATTGCGACAGCAATCTGTTGACAGGAACATACATATGCTGATTGACTGATAAGCTGATTGACAGAGTTTCTCACACAGTTCGATTAGAATACGTTGGCGACAAGTTGTTGTAATGCGCCTATCAGCAGCTTATGTTTGCTCTGGTTAAGGTCAAAGGTTAACAGTCTCTCAACTGGCGCCGTTGCTTTTTAATCAGTTAAACTAATCGCGATCACAATTATAGCTATAATTATAGTTATATGCACTTTTCGTCTCGTCGAATACACACCCTTGAAAGGACGCAAGTGCGCAGCAGAAAATGCAAATAATTACGTAAATTTGATTTACAAAACAATTATAGCCGGCCTTTAAACAAATTTAATGTACACATTAATTATTTAGTTCCGCGTGTTGTTAGCGCTCGCACTGTTGGCGACAAACTGAGCTAAAATAATGTATTGGTGACTGTGCAAGATTGGCCATTGACTGATCTATGTGCAAAAGAGAATGGCAGAAGAGAGAGGGAGAGAGAAGGAGCAGGAGCAGCAGCAGCAGCAGCAGCAGCTGTAGCTGTAGCTGTCAATGCGACGTAGGTAGGCGAGCAGCACGTGATGCTCAGCCGCCTACAAGCTCAACAAAATCAATAGGCGACACATATACATACGAGTGTATATGTATGTGTACACCAAATGCCCGTGGACAAGCCCCTTAAAGCTGCTCGGCGATTGGTCGGCTTTGTTTGCACTTATGACGTCACAGCTGTAAACAGACGCGACACTAAACAAATGTTTATCTTTACTGTATGTTTATGTTTATGGTGTAATTAACACCCATTTATCTAACATCTTACCACATTTATATATCTATAAAAATGTGCTTCCTGATATGACATTAAGCACTTCTTTTTTCATTTACACAACCGATATTTATAACACGTGCACGAGTACCGTGTGCTCACCCCAATAATAATTAAAGCTGATGTAGAAGCGCGCTATTCCTTAGCATTCACAATTAATCGGGAACGCTTTGGTAACCACCAGCGGTTTTTATGGGCAGCCATCAGCAATCCAAGGTCCAATAAATATTCCTGATATCTCCCAATCACTTCAAGTTGACTGTTGACTGACGAGCCTCTTATTCTGTTTGGGCATTGACAGTGCCAGGGCTACGCAAATACTACACATGAGCGCTAGCGTTCAATATGCACAACTGTTCAGCCACCGTTGCTAGAAACAGTTTTGAGCGGCAAAAAGAATCGAATTCCAAATGCTTGAAACGTTTATCATGCCATACTTTATCACTATTTGGAAGCTAGCAGCGATTATAATTCCAATTTGACGTGCAGCTTATCGTCGGACATTTTGGTGCGTACACATAGTAGGCTTTTATCAATTATCAATATAAAATGGCCCGACAGTGTCCGGGCAATCATCATGGCCAGCGAACGAATTGCATTGACGAGCTACGATATACCCGAACAGCACATTGATAAGCGCTCTTTCGAGTCGCTTGAACAGAGCTTTGCCTCGTTTTGTGTCATTTTAGCCAACTTTTCGGGCATTGTGCTGGCACGTGTTTTATCCGGTTGCCTCAAACGGAAAATACTATGCTACCTTGTGGAGTTCGCATTGATTGTGGTGCCCACTGTTCTCTTTGTGACCGTGGCCAGCGATTTTAGTGTCCATTTCGTGGCACTGATGATGGTCCTCCTATTGTTGTACCTTCTACGTGCGTGTCCGCTGTCGCGCGCCAAGAGCCGGGCTCAGTTCCAGCTGGGCAGCCGGCCTTTCGTGCTTACGTTGATGCGGTCCATGACCCACCTGATCACGGCAGTTTGTATACTCGCCATCGATTTTGCCAGCTTCTATCGCCCGTACCGGAAGAGTCGACTCTTTGGTGCCCAGCTCATGGACACCGGCATCGGTTTGTTTGTGGTGACAATGGGCCTGGTCTCCCGGCGGCCGCGAAATTGTTCCGATTTGCGGCGCAATATTTGGCGCTCAGCGCTGCCGCTTATTCTGCTCGGGATTGCACGGGTCGTGGCCATCCTGATCGTTGGCTATGGCCAGGACGAGCACGAGTATGGGCGGCATCTGAACGCCTTTTTCACGCTCGGCCTGACGAAACTATTCGGCAGCCTCTGCAGTTTCTTGCCCCGCAGCGACACGCAGCTGTTGCCGCTGGGACTCGGTAAGTTCTTTATAATTACCTTAACTAAACCTTAACTAATTGCATTTACCATGCTGCAGGTGTTCTGGCTTGTCATCAACTAGCGCTAACTTTTGGCGGAGTATCTGAATACGTGATGAACGAAGATTTGCCGCGTTCCACTTTTGTGAGCGCCAATCGCGAAGGTCTCTTCTCGCTGCCGGGCTTCGTGTCCATTTACCTGTTATCCATATGCCTCAGCCGATGGCTGGTTGCCCAAATCTCGCTCAGCTATAGGGAAATTGTTGGAAAACTGCGCAGTCTGTTGATCATGTCCGTGCTCTGCTGGCTTCTCATGGCGGGCAGCGCCTACGCCGTGGGCATCGCTCGCGTCACCTGCAATTTGGGCTACGTTTCGTGGATGATGTTCTTGATAACTTCAATGCTGTGCATAAGCATTTTTATCTTCCACCTGGTCATCAATGATGACGCTGACACTTTGGGCGACATTGAGAGTTTGGAGAAGAGCCCATTGATCGCTGCAGGAGCTGCTCATAGCAAGGACAAAGGAGGACTCCTTGTAATCTGCAATTCCTTGAACATGAATGGCCTTGTGTTCTTTCTTTTGGCCAATATTTTAACGGGTGGCGTTAATATCTTTCTGCAGCCGGAGAATCGCTCTGACTCCGCCTCGGTTTTTATCCTGCTCGCTTACATGTTGCTGGTGACAAGTGTGGCTCATCTATTGTATAAGCGGGGTATTCGCATTGCCTAGACTAGATTATCTAGATTTTGCTCTGCTGTGATAAGGAATTACTTACCGAAAAGTTGACAGGTCCAATCAAATTTTTGTTTGTTTTTATTATCTATTTGGTGATAAAGTTATCATGACTAAAGTCCATATACAAATAAATCAGAGTTTATAAAAATACGGAACATTGACCTTAACAAAATGTTTCTATACAATAATTTATACTTTCCTACTATTAATTTACATAGTTTTTTTTTTATTATTCTTAATTATACGATTTTTAAGACATGTTTCTGTACATTAATGTATACTATACTACTATTTATTTATTTTTATTAAAACTAATTCTAAGATTTTTAATTTATTTTATTTTTTATAATTTAACAATTTGCATATTTTCTTTGTAATTAGAGTCTACCTATAAAAAGAATTTTGTTATTTCAAACTTGTAACCGTTTGAAACAAAGAACAGCTAAGATCGAAAAAATGAACCAGCTCGTTTTTTAGCCCAACACAATGCGGTTCATAACGATTACCTAGTTCATTTAAACTGCTCTCCTTTTCGCTCCGTTCGCTTCGTAGAATTGCTTGTAAAAACAACTGCAGTGAAATGTTAGCATAAGTTATTTAGTTTCTTTAATTGTGTGTTAGAAAACATTTATAAAATGAACAAAACAGCAATCAAGTCCACGGCGCATGCGCAGCAGAAAGATGCCAATTCGTAAATGCAAAGTATTTCCCTGCAAAAAGTTTCCATGGCAACCATTTTTAACATAACTGTTTATAAACAGGTGCACAACAAAAGCTGCCGCAGCGGAAAAAATTGGAAAGCGTAAATAACACGAAAATCCCGAAATGTTTGTCTATTTGAGTAAAAAGGTAAATGTACATGGTTTTACTTAACAAAATTAAAGCTAATAATATTTAATTATTTATATAGATTGCGATTCCAAACAATGTGAAGCTTAATTGCATTGCGTGGAACAAGGAGGAGGGATACATTGCCGTTGCCGGGACAGAGGGACTCCTCAAGGTGCTCAAACTGGATCAAGGTAACACTAACAAAACATGCACTAATTAATATTTATTTAATACAACAATTTTATTGAAGCTGCCAACAATGGCCAGACCAAGGGTGGATTGGCCGCCGTGTCGAATCTGTCGATGAATCAGACATTGGATGGCCACAAGGAGTCCGTCAAAGTGGTCACGTGGAACGATGCACAGCATAAGCTAACATCCTCGGATGTGGACGGCGTTATAATGGTCTGGATGCTGTACAAAGGCGCCTGGTACGAGGAAATGACCAACGATCGCAAGAAATCGACGGTGGCCGGCATGAGCTGGACCTCGGATGGCACCAAAATCTGCATTGTTTATGAGGATGGGGCCATTATTGTTGGCTCCGTCGATGGCAATCGCATTTTCGGCAAGGAGCTCAAGAACACCCATCTAACTGGAGTTCAATGGAGCCCCGACAATCGACTGATCCTCTTTGCCCTGGCCAACGGCGAGTGTCATCTATACGACAACCAGGGCAACTTTGCGGTGGGTTTAGACATCTATATAAATATGTGAGCTAGTCTAGCAGCAGTTTAATCCACAGCTGAAACTGAACATTAAATGCATTACAATTGGCACCTCGACGAGTCGCGTGCAGCGAATCGGTAGCATCAGCTGGTTCAGCGGCAATCTGTCCAACAGCCGGAGCCAACCTGTGCTGGCCATTTGCTATGAGAACGGCAAGGTGCAGATTATGCGCAACGAAAACGACGATGGTGAGCGAATAATCAAAATCTGTATTGAAGATAAATATATGTTGTTATATTTCTTCCTTAGCGCCCGCAATCTTCGACACTGGCATGCGTAATGTGGACGCAAAGTGGAACCATGATGGCAGCGTGCTGGCCATTTGTGGAACATCTCTGGAGGCAGCTAGTCCGTTGCGCGACACCAATCAGGTGTGCTTTTACTCGCCGCTGGGCAGGCTGCATCGCACGTTAAAGGTGCCTGGCAGCGACATCACCTCGCTCAGCTGGGAAGGCAAATCTCTGCGAATCGCCATGGCCGTGGACTCGTTTATCTATTTTGCGAACATCCGGCCCGAATACATTTGGTGCTACTTTGAGAAGACGGTCGTGTTTTTGAACAGCCGAAGCAGCAGCAACAACAACAGTGGGAGCAGCGCCATGAATGTGATCACCTTTTGGAACACAATCTCGAACCAGAGCTTCCTCAAGGAAGTCGAGCCCACGCTGTGCCTGGCGGCCAGCAACGAGCATTGCGTTCTGGGCGTCGAGTGTGTCAGCAGCAACATTAAGGAAATTGCGCTTAGCACGTTGGAGGGAGGCAGCAGCTCGGCGCCGGATGGCAGGGTCTATCAGCTGCTGCTGTGCAACTCCATAGGGACGACCGTGGACTGTAAGTTTGGTCGCTTTTAGAGTCCTTCAAATTGATATACATTGTTTTGCCTTGCAGCCAAATACACGGACATTAAACCGCGTTTCGTAGGGATTAACGCTGGCTATGTGGCGATTGCCTCTTACGAAGAGATACTCATTTGGCATTATCATACCCCAAAGGTATTTATTTTATTATTATTATTGTCATATAATTGTTATTAATTCTGCTTTCACTCTGTTATGAGTTATAGCTCTTTATCTAGTCCTACCTTTTGCAAAAGAGACCTCAATTCTGCCTGAGCAAGCCTCTTCTGACGAACTGACAGTCTCCCAGAATTTACTCTGGCGTATCGTTATCTTCTAGGCGGAATTTGCACACATCTTGCATAATCTTGAAATTCAAAAGATTCTTGCGAAGTCTGGCAAGCTCTGTAAGAAATTCTGTGCTCAGACCGATGCCAAAGCTGCCTTGCTTTTGGATCTCTAGACTAATATTATGGTTGACAAGACATGGTCCGATCCCAAAGAATGGCTCTGGCTCCTTATCGCTCTCAGGATTTGTAGACATATTGTACTTATTTATAAACTTTAACAGATGATTGTTGTCCGAAACGCGGCTCAGCTGCAGGCAAATGTTTCCCAAGTGTTTCCCAAGCAACCACGTTGTTGGAATCTCCCGATTTTTCTCCTTTCGCATCTCACTTTATAGCATATGCAATTTTCTACTACCACGACCTTAATTCTCTCTCCTTCAGAGCTCTTCGAATCTGCATGGCGTTAAGGCGTGCAAGGAGAGGCGCTTTCACATTGATGACACGCCCACGGGCGTGGAATTGGCCAAGGATTTGCTGCAGGGCGCGCAACGCAGCGTCAAGGATCCAATTTGTGCGCTCGCACTGTCCGACAAGCTGTTGCTGGTCGCTCGGGAATCGGGCGTCGTAAATGAGTACAGCGTGGTCAACGTATCGCTGAGGAACCGCCACACGTTGCACGCTAAGATCAACAAGATGGCCATCAACTGCAATTCCACGTAAGTTGTGATTGCTCCTCCTCGGTACTTACTAATCGATTGCTCCTGCAGGCGCGCTGCCATTATCGATCAGATGGGTGTGATGACGTTGCTGGAGCTGGACGACAATCGAGAGACGCAGTTGAACTTTAGTCGGGTGGAGCGCAAGGATGTTTGGGCCGTTAGCTGGGCCAAGGACAATCCCTTGTTGCTGGCTTTGATGGAGAAGACGCGCATGTATATATTTCGCGGCAACGATCCCGAGGAGCCGATCTCCTGCTCCGGCTACATATGCACTTTCGAGGATCTGGAAATAACCAGCGTCCTGCTGGACGACATCATCAGCATTGGTGAGCTGCAGAACGCCTCGCATCTGTTACAGCTGCGCGTCAAGTCGTTGCGCGACACGGACGATCTGCTGGAGCATGTGGGGCTCGAGGATGCCAAGCAGTTCATAGAGGACAATCCCCATCCGCGCCTCTGGCGCCTGCTGGCCGAGTCGGCGCTGAAGCAACTGCAGCTGGACACAGCCGAAAACGCCTTTGTGCGCTGTGCCAATTATCCCGGCATCAAGCTGATTAAGCGGCTGCGAAATATTAGCTCACAGATTTTGCAGCGGGCGGAGATTGCCGCCTTCTACGGCGAGTTCGATGAGGCCGAGAAGCTCTACATGGATGCTGACCGAAGGTGACCATAATTCCAACAAATCCAAACTGATTGATTTTTGCATAAGTTATCTTTTAGGGATCTGGCCATTGATTTACGCATCACGCTTTGCGATTGGTTTCGTGTGGTCCAGCTTTACCGCATGGGCGGCGCTGGCGTCTCGGATCAGCAAATGGAAACGGCATGGCGCGAAATAGGTCACCACTTTGCCAATCTTAAGTCGTGGGCGAGCGCCAAGGAGTATTATGAAAAGTCACACTATCTGGAGGGCTCCATTGAGGCTCTCTATCATCTGGAACAGTTTGATGAGCTGGAAAAGTGTGTGGCTAAGCTGCCGGAGAAGAGTCCACTGCTAACCAAATTGGCCGAAATGTTGGTCTCCGTCGGTAAATCCATCCATCGTCCATTTAAATCTAAGCATTGACTTAACTGACTTCCGATTGCAGGCATGTGCTCGGAAGCTGTGCAGGCTTACCTGAAGTTTGGCGACCAGAAGGCCGCTGTCAATGCGTGCGTCAATCTGCGCCAATGGGGCCAGGCCGTGGAGCTGGCCCAAAAGTATCAAATGCCCGAAGTAAACGTGCTCCTTGGCAAGCACGCGGCACAGCTTCTCAACGAGGGACGTCTTTCGGAGGCAATTGAGTTGCAGCGCAAGGCCGGCAAGCATTTGGATGCAGCACGTCTGCTCTGCAAGATGGCCGAGCAGGAGGTGGAGAAGCGTGCACCGTTGCTGAGAATCAAGAAGATATACATACTGGCCGCCCTGCTGGCCGAGGATCATCTCAGGTCGCTGGCCACGCCGGCCACGCAATTGGACTATGCCATCGATCGCAACCGGCTGCTGGACTCGATGAGCCTGGAGGATGCCGCTTTTGTCGAGCGCATCTGGCACTGCGCCGAGGGCTATCATTATATGCTGCTCGCCCAGCGCCAGCTGCGCTTTGGCATAATGCACAGCGCTGTCGTAACCTCGCTGCGCCTGCGCGACTACGACGATGTCCTGCCCGTGGAGGACATTTACAATCTTATGGCCCTGGCCAGTTGTGCGGACAGATCGTTTGACACGTGCTCGAGAGCATTCATGAAGCTGGAGTCGCTTGAAACCTTGCCCGAAAAGACCCGGCAGGCGTACGAGGAGCTGGCCGTAAGCATATTCACAAAGAATGAGCCCAAGGATCACATGGTGGACAAAGTCGCCTGCTACGGATGCGCTTCCCAAGTGCCAGACAAGTCTGTGCTGTCTACTGCTGTGCATATGCAACAGATTAACTAAATCATTCTTTTTTGTTTCAGTGTACCATCATGTATGGAGTGTGGAGCCCGTTTCCCTGGTTGTGTGGCGTCTGGGAAGCCCATCACACAGCCCACAAGCAATATTTGGATATGCTCCACTTGCCATCACTGTGCCTCGCCCATGGAGATAACACGGCATCGGACATGTCCCTTGTGCCATAGCCTCATCGTCTCAATAAAGGAAAACAAGGAATAGAATCACAATTAAAACAACGTAAAATGTAAAATCGGTTCAAAGTTTTCGTTGGGTGAGCAAAATTTATAGTATGCTGTTTCGTTAAGTATTTGTGGCGGCCCCTGCTGGAAATCGAAGGAAGCTCAATACTTTTGAAAAAAACCGAAACAGAACACTCAATCGGTAATCCGTTTTATCGTTCGTTAAGTTTGCTAGCTTTCGTGGCGTCCCCTGCCGGAAATCGAAGGAAGCTGAAGACTCAAAAAAAAACCGCAATTCGGTTAAGTTTGCATGTGTCTTTGGCGACCCCTGCCGAAAATCGAAGGAAGCTCAATACTCAAACAAACTATTAACCGCAACAGAACACTCAATCGGTAATTCGCAATTTCGTTAAGCTTGCTAGTTTTTGTGGCGTCCCCTGCCGGAAATCGAAGGAAGCTCAAGATTCCAAAAAACGAAACAGAACACAATCAGTAATTCGCGATTTCGTTAAGTTTGCATGTGTCTGTGCCGACCCCTGCCGAAAATCGAAGCAAGCTCAATACTCAAACAAACTATTAACCGAAACAGAACACAATCAATCGGTAATACGTACTTTCGTTGCGTTTGCAAGTGTTTGTGGCGCCACCTGCAGAATTAACTTGTATTAAATATAAACGCAATTAAGAGCAATTGTTAAGTGTGGAGCAATTCGCTTATTACTCAACACTCAAAAATGCACCCTGCACAGCACTGATTGTGTTGCTGCTAACTTGCTGGAAATTATCTGCATAAATTGTGCCGTGTTTATTTATACAATATTTTTAAATCGCGTATCGTAAAATTAGCTTTGTCGCGAAACGTGTTAACTAACGTCAACGCCTGGCAACAGATTATTCCTCCGGCGCCGCTGCAATCCCACAGGGTGCACGGTATCCAACCCAATCCTCCCCGTCCGCGCAAATTGCTGGCCCTCAGCTGTTTCGTTCGTGCGGCGCGTTTATTCGCCAACAACTGCAGCAATAATTGTGTTAAAAAGTGCAAAATTCAGTGATTTATAGTTAAGCAACGCCGCCTAGTTAGCCCCTCCCCCCTTAAATTCAGGTAAGTGGTTTTATGTCTTTTATTTTACTGGCTGGCAAGCGGCTTTTTTTAGCGAACACGGCGCGGGCGTCAACTGGCGCCAAAAAAGTTCTATAAAGTGTTTAAAGTGCGCGCAAAACGTAGTGTTAAATAAAATTTCGTGCATCTAACGGTTAATACGGTCAAGGACGCGCTGCGTGCGGTGCAAGGATATTGACGCCTGCCGAAGGACACTCTGCAAGCATCGCTGCAACCTGTTTACGACGCTGCCGCCGCCGCCGCCGCTCCCTCTGCTTCCGCTGCTGCTGCATTGTCAAGGTGAGTGCGCCACGTGCATTAAAACGTCTGCAAATACCCTTGCACTCACACACACACATAAACACACACACACACATACACACATAAACACACACACATACACACACAGACACACGTATTCATTTATCATGCGATTAGCGGAAGTCATCCTTTCACTTTTATTTGCCTTCGCTCAGCTAGTTAGACCAAATCCCCTCGCTCGCTCCCCCCCTCCCCCCGCAGCTCGTCTAGTCTCTATTTGAATTTCTATAAACAAAACGTTCGCACTACATTTTGCCTTTGCTCTCCGAGCATTTTCCGTGCTTTTCCTCTTAACCTCCGCTCAGTTTTAATTTTCCGAGTGAGCGTGAGTGTGCCAAGAAGAGGGCCCGTTGCTTTTCCAATTAGTACGTTTAGTATTCCGCTAGTTGTGTGCCCGTGCGCGTCGCTTTCGCGGTTTTTCCCGTAACATTTTCCGTAACATTTTCCGCCGTGGTCGCGTTGTTGCTGCTGCTACCAATTTATCAGATCAAATTCTTGATCAGTTTCAAGTTTTTCAAGCATTTTGTGTAGTGTTTCGAGATGTGTTTGCGTTAGATGCAAAATAACCGGAAACGCGTATACGCCCGGTTAGGCATTTAACAATTTATCTGGCGGCTTCTTTAAACAACGAAGCGCTAATTGGATTGTCAACAATTCAGCCCCCTAGTCTGTCACAACATATTCCAGAGAGACGACTCCGCATAACTTCGCATAGGAATCAATAGTATCTTTTGTTTTGTTTT
Source organism: Drosophila montana (assembly GCF_035044405.1). Classification (NCBI taxonomy): domain Eukaryota; kingdom Metazoa; phylum Arthropoda; class Insecta; order Diptera; family Drosophilidae; genus Drosophila; species Drosophila montana. The sequence continues at coordinate 116,877 of NW_026997456.1, forward strand.
GTTTTGTTGCCTCTGACTATGTCGTGCCTTAAGCCCGGCGCGTGGGTTTCTGTGACAACGTGAACGGAGACACGAAAAGCAGCCACAACAAACCAAACTAAACCGATTCAAGCAACGTTTTGACGGCATTTTCTAACTTACTTTCGGATACTTTGGCAGCAGCAGCGCCGCACAATTGAATGCCATACAGTACGCGCTAAAAGTGTGAGTATAGCAGTTAAATGGGACTCTAGCAATATCTCCCGACCCAATTCCGGCCATAATATTGTTTATAAACAGTTCTGAGCATATCCGCCGCAGTTTTGTATCTGTTACAACGCGTTCGTCATGAATCAGTCGAGAACTGTATCTACATATAAAAACTTCTATATAATAGTTCTCTTTTCAACATATAGCCGAATTTGTTTCCCATTGGTTTTTTTTCTTGTTTGTTTTTCGAACAGTTTCCATTGAGCTAAAATTGGACGCACAGACGTCGGCAATTAAGACCCACAGAGATGTGTATTAGAAAATGCTTTGAAATTGTCTGCAGCCCAAGTCACATGCCTAATTTCAATTGAGAATTAGACTAAATCATTTCCCCTTTGTATGCCCCATACCCTGTAAAGTTGTGCAAAATTGTGTAACAGTTGGAGACAAGCATATGCGACTCTGCAAAATGTTTAAATTCTTCTTCAGTGCATCTTTATTTCAATTTAAAACTGCACTTATATGCAAATGCACCCTTCTATGCGATTCTCGTTATGTTCGGTTACTTTTCAGCTGATACCCTATAAAGTTGTGCGAATGTAACAGTTAGAGGTTAGCATATTCGACTCTACAAAATGTCAAAATGTCTTGATCAGTGCATTTTTTATTTTAATATACAAGTGCGCCTTTCTATGCGATTCTCATCGTGTCAATTTACTTTTCAGTTGCCGTTAGAGGGCATTCTAGCATCGAAACAATTTGCATTCGCCTTTGCTTTGGACTCGTAAAAATGTATCTTTTGAGCACAAATGTCAAATATTGCTTTTTAAGGGTCAGCGGCTAAATATTTCTTTGCGCTTTATTTACGTACACGCATGTGTATATGTATTTAAACATTGCCGTTTTTATGACTTTTTCCCTTTACTGCTGGCCGCCAAAAGCCGCCCTTTGACGCATTTGTCAGTCGCTGCTTGAGTCATTTCTCTTGGTCAACTTGTCGTTCGAGGGTTGAAATTGCGTTGAGTGCAATTTGCAAATGTCTAAAAGACATCATAAGTTCGCCAACAGCTGCGTTTTGGCAATTACCCAAGTCTACTTCAGCAGAAATGTATCTAAAGCAAAATAAATATATAATAATATTTAAATATGTTCTCTTCTCTGTTACCAGTAAATAATTATGAGACGTTTTTACACAGTTTTAGACACTATACTATATATATTACTGTATATACTATATATTGGTAAAATATTTTTAAATGCAATGAAAAACGAAATCGTTTTTAGATTAAGAAGCATTTACCTTGGCTGGATTTATACAAAGTTTGACCGCAAAGTATTTGACTTTTTCACAACTTCTTATTCATTTTGAACGCACATTTTCATATGGCTGGAAAAAAAAAACAAAAATGGCTTTTAGCCCATCTAATGCCGATCTGTTTTGACCGAATCGAATCGGATTGACGTCAAATTGTTGTATATGCATGAATCTAACTAAATACTTGGGAGTATTCGCCTTTTATTGGTAGACAAGGAAATTGAATGTGCGCGCAATTTCGTATTCAGCTCGGCATTTGGCATCAATATCGAAAGCATTGGCAAAAACGCAGTTAAAATAACAATTGGAAGATCGTTTTTTTGCCCTTTTGCATATACGATTTTTTGTATAATTTGCCATTTTCCAGCTCGTGTATATTTTACGGATTGTTGAACATGCGACACGAGCGCTTCCGTCACAAAAGTACATATTTTCGGGCAAAATCTTGAAGATATATTATTTAAAGATATATTATTTAAAGTGACATAGTATTTCGCTCTGTGCTGGCTTTTTAATATCAGGGTCGTCCCGTTGGCTTGTCTCGTGTAATTATAGCTCGTTAAATTTGAAAAATGATTATTGAGAAACCCGCAAGAAAACATTTTTTTTAAGGAAACCGATCTATATTCATTTTGGCAATGTTACAAAATGGAAAGAAAGAGCTGCATATAAGTATTTATTTGAAAAGAATTCCAATATATATAAGTTCCTGGCTTTTCGCAACTTTTCCTTGGCGAAAAAAGTCTCTTTCAAAATATTTTCTTTTCTTGAAATTTGTCTGCTGGCTACAAAACAAATTCCCAGCTAGACATTTATATTAGTTATGCAGACAAAAAGAAAAACAAAAACATTGAAATCATTTTAAAATACGAAAATAAAACACGATTTATTGTTATTTTAAAAATACACTCGTTCGGCGTTCCTTGGGATAGTTTTGCAAACAAATATATTCTGTAGTTTTTCAAACTAACTTCGAGTTAATCCAAGGTGCGTTTTGCCATCTGTTATTGGCTTGTTGTGGATACGTGCAACTGGGTCAATCTAAATTCGGGGCATGTGCCAAATGTTGCGTTTATTAGAGGTCAACAAAACAAAAACAAAAACAAATATTAAAGATAGGCCGCTGGCATGGCAACGGGGCACACGCCTCTCCGTCCGTCTCCAGTTGCAGCGATAAACAATCCAATTAAAACAATTGCCCAGGGGCAAATTGTAGGGGTAGGGGTAGGGGAGGGGAGGGAAGGGAAGGGAAGGGGAACATTGCGTGAGGCCCGTCTGAGATACTTTAATTCGATAAAAAAAAATCAGCTTAGGGTCCGTTTTATCAAATGGCAAACGGTTGCCATTTTGGAGGCGAAAGTGAAAGTCTATTTTCGCATGTGCCCCGATCAATTTCTAGTCTACAATTTCGGTTCATTAATCTTTAATTTATTTAATTTATTTTGCGTTAATTGTTGATTGTTTTGCTCCGTCAATTTAAGCGACTCTCATGTCTTTGTTAGCTCGGTTCGAATGATTTCTATAGCAAATTTAATATAACTTACGTTTAGCGTTTTAAATTGAATTATTAAATCTAAACAAATTAAATCTTTGTTGTTTTATATTTTTCTTGAAGGACCGCAGATACTTTTAATTAAAACCTTTCAGGCCTCATTAATGTTTGAGCTTGTCTTGAAAACCTGCTAAACAGTGTTCGCGCTTCAAATCTGAGCTGTACAAAATGTAGACCACATGGAACGTGGGCTGAAAATAAATAAAAATAATAATTAAGATAAATGAGTTTCTTTCAAGCTGTCGTAGCTAGACCAATTGATTTTAAAGACAAGTTCCTCTTGATTAGTATAGATCTAGTTTCAGTTAAAACATAATTATTTTGAACTCAATCTGAAATAAGTTGCCTCATTTGTTTTTCTTTAAGACGAATAACAAACTTTAATTGATTTGTTGAGGGTTTTGCAAGTTATCTCTGATCTGTTTTCGATCATACATATATATATATACATATGCTCCATGTTGATGTGATATAATTGCAGCTTGGGTTTGTCTGTAACCCAATTCGAGCTTGGCATTTCATTCAAGTTCACTTCAAAATACATTTAGTTATAGTTTCCAATTGTTGTTGTTGTCAAGGTGCGTGGGCTGAGTCTGCGTTGGAAAATTGTTTCGTGGCTTTAAAGTTAACATTTGCATTTGCAGTCTGTCATTGTTCCTCGAGGCATGTCAAAATGCTTATTACACAATTTGCATATAAGTTGGCAATTAATTTGCAACAACAAAAAACAATAACAATAAAAATAAAATGACACACCTTGCATGAGTTGTGTCTAGAAGGATTGGCAACTGCCTGGAACAATTGAGGTTCGGCGAGACTTACTTAGTTAGCGTTGCGATAGTTGACTTTGATACGCAAAGACATAACATAAATGCCCGTATAAAACAATTTCTAAATCCCACCACAACAACAGCAACCGCAACTTACAAATTCGAAACGTGCCTCTTGTGCACTTTTTTTCTCTTCAATTTTTTCATGTTTGGTTTTCTATGCTTGGGACTAAGTTGGGACACGTGAGTGTTTTACAAATGAACTGAGTGCCAGAAAACAAAAGGCCACCTCTACGCCAGAGATTTCATAAATATGTAGAAACTCTAAAGAAAATAAAAACTAAAAAAAACAACTCTTTAGAGGCGCAAAAGTATTTTTGAAAAAAAAAATATCAGGCGTACTTTTCCAATTACCTGTTGCTATCTTTTATATGCTTGGATTTTACGAGAAAACATGTAATAAACAAAAAACAAAACGGCACTCAATGACTTTCAGATGCTCTGCACTAGTTTTCTTAGGCCTGATTCCACTATGCTCAAAATATGTTACATTTACAACATTTCACATTCTGCGATTCCATTAGCAAGTGTCACAGTTGTCGCTAACATGTGTATGGCAAAAGTACCGCTTCTTTGAATAAACAGCCGATCGATTTGACTTGATTTATAACCTAATTCCACTATGCTCAAAATATGTTACATTTACAAACTTTACATTCACTTCACACAAATGTTGACAGTGGAATTAGGCTATTACTCGGGACGAATACCAATATTTTTTGCAAATGTTATTTTTTTTGGCAAATTTGAAAAATGTGGTTTCTTATGGGACAACGTACAGGTAACATATTTCACATTCGCAAAAATGTAAGAAATGTTGACAGTGGAATTAGGCTATTATTCGGGGCGAATACCAACATTTTTTGCAAATGTTAAATTTTTTCAAAATGTACAAAATGTGTATTCTTATGGGACAACGTGCAGGCAACATATTTTACATTCTCCAAAAATGTAAAATATGTTGAGAGTGGAATTAGGCTATTACTCGGGGCGAATACCAACATTTTTTGCAAATGTTAAATTTTTTGGCAAATGTGAAAAATGTTGTTGCTTATGGGACAACGTGCAGGCAACATATTTCACATTCGCCAAAATTGCAATTGTACTGCAGATTCAAAGGGCATCCATTATTCGGTCGAAAATCATGCTTTACAAAATAAAAAGTTAGATTCAATTGTGTACGGAATATGGCGCAAATCTCGCCAGCTGTAATCGGAGGCATGAAAGCATTTAAAACCTGATGCTCCTCTCAACATGGCTGTGCATTTCTTGACGTGCGCTGAGCTGTCGATGCGTGCCGGCGGCTTAGATTGCATCTGCTGGCCATCCGTAGAACCATTTGACGTCAACCGTGCGCTATATTTAGGTGCTGGGCATGGCTGCATATTGCATATTGGCAGATATGAAGAATCTGATTAAATCCATGCACGGCGGCTGCAGTTTTCACTTGTGATTTATGCGCCGACTGGGACAGGCCTCATTAATGAATTGTTGGGTGCGGGTGTGGGCCCGAGAATTTTGTAATGGCCAAAACTACGTTACGTGACCGCTGCCAGAAGCAGCAACACCCATAAATACAACAACTTGACCACAAAATAGTGAGCTCTATTTAGAAAGTTGCAAAGTTGCCCAAGAGAGAAAAACGAAAGTGCCAAGTGGCAGATTGCTCCTGGCTGCCTTTTCACTTCGACCCCCTCCGACTCTTGCATTGCATCATCTTTACATCTGCCTCATGCGGCGGAGCTCATATTTCGCCAGCACTGAAGCCTGGCTGCCTGCCCAGTCAACTGGCTGTAAATACCAAATATAATTGTTTAACTGTCCATAAAAAAATGAAGATATATAAAAGACCCTTCTGTGTGTCTGCGCCACGTCCATTGAACTCGGCGAACACGAGAGAGATCTTTGAGTTCGCAAAACAAACAAATTTCACACCAATATGTTTGCAGTTGGCATCTTGCTTGACTCTTGCTCGGCTCTCACTCAACTCTGAGTCTGTCCCATCCATCAAATGCGCAGCCAGGTCAAGCAGGTGTCGAACATCTTGATTTTAAGCGCGGGCGGCCTCCAAAAAGCCGACTTATCAGCTTCGCTTTAAGAGTTTGAAAAAGAAATATTCGAAATTTAATAGATTTATTTGCCTTTTTATTAGCCAATGCTGCCAGAATTCAGGTTATCTTAAATTAAATAATATTAGCTTAAATAACAGAAACAATGAAACTTAAAGAAATAATTCTTTAAGCTTATGTTTAATCCAAGTACTATAGGCAGAAAAATCGAAATGCATTTCAGTTGGAAGATGTTATAAAAAGCTTTGTTATAAAGCTTTATTGCAGATTTTTATACCCTGAACCCATTAAAAATGGATAAAAAGGGTATAAAGTATTTGTGCAAATGTATGTAACAGGCAGAAGGAAGCATCTCCGACTCTATAATGTATATATATATTCTTGATCAGCATCAATAGCCGAGTCGATCTAGCCATGTCCGTCCGTCCGTATGTATGAACGCAAGGATCTCAGAACCTATAAGAGATAATGACTTGAAATTTGGAATGTAGCTCTTCCTAGTGCCCGCGAAGTAAGAGTTTCTTTCCGATAATCGATAACTTGACCCGTTTCCAAGCGATCGATTAAAATCGATATCGAAAAACTGTTTTTTGAGCAAATCTCATAAATTATAAGAGCTGAAGACACCAAACTTGACAAGTAGCTTCTTGAATAGTATATATAGCTATAAATCAAGTAAATGAAACAATTTGTTTTGCCTACCAATTTAAGCCACAATTTAAATGCAATTGTCGTTCTGAGATAATACGAATTGTTGGTAGAAGAGTATTCAGTATTCGGGAATTTCCGACTAGAGCCTCTTACTAGTTATTTTAGATTTAGTGGACTCACTATATTTAGAGCTAATCGAATTAAGCTACGTCATTCGCTTTGATATGGAGAATAACTTTCATCTCAAATGGCAGCGTTCAGACTCTGATTAGGCCGACTCATTAGGCTTTATTGGCATCGTGTATCACATTTTGGTCATTACAAGCGGCTACCGTGTGTGTGCGCAGGAAAAACAATAGAAAAACCTCAATGGATAAACTTGATTTATGCTCGAAAGTAATTTGCGGCTGTCTTTCACTGCACTTTCGAATGCGAAGCGAGTAGGATGGAGGGGCAAATTGCATGTCAACGGAAATTGCTTAATCATTTCCACGCATATTTTTGCCTGTTATAATATCCCCTTGTGAAATGCATTTTCTTTGCTCCATGACTAATAAACTGTCTTCTCTGTTTTTTATCTATTTGCAGGTAAGTTTCACAACGGGGCCACAGAAAACGGATATGGTTGGGTAAGCTAATAAAAACAGTCGCCTATTTGCTTAGGACCTGGTTATATAAGGCAGCCAGTTCCTGTCGGGGGATTATCGTGGTTATGTCTACCTGTCTGTCCATTAGATGGGTCCCTTTTTGAGCATAAAAAGTCCATTCGCATGCAAAAACTCTGGAGATTCACTAAACAAATAAAAAGACAACCAACCCCCAACCTACCAGTCAGAAATCACAAAAATACCTCAAGCCAAAACAATAATCAGAATGATAATGACTGGTGTAAAACAGCCTTAGAAAAAGCGGAAGCATTTGCTAACCATCTGGAATTAAGATTCAAACCCTTTCTGCGCCAAAATATCACAAATCAAATAACCGTTACCAACAGACAACCCCAGATTCCGCCCTGTCACCCTCCTTGAAGTAAAAACCCTTATAAAAGGACTAGAAAATAATAAAGCCCCAGGACTTGATAGAATAGACAATAAAACTAGCTAAGCCCCATTCGCTGCCTCGCAAAATCGTAAATCATTCAGTTGCAACATAAGCAAATGCCTCATTTGCGCAGGCGGCACTGCGCTGATTGCGAATATGAAATACACGCGGCACTTGTGTATCCGTCAGATACTCACTGCGTATCTTTCACTGCGTATCTTTCACTGCGTATCTTTCACTGCGGCCTACCTGGCTAACTACCTGATCCGCTGTCGCGCCTAACGATATTTAAACTCCAGGCAGCGGGGCGACCGAACAGACATATGACCATGTCTGCTGCCTGATTATATGCCAAATACTCCCATGTTGTAATTATTGATGGCTGCGCAACAAGCATATCATTTTTGCATCCTGCGGATACACTTTGTGTGCATCTGATGGGTGCATAAGTACAAGCTGATTGCGCAGCTCAAGTCGCCTCATTAACAAAATGAGGATCGAATTGTCAGTTTCAGTTTCTAATATTATTGTTGGTTGTTAAGTTAAGTTTTAAGTTAAAATTTGAACATTTACAACTGTTAAAACCAAAATTATACAGGCCTACGCTCAGAGCTATTCCCAGAAATGCCTTCCTGCTCCAATTGCAATCTATATCTTTTCCCAACTTCTTAATTAATTCAACACCAAAAAATAACAAGGCTCGTTATGGCTTAAAGGTGCATTTATATTAAATGGGCATATGACGAGTAGTCCGTTTCGATATAAAGTTACCTTAGGAGTAAGAATATAATAATTTTGACCGATTCTTCCCATAGAGTTATATAATTTAGTAGTCTAGTTAAGATTTTGGGCATTATAAGAATTATTGAAGTACTTGAAATATCGAAATATCTCGAAAATATCTCATTCAACCTATATATCTCCTATGTCAGATATATTAAGTGGCTCAGAAATATATATATATATACATATGTACCTCAGGAGTCTCTACGAGCTGCTTAACTTGAGTATACCCTGCACCTTAGGTTAGTTTTTCTGCCTGTATCATGTACTCACACAAATTTGTGATTGCCTTTGTAGCCAACTTAATGGATACAGAGTATACGAATGCGAATCTCAGTTAATTCGAGGCCGCCCTTTTGGCCAAAGACCATGCATTGTACACGGCAGACAATTTATAACACGAAATTAAATGCATGAAAATTATGATGAATGCGAACTAAAATTTATGCTGATGACATACCCAACTCCTCGCCTTGCTCCTTGGTAGCGCCAATCAAGCCCCAGACTCGCCGATCCATCAGACAACGAAGATGCGGAGCTTCGGAGCGAGGGGCTGGTAGGTGGGCAACTCTTGTCTGTTGTGTCTGGGATTGTAGCTCGTTTAAATCTCAGGGGCGTCTCAGCGCTTTGGTATTCCATTGAGGCGGAGGCTGCGGCTGTGCAGCAACATGGCATCCACTTCACGTTTTGCTGTGATTGTGGAAACGACTCGCGACTCTCGACTCGCGATTCCTTTGGCCTGCCTCTAGCCGAAAGTTGTTGCGTATTAAAATGGAAATTGCAAGTTTTTCGCTTGATGCTCGGCTCAGTTCGGATTGTTGTTGTTGTTTGGTCGGTTGGTCGGTTGGGTTGGTTTGTCGGCACTTTTGTTTCACTTTCGTTTGTAAGCTGCTTGATTGCAGGTTTTTATAACCGCATTTATCACGCTGCCTGCCACACATTCGAGCCATAAGAGTTGTTGTCCCAGCAAGTTTCATTTTCACTTAATTGCTGGGAGTAGGGAGTATGGGAGTATCAGGCAGTACAATGCCCCAGCTGGCCAAAAAGGGTGTCCACTTCAGTTGTCACTTTCTGGCAGTCAGCTGTTTGCCACGCCCATTTTAAGTGGTTTTTTTCTTCTTCTCTGTTGTGTGTTGTTTATTGACTCCTTTGCTTTGTGCGTTCGTCATATTTGCGATTTTGTGTCAGGTTATGAAATGTTTTACAAGTTATCGTACAAAAAATTTCCTGTTTCTCTTAAATTTATTGTTGTTTGCTCACTTTGTGGTAGTCGGTCTCTTGGCCAGTATAATTATAATGCTTACGCTTTTATTTTTCGTGCCTACAGGCCAAAAGGAACCTGTTGCAACGCGTTCCACTGTGCAAAGATTTTGCGCACAAGATATGGGAAAAGTTGGAAAGTATAAAGTTCGGGTTTCATTTTATTCAATTAAATACAATACAAGAAATGTTTGTTCTCTTGCAACTAGCTTAGCTTGGAGTTAAATAAAATCTTTTACTTTGCCCTCCCAATAGTTGAACCATTTAATGCCCATTAAGCCAATCCCCCGCATAATACAAATTACCTATCAAAAGAACTAAATTCCTGCCTTGGGTCGCCCCCCGAAAATAATTCAAATTCCACGGCTGTCGTAGGAAATGTTTGTTTTCCACACATTTGAAGCGCAACGCAACTAAATCGAATGCGCGGCTTCTCAGCTCGAACATAACTCATGCACGCATTTCCATGGTATTCGGTTGGACAACAACAAACACTCGCCATTTCGAACGTCATGATGATGTTATGTGTGGTATTCGTTTCAAGCAGACACAAAACGCGTTCCAACAGCAGTGCCATTTTGAGTTTAACAGTTCCATTTTGAGTATTAACATTCGTATCAGTTATGTTACGGGGTCTGTAGCTGAACTTTTGGATCTCTAACGTTTAGTTCGCGCTCAACTCCTGCAGAGGAAACACCGGAGATGTGTTGAAATAAATTTAAACCGAATTTTAACAAAAAATAAGAAGAAAATCAAACTTAACTCGTCTAAAAACAAAAATTCAACGAACTGTAAATACTAAAAAAAAAATTGATTAATAAAACATATAATTTTCTAAATGTTTACAAATCACAATGGATTAATAAATTGCTCAAGTTCCAATGCATTGAGCTCGCGGTCGTGTTTGAAATTTGTTTGATCGATTCGATGGAACAACTTGTAAAGGCATTTCGAGCGGACAAATTGCCATAGTGAACCGTGTGTACATAACCCTGTGACGCAGGCAAATAATATAATATTCGTGGTGTCAAAAAGTGGACAGTTATACAAGAAACAGCTGCTGTTGACCAACCAACCCCATCAAGAAAATGGCTATAAATATATAAAGAACTAAATACGAGCATTGCACCTAGTTTATCGACCCTTTTAATTTTTTCATTTAACGATTTTGAGCTGTTGACTATTTACCTTTATATAGCCAGACTATATAAAACTGTACAATAAGACACAGGAACTCCGACTCCCTAACCAAAAACCCATTTTAATTTACTCCGCGCTGGAAATCGCTTCGTTTTCTACCGAAGTTGAACATTTGCCAAGCCACCAAAAACGTTTTTGTATTGTGTTCAATTTATTTTCATTAAGTGAGAAAGTTAACAAATTTCCATTTAATTGAAACAATTGCTCTAAACTCGAAAGCAAATAGACTGGCAGCAGCAGCAGCAGCGTCATAAAAAACGCGAGCTGCATTCCAAGTAGAGCAAAGCAATAACAAGAACCAACCGCGCGCAGTGTGTACAGATAGAGATACAGATACAGATACCAAGTTGCAGATACCAACAGATACCTGTCTCTGGCCCAACCCTCTCTAAGACGCTGCTGCATAATTATATTCATCTGCGCTTTGTGTCAGTGTGTGTGCGTGTGTAAAACGCTCGGAGCAACAACACCAGCAACGGCATCAGAATGTATCTCATACAGGTGAGACCAAAGCTACAACAACTATAACAAAGATACTTGATATACAACAGAGCACATAGATCACATAGATCACCAAAACGCTTTTACTTATCACAACAACAACAACAACAACTGTACTTTAATAAATGATCTTCTTGTAAGAGGCTTGAAATACACTACTAATTAGGGGCATAGCTGGCCGGACATCTGCATCGTATCGATGATGTTATTGGAAATAAATAAATAATATATTCTAACCAAGGATTTGAGCATTTAATTTAAACAATTAGCTAGACACTCGGTTTGTCCGCCATTAATAAATAAATAAAATATATATAAATATATATAAATAAATAAGTAAATAAATAAATAATAAATAAATAAATAAATAAATAATAAATAAATAAATAATAATTGCGGCACATTCAGATGAATACGTTTTTAAAATATGTAAATATATATATAACATATATGTATATTGTATATATATTTATATGTGCATGTGCATTTATATTGCAGGGTATCTAAGTTTCGTGTTTACTTGTTAATTGTTCGCTGACTGTGATTTTCTGTGTGTGTTTTTTCACTTTGCTCTGCGTGCTGCAATTCAAAACTGAAAACATAAGTAATTTGTTTAACTTGTAGCTAATTTATCTTTCCACTTGGCCGGCGGCGACATTGTGTAGGGTGTGTGTATGTGTGTAGGGTGTGTGTGTGTGTGTAGGGTGTGTATGTGTGCGTGGTGTTGTTTGTTTTGATTTATAACAGTTAACTAGATTAGCCGGCTCATTAGTAATGCTGGTGAACTTTGAACTTGAAACCTTGTTAAAAAATACTTATATTCAGATTTGTAGACAATCGAGTTAAGGAGAAGGCAAACTTTGAAGCTGCTTCCCAAATGATTCCCTTTGTTAGCTACTCTGACCTTGAAGATGCTTCCCAAATGATTCCTTTTGTAAGCTATTGTGAGAACTCTAAGCAGTCTGAGACATAAGCAGCAAAATTGTGTGGCTTTTGATTTGAACTCGGAACAAATTTGTTAATGTGATTTTTGAACATGTCCAACCAGGAATCTATAAATTCGCATGGCCGTGCCAAAGATACCGAAAAGGTCGTCCAAGTAATCCATGGGATGTCCGAGCTGGTCAACGCGGGCCTCAATCCCGATGCCATCAGGATAAGCATCGAACTCCTGGGGGCTGGCATCGAACCTCAGGCTCTGGTCAAAGAAATCAAAATGCTCAAGACCGAGGCCAAGAAACAACAACAACAACAACAGCAGCAAAAGCAGCAACAATAATAAGTTTTAGCCCGGCTTGGTTTTGAATAAGAGATAAGCTTCATTTAAAGTCAATTGCATTTATTAAAATATGAAATGGGAGGAATTTTTATTATCAAAATGGGCCGCAATAATACGAACTTCAGGGTTTTAAGATTTGCCACCAACTTTTGTTGAATTTGCTTTTAATTTGAACTGATTTTACTCGTCCTTATTGCTGACTGGAAAAATGCGCAAATTGTTGTGATTCCTGACCATGCTGATGATGCCCGTCATGATAATCAATAGCTGCAGCAGTTTGGCTTGGTAAAAAGTCTACGCAAGTGATAAGGAATTGGGATTTATCTTAATTATATGTTACTCTTTACTCACCTGTCTGATGTAGACGGGCAGCGGCACGTGCGCCCTGTGCGAGTGATAATCGAAGCCTCGGTATAGCCAATATCCCGGCCAGGCACCCATGCTGGCCAGCAGGAATGGCGAGGCCGCGTCCAGGACCTGCTCAAATTCCGGCGTATGCACCACCTGTTGTATATCCTCGCCCAGGTTGGGAAATCGTCGCACATCCTCGCGCTCCTCGTCCTTGGACCCAATCGTGCCTTGGACGCGCGCCACTGTCCAATTTTTGACGCTCTCGAAGAAGTTCGTAATGCCCATGATTTTGTATATATTTTCTGTTGAATTTCGCTTCAAATTTTGATGCTGACTCGAGTTATTCTGAAATGTTTCGTAATTTTTTATCTACTATTATCCCCATTGCCGGCACGGCCTGCTGCTTCAGATGTTTTCATTTCCGTTTCGATCTGTAGGACACTTCATGTACTTCGAGTGGCTCCGATGATGCGCGAGCCGAGGTGGCCATCAGCAGGCCGAGACTCAGAATGGCCACCTGCATCAGCTTGGCATGCTGAAAGGTCTGTGCCAGAAATGTTTAATTAAATTCAATTACATTTTTCATCAAGACCTACCCTTTGTATGTACATGCCGATCCTTTCGGTGCGGCGCTTGGTTTGCCACTGATAGCCGCGCCACACCCAATAGCTGGGCCAGGTGACAAAGCTGAGGCCCAGGTAGGGCCACATGCTCTCCAGTTTCTGGGCGAAACCAGGCGGTGCATTGCGATCGATAAAATCGACAAACTGCATATTATAGCTGATGCTCGGATCGATATTATTCATATAATTATTGTGTGGTCCTGCTTCCACTGGGAGATCTGCCGTTGACAACGGATACGGACTTGGTTTGTTTTGCCTTTGGTTATCATAATGTGACTCTCGTTCGCTGTCTGGCTGCTTATGCGATGATGACTTTGGTTTTTCCTCTTGATCCTGCTGCTGTTGGTGTTGCTGCTGCATTAGATCCACCACATCCTTGGTCTTTAGCTCCTCGCTCACCTCCTCGTTCTCGTCCACCATTGGCCTGTCTACCGAATACTTTCGAGTGAACAACTGACCAAGCTTTTCGCGCAGCTTCTCCATTATAGCAAGCTGACAATTCCTCAATTTATACTATTTTCTCCTTAAAGTGACCGAAAAATAAAAACAATTTTTTATAAATGATTCAAAATTCAAATAAATTGAGTTTTTTTTCGGGTTTCTCCAGCTTATCTGAAGGTGTAAGCCACAGTTCTATTGGGATTCCATTTCTTGAGTGAGAACAAAAGAACTTTCCAAAAGAAGTTTAGAGACTCGTGAACGTGTCCATAAATTATAGGGTATTATCTGCCCCGCTTAAAAGCATTTTAAAGCCCCCCTCCCTCTCTTTCTCTCCCCCTCTCCTTACCTGTGTATCTTAGTCCGATGCGGGCTTTTGGAACGCCCTCAGAATTTGGCTTCCAGATAGTTTGGGCTAAGCTACTGTAGCTACATAACAACAACAGGCTCTATTAGTGTAGCTTAATGCATTGTTACCAAAAGTCTAGATAGTGGCCAGCATGCAACTTGTGCCACAAAGTGGGTCACTTTTGCGGCTCTGTACAATTATAAAGCGCATACCACAAGCACAGCCACAGTCTGGCTCATTGTTTGCCTGAGTTGGACTTGCCTCGGCATCAGATTGTTGCTTGACTTGGCTAACTTGACTTGGCCAGCAGCAGCAGGTGTCTTTGTTCGGTAAGGTTTCGGTGTCGAAAATGTGGCTTACCTTCAGCATTCATCTGTGGAGCCGCAACGGTAAGATCAGGCAGGAAGCTGCCGCTAGTTCTGCTGCCTTTGTCTAAACTAGTTTTTGTTTCTTTTCGTAAGATTCTTAATGATCAATGCATTTAATCCAAACCCACAAACAAAATACCATTCGAAAAGAATGCCAAAAAAAAACATTTTAACGGCACATTTTCACAATGCACACATAATTGGGTGAAAATGTCTTCAGCTGGAAAATGTGCATAGAACCTGTGGACTTTTAATTAGAGAGTATACCAAAACGGAGAACAATTCTTACCTTGTATTAGGCAATGTTGCCATTAAGTTGGACAAGAAGTTGAGCTGTGCAAATATCATTGGAGCGTCTCTTTGTAAATTTAGCTAAGAATATTATAGGATCAATGTTAATTGGGATAATAATTTTATTACTCGAACACTTTTGATCAATTGCCGCATTCAAACATATCTCAATTTTTAACTTAGATTTCCGACTTAATAGAAAGGCTTTAAGTTAGATAAAAAGTTTTTCGTTTTCCAATCTCTTATACATATGTATATACAATATATTATATTTATTTTATGGAAAGGTCGCCAAATCCAGCATTATAGATAGATTATATATTTTCTATATATATATTTTTATTACTTTGCCACTTTGATATCCGACTTAATGGAAAGGTTTAAGTTAGATAAAAAGTATATCTGCAAATATCATTTTCGATTCTTTATAAATATAGCTAAGCATATAAGATATATGATATTTGCTATAATAATTTTAATTACTTTATATCTCAATTTTTCACTCGGATTTTGTACTTAATAGAAAGGATTTTCTTTCGATTTATATTTTGCACACGCTCCCGCTCCCCTTATTCCTGCTTCGATGCCTACACCTAAAGATCATAAGATCAATGCTATTTGCTAAGTACAATATTTTTACTACTTTACCACTTTTGATCAATCCAACGATATCTCGAATTCTCACTCGGATTTTGGGCTTAATAGAAAGGTTTTTTTTTCTCCCTTATTCCTGATTCGATGCCTACACATAAAGATCATAAGATCAATGCTATTTGCTATAATATTTGTATATAACAATCCAACCATATATCGAACTCTTACTTAGATTTTGTACTTAATAGAAAGGTTTTTCTTTCGATTTATATTTTGCACACGCTCTCGCTTATTCCTGCTTCGATGCCTACACATAAAATTCGATTAATGCTGTGTGTAGGCCCTTTTACTGTTAGAGGCCAAATCCAATTAACCCAGTTTCAGTTTGTGAGTTGGCAAAAATCAATGCTCAACAAGCATTTGAAAAGTCTTTGGGTTCGCTGTCCAAAAATAATTTCAACATAAATCAAATCAATTTGAAAGCAATTTCTTCGCCAACGCTTGACAACAATTTGTGGGCCAGCCGCAATTGGATGTGGGCTGGCGAAAATCTATTGAAAATTTCAATATTATGACAGTTCGGTTAACTGAAAACTGATTGGGCAGCTATTAGTTAAGAGTTTGATTTGCTGTAGTTGTTGGAGTAATTCACAAGAGTCGACACTTCATGTGTCAAGTGCTTCGTCGGAATACCAAAAGCGGCAACAGGTGTTGAGGCACCTTATTCAATTACTTTTATGGCTAAATTGTCAGCAGGCATGAATCATCATTCGTTTACGGCAAATTGTGCTTAAAAGAAATTATATAATGTCTGTATTTGCAATTGTTTGGATTTGATTTGAAGATTCTCATATGAAAATCCTGGTTCGAATCGGTTTGCTTGGAAACCGATTTTCAGCCTTTTATTGTGCCTATCCCTATTATTATTTGAATCGTTGCGAGCGCATCTTTCCAACCGCCTTGACTTTAGCTACCGGCCATTGCTTAATCCTCAACAAAAAAACCTGCTCATTTTTATTTACTGTCTGGCTACATTTGAAACCTCGCCACATTCTTATTCTATGCTATTTCATTCGAGTTCATTCGAGTTGCTGGAATGCTAATCTCAGCTAACCCATCTCACCCGCATACCAAACTCGAGCATGTTGCTCAATTTTCAGACAATAACATTGCTCAGATTTCGACGATGCGAGGGCAAAAATAAAAAAAATATAAATAAAAAGAAGATGCCAGGCCAAACTATAAACAACAACAACAATCGAAGCTATGACACTTTGACAAATGATCTGTGGTCACAAACGATAAGGTGCAGCGGGTTTTGGGGCCTAATAAATGCCATACATCAAATGGAATCAGTTGACAGTCTGCCGCATAAAAACAGGCGACAGAGTCTGAAAAGTTGAGTTTTCTTCTTATGAAAATCAAAATCAATCCTAAACAATTTCCGATTTTAGAAGTCAAGTTTTGCAATTGTCATTGAGCCTAGATCTTATCTGTTTTATTGTCTGGGTCAACAACATCCCATATGAAACGGAAAAGTTGGGTATTCTTCGTATTAAAATAAAATAAATTCTGAGCTATTTAAGATTTAAAACTTCTCATATAAAACTGAAAGTTGGTTTTTCTTCTCATTAAAATAAAATAAATTCTAAACAATATCTGATTTCAAACTTCGCAAGATTTGCAATTGTCATTGAGCCTGTTTTATTGTCTGGGTCAACAACTTCCCATACGAAAGGCGACGCGCGGCATCTAGCATGATATTGATATTGATGTTGATATTGATATTGATATTGATATTGATTTGCTCCAGATTCACACTCGAGCGAACCGATGTTCAATCATTTGCATTTCACTGAGCCCAAGCGTAAGTCTGTGGTTTGGTTTTTGGGTTGGGTTCTGATTGGATCGGATCGGATCGGATTTGTTTGGCTTGCACAATCAAAAGCAATAGCTAACAACGAGTCATACAAAGCTGACCCGATCCCGATCCAAAGTAATTGGCTCAGGTATCCATCCAGCTTAAGCTAGGGTGAGGAATTTCTTTTGGCCTGGGCAAGGCATTGAATTCCTGGGTGTGGCATCAATAAAACTGAAAAAAAATGTATCATTTTAATTACCCTGAAGTCCTTTATGTTCTGAATCATGGCTGCGGCACACGCAACACATAAATTCGAATCCCC
This sequence comes from Drosophila montana, assembly GCF_035044405.1. Classification (NCBI taxonomy): domain Eukaryota; kingdom Metazoa; phylum Arthropoda; class Insecta; order Diptera; family Drosophilidae; genus Drosophila; species Drosophila montana. Next base: position 134,744 of record NW_026997456.1, read on the forward strand.
CAAAGAATCGAAAATGTCTTTGAACTCCGGAGCCAACAAAGGCCGTGCATAAAACACAGCTCAAGCAATTGACTACCTGTCTGCAAAGAGGATTGTATAATTCCTTCTATTTGTTACCTGTTGAAGAACGTTGGGACTTGGCCGCTAGTCGTGTGTTCCTATCTGTTTTTTGGAAAATTTTCCATAAAACTATACAATCCCATTAGTTGGCTAAAGGTGCACCTTATATGATTTATCTGTGACAGTCACATTTCATGCATTATCAATAATGTTGAGACCGAGTCCGAGTCCGCTGTGATTTGAATATATTTTTGGGGATTCAAGTTCATTGTCGTTGGGGCGTGTCCAACAGTTTTTCACCTTAATCTGCGCCTGTGCTTTCCGACTTCGACAATCAAATTTAAATATAGTCAAATGCCGCATTCATTAATTTAATTTACCATAGTTCTCTGTGGAGAGTACATTTAAAAGCGTTTCGTTAGCGGAACTCTCAATAAAACACACGTAGCGAATGTAATTCGATAACAACAAACAATCGGAAACTTGTTTCTTGATCAACTTGGCTGACTAAGGCCAGGCTGAGGTCTCGGCCCGACAGACTTAGACATGAAATCAGGCAAAACAAGGCAAGGCAAGGCAAGGCCTGATGTTATTGCAAGTCCATATATTTATGCAACTAATTGAAACTGTCAATAGTTAAAATTTACTTTTCAATTTTATGAGATTATTTGCAGCAAATTTGATGATTTGGTAAATCTCAGATTAAATATGTAAAAAGCTGTTACTTGGTAAAGGGTAAGGGTTAAGGGATTAAATATATAAAAAGCTTTTACTTGGATGATTAACTGGGCATAGGGTATTTAATATTCGTTAATTTGGTGCTTGCCTCTAGTTTTTCATTCATTTTTATTCACTTACCTAATCGACCATAATCGTTTCGGCTGAACCTAACATGTCCATCCAGCTCTTTCAATCATTTGTATTTCTTTTCGATTGCTGCATTATTAAGCAAAATTATTATTGGGCCCCAACATACATAATTGCCGCACGTGTTCCGCCAACTATCTGATGTGGGTTCTCCATGTACAAAGTGTGCAACATGACATGACATTGATGAAATGGGCTTTTTATTGGCATACAAGAAACAAATGTTTTTTGTTTTGAGACAAGGTATAAAGTATTGTGTAATTGTTGCTTTTAGGGCGTGAATACAGCTCCAACATCTCTTTAGTCGAATACCACATACTTGCCTATTTTATTTTATTTTATTTAAAAGTAAAACTTGGCCAAATCAAAGCTTGTTAAACACAGTAAGCAGAGGTTTTTTGCAGTTTTGTAAGACTCTATAACATCTGCACGTAAGCGCGAACCAAATTTTTTTGTTCATAATGAAATTTATTACGTGATGCTGGCGCACAACTCAAGCAAAAGTCTCATAAAAAGCAAAAGGAAAACAAGTAATGTACATAATGAGAAAATCAAATATTTCTCGGGGAATTTCTGTGTCTGTGTGGCTTCAGCAAAACAGTGAAAAAACACTATAAGAAACCAAAATCAGGTCTTGGCATGGACTCGGGCTTAAATCTTAAGCTGGGGCTTGTGTTTTTTAATGCTCCATTTATGTATTTATTAACGTTTATTTATTTCTCTAATTTTACCTGCTTATTGTCTGCCCTGATTTGTGGTCTTCATAGCCAGTGTTCACTGTTGTGGTCTGCGTGTACGATGAATTGTTTGTACAGCGCGTTTTTAATTCCGATTTTTTTCCATCCATTGTGTTTCCACGTATGTTGTTGTTGTTTTTCTGCATTTTCCACGCCACACACTGCGCTGGTAAACTATAAAATGGCAAATAAAATTACGATTTCTATAGAAAAGAAATTGTTGATATGCCAGGGCCAAAGACAGAGTCAGAGTCAGATGCAACCGACACGCAATTGCATAAAGCAAATAATATCTGAATTTGATTTGAAATTGCATTTTTTCTTCTTCAAAGTGCGTAAATGTAATTTTTAATCCAATTAGAGCGAGAAACTGATGGCATCGAGGAGAATTTGCTAGGTTTTTAATTAGTTAAGCTTTCAGCTAATCGCGCTTACATTGAAGCCTCTTAAGGGCAAGTTCGTCAGCTAAATTTAATTCCCGTTTCTGTTTTTATCGAAACAAAATCGATGACAATTTAAGTTTCAGCCCAGCCCCAAGTCAAGTGGTTTAGTAGGCTTATTGCGGGGATCGATAATGCGTGAGTGCTGAAATATATACTATAAAGAAGAATGTCAAGAGGCCACAATAATTGCAACTAATGCGGCGCGAGGGTCGAACCTTGGGCCACAAAATCACAAAAGCAGCCGCATCACACACACAATTTACAGTTCTAAAAGCACAGTCGAAAAATGTAGAACACCTGTCAGACATGGCGCACATTAAACTGTGCTCCGCGGGGAAATGGGGAAATGGGCACGTGTTCAATTTATGTTCACAGTTTGTTAGCCATCAGCCTAGCGAACTGTAAAGATTGAAAGTTCGCTTTGACCATCTATATAATTTCCACCGGCATTTCCATACATCGTTCAGCAATTTTACAGACAATATATGCTCTGTGGCTATTCAATTATGCGGCGTAATTATAACCGGGGCCTGCAAATGCCGGAAATGCAAAGCGTTTGCATCCGGCAACCATGATTAGCCCCAAAGGATGTCGGCCCATCTCCCAATGCTCAGACATTGCATTAATTTAATGGTTTAGTGCAGTTTTAGCCTATTTTGTGGCTCTCTTGTATATCGTATAGTAAATTATGTAATTTATCTATTCACATGATTGTGTGAATGATTTTATGAATCATTCGATAAACATTTGATCGCCAGGTATATACTAAAACTGATGTGTATTCAAGTGTACCGATTTTAACTGCAGTATATACACATACATATCTTTTATATACTATACACAATTTTTGCGCACATTATTGAAAATTTGCTCATCTTAAGTTCTGCCCGTCTGCCAAGACATTTGCGGAACGTTTTCGGTGAGTGAAGCATATTCAAAATCAAAAGCAAACGAATGTCAAATGCAAGAAAAAATATTTAGCAAAAAGCAAATTAGTGAAAATAAAAGAAAAATATCGAGTTCAACTAAACACACGCCTTTGACAGCATAGAAAAATACTAGGATTTAAACAATGATTGACATTCTTCGGCTTTTCTACTTTACCCTAAAACTTTAGTACACGGTTTAAAATTAAGAACAAGTATTACTTAAACTATGTTTTAATACCGAACCTTATATAAAATTTAAATTAAAGCAAATCTCATTCCTAGGGCTGAAATTATTTATTTAATCATCTCTGGCGCACATCTCAAAGAATAATATATAGTACATGCTATATTGAACTTACGTAGTATGGCTGGGATTTTTTATTTTGTGTTAAATAAACAAGTGCATGTGAATTTTTCGGGGCCATGGCAAATGCTATAAAAGTACGGAAATTGCGAGACTCTAAACGACGACGCACGTTTCTCACAATTTTGCACAATTTGCGTGAGTATTTTTTGGCTCTGGCTTAATCTTTGTTTGTGTACAATGTTTTTAAGCAATTTTATAAACATAGTACACAACTAAGTAATTCCGGTAAATGGGCATTTATTAGTAGAGCTGGGTCAAGGTCTTTGCCAATCAGAGTCAGAGTCTTGATTGGTAAATCTGAGACGCAGAAAACATTGCAATTGCCTCAAAAGGAGGTATGTATATACATATATAGAAACTATAGAGGATTTGCTTATATGTTCGCATAAGTCTTGGTGGTAATATGATTTGGTTCTTTGGAAATGATTTACCTTAATGGAAAATGATCCAAAAAGAGTGTAAATACTATATGCGTAGAGTGCCATTTTTTATACCCTGAACCAATCGAAAATTTGTAAAATTGGGTTGGAAATTTCGACCTATGTCTATATACGAATCTTAGGGGTAAGATTTTGACATGAATTTCGACTAAAACTTGGGTATTCAGATTTGAATGCCAGATTTATCAAGAGGGAAAACTATGAAGAAAAAGCCAAACCTCATGAAAATCGGTGGAGTTTTGACCGAGTAATGGGGATGGGAAATATCGACCTATGTCTATATCGAATCTTAGTGGTTAGATTTTGACATGAATTTCGACTAAAATTTTGGTATTCTGATTTGAATACCAGATTAATCTAGAAGGAAAACTATGAAGAAAAAGCCAAACCTCATGAAAATCGGTTGAGTTTTGACCGAGTTATGGGGATGGGAAATATTGACCTATGTCTATATACGAATCTGGGGGTAAGATTTGGACATGAATTTCGACTAAAATTTTGGTATTCAGATTTGAATGCCAGATTAATCTAGAGGGAAAACTATGAAGAAAAAGCCAAACCTCATGAAATTCGGTTGAGTTTTGACCGAGTTACGAGGCTGGGAAATTTCAACGTATGTCTATATACGAATCTAAGGGTAAGATTTGGACATGAATTTCGACTAAAATTTTGGTATTCAGATTTGAATGTCAGATTAATCTAGAGGGAAAACTATGAAGAAAAAGCCAAACCTCATGAAAACCGGTTGAGTTTTGACCGAGTTATGAGGCTGGGAAATTTCGACCTATGTCTATATCGAATCTTAGGGTAAGATTTGGACATGAATTTCGACAAAAATTTTGGTATTCAGATTTGAATGCCAGATTAATCTAGAGGGAAAACTATGAAGAAAAAGCCAAACCTCATGAAAATCGGTTGAGTTTTGACCGAGTTATGGGGATGGGAAATATCGACCTATGTCTATATACGAATCTTGGGGTAAGATTTGGACATGAATTTCGACTAAAATTTTGGTATTCAGATTTGAATGCCAGATTAATCTAGAGGGAAAACTATGAAGAAAAAGCCAAACCTCATGAAAATCGGTTGAGTTTTGACCGAGTTATGGGGATGGGAAATATCGACCTATGTCTATATCGAATCTTAGTAGTTCGATTTTGACATGAATTTCGACTAAAATTTTGGTATTCAGATTTGAATACCATATTAATCTAGAAGGAAAACTATGAAGAAAAAGCCAAACCTCATGAAAATCGGTTGAGTTTTGACCGAGTTATGGGGATGGGAAATATCGACCTATGTCTATATACGAATCTTAGGGGTAAGATTTTGACATGAATTTCGACTAAAATTTTGGTATTCAGATTTGAATGCCAGATTAATCTAGAGGGAAAACTATGAAGAAAAAGCCAAACCTCATGAAATTCGGTTGAGTTTTGACCGAGTTATGAGGCTGGAAAATTTCAACGTATGTCTATATACGAATCTAAGGGGAAGATTTGGACATGAATTTCGAATAAAATTTTGGTATTCAGATTTGAATGCCAGATTAATCTAGAGGGAAAACTATGAAGAAAAAGCCAAACCTCATGAAAATCGGTTGAGTTTTGACCGAGTTATGGGGATGGGAAATATCGACCTATGTCTATATACGAATCTTGGGGTAAGATTTGGACATGAATTTCAACTAAAATTTTGGTATTCAGATTTGAATGCCAGATTAATCTAGAGGGAAAACTATGAAGAAAAAGCCAAACCTCATGAAAATCGGTTGAGTTTTGACCGAGTTATAGGGATGGGAAATATCGACCTATGTCTATATACGAATCTTGGGGTAAGATTTGGACATGAATTTCGACTAAAATTTTGGTATTCAGATTTGAATGCCAGATTAATCTAGAGGGAAAACTATGAAGAAAAAGCCAAACCTCATGAAAATCGGTTAAGTTTTGACCGAGTTATGGGGATGGGAAATATCGACCTATGTCTATATCGAATCTTAGTGGTTCGATTTTGACATGAATTTCCACTAAAATTTTGGTATTCAGATTTGAATACCATATTAATCTAGAAGGAAAACTATGAAGAAAAAGCCAAACCTCATGAAAATCGGTTGAGTTTTGACCGAGTTATAGGGATGGGAAATATCGACCTATGTCTATATACGAATCTAGGGGTAAGATTTGGACATGAATTTCGACTACAATTTTGGTATTCAGATTTGAATGCCAGATTAATCTAGAGGGAAAACTATGAAGAAAAAGCCAAACCTCATGAAAATCGGTTGAGTTTTGACCGAGTTATGGGGATGGGAAATATCGACCTATGTCTATATACGAATCTTGGGGTAAGATTTGGACATGAATTTCGACTAAAATTTTGGTATTCAGATTTGAATGTCAGATTAATCTAGAGCGAAAACTATGCACAAAAAGCCAAACCTCATGAAAATCGGTTGAGTTTTGACCGAGTTATGGGGATGGGAAATATCGACCTATGTCTATATCGAATCTTAGTGGTTAGATTTTGACATGAATTTCGACTAACATTTGGGTATTCAGATTTGAATGCCAGATTAATCAAGCGGGAAAACTATGAAGAAAAAGCCAAACCTCATGAAAATCGGTTGAGTTTTGACCGAGTTATGGGGATGGGAAATATCGACCTATGTCCATATCGAATCTTAGTGGTTAGATTTTGACATGAATTTCGACTAAAATTTTGGTATTCTGATTTGAATACCAGATTAATCTAGAAGGAAAACTATGAAGAAAAAGCCAAACCTCATGAAAATCGGTTGAGTTTTGACCGAGTTATGGGGATGGGAAATATCGACCTATGTCTATATACGAATCTTAGGGGTAAGATTTGGACATGAATTGCGACTAAAATTTTGGTATTCAGATTTGAATGCCAGATTAATCTAGAAGGAAAACTATGAAGAAAAAGCCAAACCTCATGAAAATCGGTTGAGTTTTGACCGAGTTATGGGGATGGGAAATATCGACCTATGTCTATATACGAATCTTAGGGGTAAGATTTGGACATGAATTGCGACTAAAATTTTGGTATTCAGATTTGAATGCCAGATTAATCTAGAGGGAAAACTATGAAGAAAAAGCCAAACCTCATGAAAATCGGTTGAGTTTTGACCGAGTTATGGGGATGGGAAATATCGACCTATGTCTATATACGAATCTTAGGGGTAAGATTTTGACATGAATTTCGACTAAAATTTTGGTATTCAGATTTGAATGCCAGATTAATCTAGACGGAAAACTATGAACAAAAAGCCAAACCTCATGAAAATCGGTTGAGTTTTGACCGAGTTTTGGGGATGGGATATTTCGAACAATTTCTCTATACAAATCTTAGGGGTAAGATTTTGACATGAATTTCGACTAAAAGTTAGGTATTCAGATTTGAACGCCAGATTAATTTGGAGGTAAAACTATGCACAAAAAGCCAAATATCATGAAAAGTGGATGATAGGATATTTGAGGGTACCAACAAATTTCTGCCAAGTGCTCTCCTCCTCGATTCTCAAGCATTCAAGTAGGCTTTGCACTTTTTCATGCTTAGCTAGAAGTGTAGTGCTTTTTATGTTTGTTTTTTTTTTGTATGTTTGTATGTGCGTATGTATGTATGTAGCTTCGTAAAAATCTAGAAATTTTTAACTTAATTGCAAAATAAACCAAAAGAAGAGTGTGAATACATTTAGTGTATGCGTGGAGTGCCATTTTTATTTATAGCACAACGTGTTAGGGTGTTAATTATACCTTAAATAAAGTCACACGGTGCTCATTTATCATATCAACTTGGTGCTCCGCCTGTCGCTCCGTTTAATTGGGAAATGTTCCCACATTTGTAGACAGTCGCATATCACATATCATAAGCTTTTTTTTTGTTCCCAAAAGTCTTCAACACATTTGCGTTATTATGCAAATTTTAGTTATTTTTCATATAAATAAATGCTACAAATTAGTCGGGCCCTTCATTCAATTTGTGTATCATATTTAAATAAAGCGACTGTACGACTTTAAAGGGGCAACAACAAAACCAAGACACATTTTGGGGGGGCAATTAAAAATCGATTTACATGTCGAGATCTGCGTGTGTGTGTGCGTGTGTGTGTGTAGTATTACGAGCATGTTGATTATTTCCCTCTAGCGCCCGAAACGGGTGAAAATTAATGACGTCCAGTGAAAGTTGAATAGTTCGCACAATATAATATAAATATAATAAAGCAATAGGCCAACTCTGGCCCTGCCACATCTCTGCGGACTCCTCTTTAGATGCGTGTCAAATATTGTTTTATTAAACATGTTTGGTTGCCTTTTTTCGGACACTTTTTGAAGTTCATTGACCCCGAGCATTTGAAAATGAAAGCGACGCGTTTCTGATTTCAAATTTAATTGTTTTGTGTGCCATTATACAAATATGCAAATTAGTTTAGTTTGCTCGGGCAGAATTGATAAATATGAACAAAATATCGAAAATAAATAAAGACTTTACGAAACCAGAAAAATAAGATTATATAGAAACGAGCACAAAATAAATACGCCCAAAAAAGTTGATTAGTCTACAGTTTTCACGCTTTTCCTCGCTGCCTTTCATAATATTATGCAGCAGAAAATTGCATATGTAAAATATGTTAGAATTACAAAAGCGTTTACTATACGACTTCCTGGTGCCGTTAAAACACCCGTCGTTGCCCGGTCCCGCAGCGCAACAACAACAACAACAATATCACGCACTGATCATTAGCTTCGCTGGATAAACAAATATGTTGCCACAAGTTGCATTTTGGTCTATTCTTGCTTGCCCCAGCACAAAATGCAACACGTGCTGTGCATAAATAAAATATTTTCAGTTTTCCAGCTTTTCCCATTTTGACTCCTTTTTTCCAGTTGACCAACTTTCTGAACTGCCCCCCGCCGTTTAGAGCCTGTCATTGACCCTACAACGGCTGAGGTCTAGGGGAAATTAGTATGGATTATGCATGAAGGGGAACTGTGTGTTGTTGTTGTTGTTGTTGCCACAATGCAACTTGAAGCATCCCTAATTCGTTATAAGCAGTTGGCGTGACGAGCTCGACGCCTTCTCCAACAACAAGTGGAAACATTTTTGAGACGATGCCACTTGTTTCGTTAGGTTTATTATAATCTCTATATATAAAACTGTTTGTCCTGACTGCCTGACTGACTGACTGACTGACTGACTGAAAGACTTATTGATTGATTGACTGACTGACTGATTGGTGATCAATGCACAGTCCAAACCGTAAGAGCTAGGAAGCTGAAATTTTCACAGTAGTTACCTTATGTGATGTAGGTGCACGGTAAGACGGCGTTTCGGGAAATTCCACCCGCAAGTATGGAAAAATCGCGAAAAACGTTTGTATGTAACTTTTTTGTTTACCATCCGATCAGCCTCAAACTTATTTTCAAAGATCTTTGTTCAAATTCATTTGAGGGGTGTTTCACACTTTTAGGAAAATCCATTCCTCCTTGGTGGAAATGGAGGTCAAAGATTTGGTGGATGACGTTTTGTGCCCAAATTTTTTTTGCAAAGATCTATAAGAAAAATTATTTGAGACGTGTTTCACATTTTTTGCAAAATCTAAACTTCTTCGGTGGAAAATGCATTTCAAATTTTATTTTTTTAATTTTAAGTTTTGTCCGATTTGCATAAAAGTTTGATGATTCCCGCCCGATCAGTTTCAAAATCATTTGCAAACCTTTTTGAAACCATTGATTTTATATCATACGTGCCACGGGCAATGCCGGGCTATATTATATTTAGTTTAAACAACTGTCAAGTTATATACATTATAGATATATATTCCTGATCACAGCGACAACCAAATTCCAGTTTAGCTGACATTTGTGCGCTGTCGCACACAAATTTATCAGCAAGCATAAACCAAATTGAAATCTTACACAAATTCTCGATTATGCGAAATAAGGCAAAAGTCATTAAACTTTTTATTTGAAATTATTATTCAGATGCAGTTCATTAACTTTCTATTCGAACAGCTGCAAATCGTTTGCCATTTTAATTAAGATTCGCATTTATATTTATTTATTGAACAAAAAAATGACTCAGTTTTCAAGCAATTAAATTGGAAATCTTAATTTGGGGATCGCAGCAACTTGGCCAAAAATGCCCACTGACCCATATTCTAGCTTTACTTAGCTTTACTAACTTACGAACGGATCTATATATAGAAGGTAAGTTTTTATATTTAGATCGGGCCGTAATTTGCTCTCACTTTTCGACAGCGCAAATATCTTCCGCATTCGTTCCATTTTTCAAAGTCTGTACAAATATTTGTACTTCGTTGACAGCGAAAACTTACAAAATGTCTAACGTGAATCATTTATTTAAAAAAAAAAACAACTCTCGACGAAATTGGAACAAGCTTCGAAAGATTTCAAGTTTTCCACCTTATCCAATCTATTTAAACAGACACACTTCCATAGTCATAACTTTGGGCCACATTTTCATTTGATTTCACATGGCATGGCATGTAAAATTCTTGGCATTAATGATTTTCCTTAATTTCAGGTGACACACATTTTCCGATCTACATTGACTTTCCCATATATATGAGTGGGTGGTGGGTGGGTGGTTTGGTGGGCAGAGAACTTTTCCACACGAACATTTTGTGCTCTCAATTTGTGCGTTAATTAAAAAGCCTCTGGGGCCACGTAACACTTTCGGAGCAGTTCGTTGACTTGCCCAAATTGATCTTAAAACGAAATCGAAAATCATTAAGATTTAGTTACTATTTACTTAATTGAAATGATGCTGCTCCCCGGAGATCTCTCTCGTAACTCTCTCGCGCTCTCACACACTCTGCTCTCTTTGTAGTTGGGAAGAGCTTCAGTCGGAAAGCTTTCTGATCGTCGAGATTGTGAACAGTTTTTCCTGTCCTATCAGTCGAGTTGGACGCGTTTGTTCGGCCCAGAACGCTTATGGATTCCATTTCTATATAGTTTAGAATCGCGCGTAAATTTTCTGATCTCACGCAACTCTCTCGCGCTCTCTTAACCAACACACACTCTCTGCTCTCTTTGCAGTTGGGAAGAGCTTCAGTCGGAAAGCTTTCGGCCGCATTTGTGAACAGTTTTTCCTGTCCTATCAGTCGAGTGGACGCGTGTGTTCGGCCCAGAACGCTTTCGGATTCCATTTCCAATATAATTTAGAATCGCGCGTAAATTTTGCTGCTTGCCACTTGAAACATATATTTATTTATACATTTTGCGCAAATGTTGCCGTTTTTGTTGTGTTGTGTGTTGAGCTTCAATTCAGATTTGGCATTTCGATTGGGAATCTAATTCGCTTTTTTTCGGGCTGAAGCAAAAATTGTACAAAAGAAATTGTACAATTTTGCGGCTTAAGTTTTGCGTGCTTATTTTTAGTTACCCTACTCACACTCGATGTGTGTGAATGGTGTGTGTAGTGTGTGTTGTGTGTGTGGTGTGTGCGTGTTTCTATTGTGTGTTTGCTTAGCTTGCGCCATAGACACGCGTTGCACACAGTGCGTATGAGTGATTTGTGCCTTGGCAATCTGCCCGACATTACGCAGCTGCTTTGCGACGCCATAAATTTTTCAATTTTTCTCTTCTACTACATTTTACATAAATATACAAAAAATATAATATTTGTCTTTCAACTGAGTCACGTAGTTGTTACGACTTTTATGTGGTTTTTAGAATCAAGTTTCGTCCATAAATCATTTCGAATGTAACCAAAACAACACGTGTTGAAATAGTTTATGGTTTAACGCGACTTTTCCGCAGATCCCACTTAAAGTGGATCATAAAATTGTCAAACATTCTGGATTTCGCTCAGTGCATCTCAATGAGGACTTTAATTTCAGCCTAAAGCCTTTTACTTTATCGAAATTGTATCGTATTCCACCCTTATTCCACATCATGTTTACATTTGGCACTTGTTTATTTGCTTTTAATGAGCCCTTCGACGATGTGTCTTATGAATAAGACAACTGTTGCCCCTTTTGCATCGTCTGCTTTATATATATGTTTAAAGATCGTCAGCAGCGGAAATGATGTCTCATATATACATATGAATCCCACGCCCAATTTTAGAGCTTTTTTCTACTATAAACAAAAATCCCAAATTAAACAAATAATTAACACAACACCAAAAAGAAATTGAATTTCACACGCAATTTCGTTTATTTTTGTATATGATTCGCATATGAGAATCATATGAAAGAATAATTGAGACTGAGTAGTTTTTTTTTCTTCTCAACTTGAGATTAGATTGAATTTATGCCTATCAAGTTCAGCAGCTCTCATTGTTTAATGTTTTAAGAACTTGTTATACAACAATTTTCCTTATCTTGATTGATAAAACATTTTGCTATCTTTACAACGCTTCGCTTTTAGGTTCTGCTAAAGCAATTAGTATTATGCTAAGTATCTGAATTGTATGATAATTAGCTACTTCCGCTCGACACAGACTTTTCTTCTTCTTCTTCTTTCGAAGACTTCTCTTCTGGCGTGGGAGCTGTATGCTAATTTTCTTCTAGATCGATAAAGAAAAAGTTGCAAGAAAAAGTGCGCCAAGTGCACGGCAAATCTCAGTCTCAGCTCGGAAAAAGTAATCTGTATTGTTGTCATGTCAACTCACGTCCATTAAAAATAAAACAAGAAACAGCAAATCTTTCTGTTTGAATACGCTTGTAAATTTAATTAACACATATTTTCTCTGAGTGCATAGCATATTTATATTAAAAGGTATTTAGAAATAAACAAATATTTCAAGATAGACAGAGAGTCGAAAAGCTTTTAAATAAAAGCAAATGCTGTATAGTTTTTCTGCCAGTGTATGACATAATTTAAATATACAGGCATTTAAATCTTTCGGTTTGTATATGCTTGTAAATTAAATAAGGTTTTTCTTTTAGTGTATACCATTTGTTTACTTGAAATTATTTAAAAAACAATAAATAATATTTCTGGGTTGGGTTTTAGAAATCCTATTAAAAACGCCGCACACCCGAAAAGCTTTTAAATAAAAGCAAATGCTGTGAAGTTTTTCTGCCAGTGTATGACACAAATATAGATGAAAAGGCATATAAATCTTTCTGTTTAAATACTCATTTAAATTAAATAAGGGTTTTCTCTAAGTGCATAGCATTTGTATAATTTGAAGATATTTAAAAAACAACAAATATGTCAAGATTTGCAACCCTTTTAAATGCCCCAGACTCGAACAGCTTTTAAAAACAAATGTTGTACAGTTTTTCTGCCAGTGTATGACATTAATATATATGTTAAGGCATTTAAAACCCAAGCAAAGACATCAAGACGGGGCTTAGCTGGGTTGGGCTCTGCTTATCTCCGGCTCTTTGAGCCAAGTTAATATTAAGTTAAGTCAAGTTAAATGAAATCTTATCGTTTGTCTAAACAGGCAACACATCAACTCTGTAGGCCCATTAAGTGCAAATAAAACAAATGTTTAAATAAAACTTATCTTGATTTAGCCGGCTATTGACTGTAACTAATTTATATCTCTCTCTCTCTCTTCCCCTCTCTCTCTGTAGACTGTTCAAACAAGTTGGCGTCCCCAGTTGCCGCTGCCCAAAGACGACGACACGAAAGCCACAAACCAAGCAACAACAACAACAACAATAAACACAACAACAACCGACAACAACGACGAATTGGAGATGGAGCGTCTGCGCATGAGCGGATCCGGATCCTCACAGCAGCTGTCGCATAAACAGAAATGGTCCTTTGGACGACTCTTTCGCAAAAAGAAGGATGCGGCGGCGGATTGCGCCAGCGCCAGTTCCAGCGAGGAGGACCGCAAGGCGGGCTTTGTGCCCGCCCAGCGCCAGAGCTCAACGAAGCCCAAAGCCAAACATCCAGCCAAGTCCGGACGGAGCAACAAGGCGCCCAACTTCGATCACATCGTGATGCCGGCAGCCCAATCGCAGTCGCAGCCGCAGCACATAGACAACGAGTTCTTTCTGCCCGTGGAGATGGTGCCGCCAGAGCCATACTATCAGAACCAGCCCGGCTACTACAGCCGCTCCAGCAACTCCCTGGATCGCCGGCTCTATCTGTCGCAGCAGCCGCCGGCGCCGCCCCACAAATCCCGCTCCGGTCAACGCGGCAAGGTGCCGGGCCACTCCAGCGAGGAGGAGATCATATCGCTGAATTCCTCCACCTTCTCCAAGTATCGCAGCGACGAGAGCATACAGGGATACGGCGCATCCGGCCAGAGTCGACGCAGTCGCGCCGCCCGCAACGAACGCTACTACAAAAGATTGTCCCGCGACGGCGAGGTGAGCCATGGCGGTGTGCCTGTCCAGCAACAGCAGCAGGTGATGGTGCCCACGCAGCGCTATAAGACGCAGCCGCTGCCCTTGTCCATCTACCAGGCGGCGGCTCCGGCGGCTCCGGATGCAGCACCCGCCAGCTATGTCTCCGGCTATGTGCAATGGCAGCCGCAGGCGCGTCCCTTGCAGAACTCCATGCAGAACGATGCGAAGCGCAGCATCAGCTACGATAGCCAAATGCATTTGCAGAACGTTAATGGACGGATGCAGACGAAGCCCGTGCTGCTGCCGCCGCCGCCGCCGCCGAGAGATCCGTTGCGGCGCGTCCATGCCGGCTACAGTTCCAGCGATTTGCGTCCCGTCTCCTATGCCTTCGATCAGGGCGGACGCTGCGTGTCCGACGATCGGATGTGGCAGCCACCGCATTACCAATCCGTGCACTCGCTCAATTCACAGCCAGGCGGAGGCGGAGGATCAATAGCCAGTGCTCCGGTCACCGAGCAGCCGTCGCATCATCGTCGCTTTATTACCCGCTCGGAGCGGAACGCTCTGCCGGGCAAGAAGTCGCTGCCCAATGGCATCGACTTCCACTATGTGGCCGATGCGACGCCGCGCTCCAGGAAGCCCATCCACATGCTGGACCCGAACGGCGGACTGCGTGAGTCAAAGACCGGCCTGCCGGCGTCCAGCGGCGTTTTGCGCACCTCGAAGAGCGGACTGCCGACCTCCAGCGAGGCCTGGGAGCAGCAGAGATCACAGCAACAGCAGGGGCAGCCCCTGGTTAAGCCGCGCTCTATTTCCAGTTCGAGAATCAGCGAGCTGCGCAGCTATCCCATGCCCATGTACTCTGAGGTGCAGAAGCCCAAGCGAGCAGCTCCCGCTCCCGCTGCCGCTCCCGTTCCCGCTGCCGTTCCCGCTCCGGAGTCGGACAACGTCATCTGCGGCAGTTTGCACATCAAGCCCGGCGAGCATGGCAGCCAGAACTATGTGGAGATACGACATCGGGATGTGCACAAGACCAACTCGATGCCGCATCATTACCAGCGTCGTTCCGGCGAGGATTTGCCCAACAAGTACGAGGAGTATGTGGCCGAGAAGCGGGAACAGCATCAGCAGGCGCCGGCGCCCATCTTTGCCGAACGCAAGGGCAGCGCACCAGCCATAGCGCCCATCTATTTTCCACGCAAGAAGCCCGCCAATCTGGAGGAGGCCATCAACGAGCTGGAGGCCATTTACAAGTCGCTCGGCCTCACCGAACCCAAGTCGGAGACCAAGTCGGAGCTCAAGTCGGAGACCAAGTCGGAGACCAAGTCGGAGTCTAAGCCGCGTCTGCCCACGCCGAGTGACTTTGAGAAATTCGCCTTGGCCCATGCCGATGACTACGAGGACGAGGACTCGCCGACGGGTGAGCCGGATTTGGTGCGCGACGATGTCGCCTATCGCAATCTGCAGCTGGCCAATTTGCAGTATCGCGCCGCGGACAGGCAGCCGCCCTTTGGGATACCCGTCGGACCGATTGTGCCGGCGCCGCAGAGCGACTATCTGCACGTGGAGTCGGTCAGCCAGAAGAAGAAGCAGCAGCAGCAGAACGGTTCACCGGACATTGTCAAGGATGATTTGGCGGTGCGTGCATTGCGCAAAGATCCGCCCGGGCCCAAGTCCAGCTTTATGTATCCCATGCAGAAAAAACAGCGGGCGACGCGAACCCAATCCGCCAACATCTACAATCTGATCCAGCGTGCCGCAGCGAAGCCTTCCGGCGGAGATCTGAGCAGTTATATCGAACTGTCCCGCAGCATTGAACGCGCCGGCTCCATGTCGAATCTGGGCGTGACGGAGGCGAGTGACACGAGCGATATACCGGGCACCTTGGATCTGCTGCGCAAACTCAAGGCTCAGGACGAGGAGCTCAACAGGAAGCCGCACATACCCTTCAGGCATCCGAGTCAGGGCGGCGCCATAGCACAGCTGCCGGAGCGACTGGGCCACGTGGAGGAGACGACCAAGTTGCCGCCAGTGCCAGCGCCTAGGAAGAGCCTGACGCCCGAGCCAATGCTGGAGGATGCGCTGAACAAGATTGCGCAGGATGCGCAGGCGAGCAGCATCAAGCTGACCCAAGAGCTGGACGAGCTGCGCAAGGAGGCGCTCATTACGGCTGCCCGGCTGCCCAAGCTAAACCCGGAGCAGCAAAAACTCGAGCACGAGCTGCAACAGATCGAGGCCGTCTCCGAGGCGGCCAAGCGCTGTGGCCAGCTGCTCCTCGATACGCTGCCCGACCACGATCAGCCGGATACGGAGCAGCCGCAGCAGCGAAAACTGCAGAAGGAGGGCAAACTGATACGCGCCATCGATGAGGTGTCCGAGGCGGCGAATGCGGTTTGCGAGAAGATCCTCAAGGATATTGTTACCACCGAACCGCCCGTAATTGTGCACGAGGCGCGGCAGGTGAAACAGGAGCAGCAGTTGGTGATGCCGCATCTCATCCGGAAACTGGATCCCATACAGTCGGACAAGATCGAGGCGATTGCCAAGCGCTGCATGCGACAGCTCAGCGAACTGGCCGAGCCGGAGCCCGAGCCGGAGCCGAAGCCGGAGTTGGAGCTCTCGCCGGACTACGACAATCTGGCCGCGTGTAATATGAGCACAGCTGGAGCTGGCACTGGAGTCCACGCTGATGCCACTCTCATTTGTCCCATTGCAGAGGCCCGGACACGGGCGCAGGCCAAGTCCCAAACGCTCGACGATATCGATCGCATTATGCAGGAGTGCGAGCGTCAGGCGCGGAGTAGCTGCAGCAGGACAACAACAACAACAACAACAACTGCATCCGGCACGGATGATCAGCGCACCACGGCGCCCAGCATGAGCAGCGGCAGCGGATGTGGGCGTGGCAGTCAGCAGGCAACCAACGTAAGCACCACCGCATCCTCGTTCAGCTCCAGCAGCGATTGCCTGGCCAAGTCATCTGGGAGCCCGTCGAACGCCAGCCGGCCGATGTCATCGAGCATAACGTCATTTAATCCGTACTCCTCGAGCGACTACATCAAGTCGCAGAGCAGCGATTATCATGCACCCAGCACCGATCCCATCAAGACATTCAGCACCACGTCCTACGATGCGGAAACGACGCCCAATAACACCACAATCAGCACCACAACCACAAGCACAACCAACAACAACACAAGCGAAAATCAAACCACGTCGTCGTCATCCGCCGCCTCGTCGCCTCCGTTGCAATTGACGCCGGTGCAATCGTCGCCCTCGCAGTACAATTCGAGCGAGGAGCTGGCCGCCATCTTTGGCATCGAGGAGAAGCCAGCGAAGCAGCCGCCGCCGGTTAATCCAACAGGTAAAGGCGTTGCCCCCGCCCAAGCACAAGTCGAAGAGACGAGCTCCTCAGATGCCGCTACTAATCCCCGCTCTGCTCGCGCTACGCTCCTCCAAGCTACCGCCAATACTAATCCAGTTTTGAATGTTGTTGATCCCAAACTTGAACCTCAATTCGATGTTAATACTACCAACAGCAGCGCCACCTGCCGCCCATCCGCATCCATAACCACTAATGACAGTGCTAGTAACTCTTGTAGTCATAGTTATAAGTTAGCCACCATTCCGGAACTGGAACTGGAGCTGGAGCACGAGCAGACACAAACAGAGACGTGCCTAAAGCTTTCGCCCAATTTCAATCGGATCTATGCCAGCAAAATAGACATTGTAATGGATAGGCCCGAGGTGGCGCCCCCTATCACCCAGTTTGATTCGTTAAGTTCGGAGTTGGAGGAAACATCGTCCAATCCGGACTCGGGTAACGCCAGTCTAGCTGATTTTCCGCTTGCAGCCCATGCGAATGCCTCGCTTGAGCTGCAAACCAGCTACAATAGTCGCTTTGAGGTTAGGGAGCACTACGTATCCGAGGTTTCGATAAGTACAGACGATGACAGCGATACCATGTGCGATGGGGCTAAGCAGGAGGCTGAAGAGTTTCCACGTTTGCCCACAGAGGAGGAGCTGCTCGAGAGCTTGCGTGAGGAGGCGGCACTTAACGAAACCGAGATTCCAATTGAACTAAATGTTGAGCAAAAACTTGACGAAACGCCCGCGTTAAGCAAGGCAGTTTATGACCTAGCGAGTGAATCTCTTATAAAAGAACTTAACGACAGTAGTTGCGATGAAAATGATTTAGTGTCAATTGCTCTGGACGAGCTGCAAGAGCAGTTCGAGAGCTTGCGTGAGGAGGCGGCACTTAACGAAACCGAGAATAGATCGAAGATTGCAAGTGAACTTAATGCTGAGCAAAAACTTGACGAAACGCCCGCGTTAAGCCAGGCAGTTTATGACCTAACGAATGAATCTCTTATAAAAGAACTTAACGACAGTAGTTTCGATGAAAATGATTTAGTGTCAATTGCTCTGGACGAGCTGCAAGAGGCGGCTCTTAACGAAGCCGAGAATAGATCGAAGATTGCAAGTGAACTTAATGCTGAACAAAAACTTGACGAAACGCCCGCGTTAAGCCAGGCAGTTTATGACCTAACGAGTGAATCTCTTATAAAAGAAGTTAACGACAGTAGTTGCGATGAAAACGAACTTGACGAAAATGATTTAGTGTCAATTGCTCTGGACGAAGCTTTGCTCGAAGAAATCAAAATTGACGAGAGAGCATTTAATGAACTTGCCGAATGTGAACTAGTTCAGCGCAAAAAGAGCATCGTTTACGAGACTCCGCAAATAAACCTGAGCATTTCCGAGGTGAGACTCAATTACGATACCAAAGCAGAGCAAGAGGAGAGTGAAACAACAGTTGTCAAGAAAGAGAGAGAGGAAGAGGGAGAGGGCGATGATATGCCAATTAAGGATACTATAACACGTAATGAGCGGCACAGCAGCAGCAGAGGCAGCGGCAGCGACAGCGACGTCGACGGCGAAGCCAATGAAATTGAGACGCGCCGTCGCCAAGGACTTCCGGCGTTGACAGACGAACGGCCAACGACCAGCTCGAAAGCGCTCTCCGTTTTTGGCGAGGTCCGCGATGTGCGACCAGCTGCGGCAGCAGGCGCGGGGGCGGGGGCGGGGCTCGGCGGCGTGACGCGAGGCGGTTTGACGACACTCGAGCACGTATTTGTTGCCTGCACCGTGGGCCTGATTACGCCCAATGATTTGCTCACATTGTGCCTGATCGTAATTGGTGTGATTATCATTGTGGCAATTGCGCTCACCTGAGCACACACACACACACACACATTAGTTGTTATTGCACAACTTGTTGTGTTTGTAGTTGTTTGTTGTTCTTGTTATTGTTGTTCAACAGAAAACACAAATTATTTATTCATTTTTTTCTGCCGCGGCAAATGAATCATTTTATTAATGTATATCGAAACGTTAGATTATTTTTTTATATATAGCCCAAAAGTATTCTTATTTATATATATTATAATTTAGTTGTATATTTATGGCTTAAGAACCACTGTGCAAATGCATTTCATCCACATCCGAAAACTAACTAAAAACTAATTTTCGTTCGATTTACCTAATGCATATTTTTTTAATTGTTAATTTGACTGCAACTTGTGCCAATGATTTTTTAAATGTCTGCTTTATTATGTTCTATTTTATAATTAATATATAAATATTTTCTAAGCACACGATCAAAAAAGAAATCGACGAACAAAAAACAAATTTTATATTCATATATTGACTAATCATGAAATATTTCCAAAATCTCTTTGTATATTTTCAGCTCAAAATTTAATAGTCTAAGTTTTTCATATAATTATGATGCTAATAACGATTTTCCTTACGTTTATATAAGTAGAAGTTTTTTTTGCTTTAATTTTTTCTATACATGTTAAATTTGATAAAAACAAAAACGGACGAACGCCAACACATAAATATTAATAATAAAATGTTATTTACGAAACGGAAACCGTGAAAAATTATTGTCCATGTTTTGTTTTATTGTTTTGTTTTTATTTTCATTTTTATTGCTTAGTTGTGCGTTTTATTTAATTTTATCTGCATTAATTAAAGATCTGTAATAATAATCCGCTCCTTTTTCCAGCTTATTGCCAAAATTATTTGACTAATAAAAAAAAGTAAACAAGTTTTGTGTCTCTTTAACGTATTTGTTGCTAAAATGCCGCTGCCAAAAGCCAAAACTTAATTATTGTAAATACAATTAACAAATGTTTATCTAAATTCATAATTTTTCAGATATTTTTTAATCAGATACAATTTTTAAATATTTAGAAAAATGTGAATCTCACTTTTGGGGTTTGCGTCTTGACTGAAACTTTTGTTTGCTCTCGAATTCGAAAGCTTTTTAAATAGGTTGGGAAATTTACTACATATGTATTGGTTAGAAACTCAGCTAAGCTGATATAGAATTTAACCAATATTTTGTTGGATAGTGTTTGCTATTTATTAAAATAAGCAAAGCTATATTATAAGCTATTTTAAAATTAGTTTTGATTTACGTTATTTTCTAGGGTGAAATTTTGAAATTATTAAGTTTAGGAAATTCGGACAAACGACTATGATTTACGTTATTTTATAGGGTGAAATTTTGAAATTATTAAGTTTAGAAAATTCGGACAAACGACTATTAAATGTAAGGTTGGGATATCCTTATACGATGTGTATAAGGATGTGTATTCACAATATGTGTAATCCTTGTTTACAAAACAAATTTCCCACGCCAGACGAAAATCCCATAGAAACGAGCACAAAAAAGTCGTCAGCAACAAAAGCAACAAAAATCGAAAGTCTTGCCACATTGTGGGGCGCCTCACCCCCAATTGTTGTTGTCGTCTGTTGACTTGACATAAAAAGGACATTCAACTGCAGGTCGCTCCTTGTGACCTTTTCTTGGTCTACAACAAATTTCGATAGCTAATGAAAGCCACTTAGTGGAAAAGTTGTGCTCTCAATATTTTTGGGGCTGCTTCAAGTTATTATGGCTCCAATCCAATTGGAACACACTCTTAACTCAATATAATGGAAACTTTAAGGCATGCTATTTGTTTTGCCTTTAATCTGTGACCCAAACGAAAGTTCATTCACCTGCCGTGAACCCAGCTGGCAAAACTAAATAGCAATAAAAATGTCACAAATCTAATTTGTTTAAGTCCCTCTACCATATGCGATATGCCATATGCCATATGCCATCCCCTAAGCATGCCCAGCTGGGGCTCTCGACACGACCGCAATTCGCCTGCTGTCATAAATAAGGCTCCTTGGCAGCCTACAACAACCGGAAAAGACAAGCAGGCTCTGCTTTTCAGCTCAGCTCAGAGGGTATTATAATTTTAATACCAAGTTGTTTTCCCTTCAAATTATGTAAGCTACCATGGGAAGCCAACTTCTATCTATTTACCAATTGATCGAATTAAAGACTTTTGTGGAAAAGTTATATCAATTGTCAAAGATCTTATCCCAGTCAGAGCAAAAATAGCTTTCAATACCATCTTAGACCTATTTACAGGGTATATAACAGTGTCATATTTTCGCGAGAACTAGTTAAAATTGCCCCTCGCCCAAGTTTTATTTGTAGCTATTGCCATACATTGTGGGCGTGTCCAAGTGGGCGTTTTGTAGCTGTTGCACAACTCGCTTCTAATTATGCGCGAGTCGAAATATCCTTTCAGTGATAATAATTATCACAGCCAAAGCAGACACAATGCGCCTTCGCCTAGTTTTCACCACAAATTACTCATACGCACACACACACACACATACACGCACACGCATTGTTACACATACCAACATAGAGTGTATCAAATGCTGCCTACAGTCGTGCGGTCAAGTGTGGGCCGCTCTCTTTGGCTTTGGCTACTGTTGCGCCGCTCGTTTGCGGTAAAACCTCTTCCCCCTCCCACTCCCCTTCTCGAGAATTGGTTGCATGCCACGCAAACATATTTGTAGCCGTTCATAGTGCTGTGGTCGCCGTTGCAAGCGAAACGCGTGTAAATCGTTTATATTTGTGGGTGGGAGAGAGAGAGAGAGAAAGAGAGGGAGGGAGGGAGGGGGGGAGCTCGCACTGCGCAGGTACAAACAAAATGCCACTGGCCCCAATTCTAAGGGTTGCAGCCGTTTTGTTGTTGTAACGGTTCGCTTGGTATAGTGGTCGCGGCGAATTCGCAAGGCACGGAGAGCGCGAGCGAATGCAAAGGGCCAAAGAGAGCAAGAGAGAATGGCAAGCGAGTTTTTGACAGCATTGCCAGAATCACAATATAATACCGATAAGCGAATAGCAAAAATCTAGTTATTTTTATAAATAAATGATTTAATCAATCCAAGCTTATATTTATCTCAAGTAAAGTTAAGCGCGTTTCAAATTAAATTTCGCAACAAATTTACCTGATTTTTCTCAGTGCACAACTCACACGAGTTTCACAGAGAGAAGCAGTTAGGGCGAGTTGCCAATTCGCCGCTGACTGTAAGTTGAAAAATAGAAAAACCGGCTACTGCTAATATCAGCTGTTGCCCGTGCTCCAGCTCCAGCTCCAACTGGTGGCGAGTGTTGCTCAGCGCTGGGTGTTGCCTGTGCTTTGGCCCCAGTCTGAATCTGGCCACATCTCGCGCAGTACGCACAGGGATATCCAGCAGTTCGCAGTGTACGCGCGTCGGCGGATCGTTTCGTTCTCGTAGTTTTCCATCAGAAAAATTAGCGAAAAATTTAAAAACAAAAGTGCAGACAAGACAAACGCAAAACAACTTCAATAAATTACTCAAAGCAAAATAGCGAAAAAAAGGTGCAAAAATTTGGCGTGAGTGTACATACATATATGCTTATCAGTATATATATAGTATTTATATATATAAACATTTCAGGCAACAGTTATTTTAAATACATTTGCCGGAATGTACATAAACCAGGTTAAGTTCAGGTCTGGCTGAAATAGTTTGTTGCGCGTATTAACGCCTTTTTTTACTGCCAAAAATAGTTTTGCGCTTTGTCAAGTACATATTTAATTTTGCTCAGCTCAGGTTGTTTGTCAAAAAAATTCGTTAGTTGGCTAATTTTTCTTGCCATTCATTTCACTTAAGTGGCATTTATAAAGGCGCCACGCCTACAGCCCTCTTCCCCTCTTCCCCTCTCCCCTGTTGTTGGCCAAGTTCAACGCACCAGCAACAGCAGCAGCTTTTAACGCATTTTTTGTTAAGCTTCATTCTTGTCCTGCTGCATTTGTTGTTGCCACTTTTTGGAGAGTCGCCATCCTCTGCTTCTTCTTCTTCTACTTCTTCTCCATGGGAGCTTACGTATTTACATTTACTTGAATTTGTGAGTGGTTTTTCGGTAGTTCCAAGAGTTCCAAGTCATTGTGTGGCCCAGGCTTAGTGTCTATCTATCCCTTTGAGTA
Organism: Drosophila montana; assembly: GCF_035044405.1. Lineage (NCBI taxonomy): Eukaryota > Metazoa > Arthropoda > Insecta > Diptera > Drosophilidae > Drosophila > Drosophila montana. Next base: position 158,267 of record NW_026997456.1, read on the forward strand.
GTTAAATGTGCTCTGAAGTTCAGTTTCCTCTCCCTAACGAGTATGACAAGTGAAGTTTTCGTCTGGAAATTGCGTTGAATGCAAAATGAGCTATTTCTTGGAATATATTGATTCAATAATCGCAAAAACTCATTTTTTCAGTGCCCAAATAGAGCCTAGTTAAAATTTGTCATTAAATGTGTAAAGAGCCAGTCAATTTGGTATATTCCTGATCGATATCAGTCGACATGGTTGTAAAAGCTTTATCAGCATCCAGCTAACACATATTATTGTGAACCACCTACAATTGAATTTATTCAGTTTCAGTGTTTCTCCCCTGTTAACAGCTGTCTATCGATATGTCATCGATATCAGTGTTACGTAACATTAATGTCAAATATATCGTATGTTAAATACTAGTAAGAGTCCAGGAATAGTTCGCCAGGGTATTTCATCTTCTGTTCTCTCACGAATATAACCTCATCTTAATTGTGATACTTTCGAAAAACGCGATTCATTTTTTCGCTATATCCAATTGTGGATCCGTTCTGACAGCAGCAAACACCACGCACACACACACAAACACACACACGCACACAACAAATTCGACACCCACGCATACGTGAGTACACACTTTGCCATTTACCTGTGGCTGCTTTTGGTTTATGTTTCTCTGCGTATCCTTCGCAAACGTGAGTGATCCAACATAATTGTGTTTCCATACGCTTCCCCGCTCCCCTCTCCCCGCGCTTCCACTGCTCTGGTCCCTGTCAGAGCGTTGCCTTTTAACCGTATTATAACGGTTATATGCACGTATGCACGAAATAACAGTTAAAGTATTTCAACATTCATTTGGTTATAAAAGAAAATTGCCAACTGATTGTTTGGTGGTTTCTGCTGCGGCCATTAACTGAGAAGGGGGGAGAAGTGGGAGAAGGAGGCAGACAGGGACATAGAGACAGTAAATTCGTCTGACTGACTGACTGACTGATTGACTGAGTGGCTGATTGACTGAATGCTGGCAAGAGGCAACTGACAACAAATACTGTTTGCATGTAAATACCCTGTATAAGCGTCGAACGAATGGGGTTTACTACTGTAAAAGCAAAAAGTTGTGTCGTGCGGGGTATTTCATGTGTGATCAATTTTTAACAAATAGCAAAAAACCAGTTCTCTAATACTCTAAATGCTATTGTATTTATTTTTTTATAAAATATTTATTTATTTATAAAATTCTTTATTTTTTTAAAGGGTAATTCAAATTCGATCACTGTCTCTAATAATCTAAATTTCTAATGTCACTGTATAGTAAATGCCATTATATAGAATTGATCCATTTATATTTTAAAACAATTTTTCAAGTGTGATATATATTCGAAAAATTCTATTGCGTGGTATTTCGTATTCGATCAGTGCCTGTTAATTTTGTTTACTTTTTGATCGTTCGTTTTGCTTTGGTTCTTTTGACTGCAATACGTAGGCCGCAAACAACGTCGGCGTCGCCGTCGCCGCTAGCGTTGGCGTCGCTGCATCCGGAAGGGGGAGGGGGGGGCGCATTGCGCACTCTTCGTCTCGTTAATCCGTCGCCCGTTGCCTGCGGAGAAACAATATGAATACCCCAAAGATAGGTTAGATTGGTGCTGGCGAACACCTGACAAATGGGATAATCATTCTGATCGAGTAGGCCAACGGTTCGAGTTTCAAAATTTGCTTTAAATAGACTCAGTCTTTTATCAAATTTCCCTATCCCGACAATTGTTGAACGTTTCTTGTTGCTTGCCGCACACACACACAAACACAAACAAAAAAAAAAAGAAAACACACACACACACACACAATAGAAAACGTCGGACAATTTTTTTTCGCATCACTTTGTATGGAAATTTCAAAGTCCAAGAACCAAATAGTAAATGTCGAAAGTCCAGTTGTCACCTGATCGCAGCATTTGTCCAGCGCAAGTTGTTTTTGTTGAGGAAATCCCTACTGAGGTAAGCGCCCACAAACAGGTTGTTGTTACCTTTCCTTCTTCTTACTGCAACAAACAAGGCTTTTTGATGCGCAATAAATCTGCATAATTACATTCGCCGAACCGTCGCAGGGCTCAAAGTTTTTGGCTCGTGCTTAAATGGTTATATAAAAGTTTTCGCCGGTTTTTCGCAATTTGCATGTGACATGAAAACCCAGATGACTTTTTGATATGCAAAGTGTATTAGCCGAAAGAGGTTGTCAACGTTATAAAGCTCGTAACGACCCTGTTCAATATGGAAATCGCCCGAGTTTCGGACAAGGTGATGCAGAAGTAGCTCAATCCTTAAATATAAGAACGGAAAAACTACGCAGAAGTCCGCTTTGATATTAAAAATCTTTTTTTTTTGCGAACGAGCATTCAAACACAGAAACCTGCTAAATGTAGCTGCTTTGTCAGGTCTCATAAGTCAGAACCGCAAAAGAGACGATTAAATACCCTACGCGCCAACACACGCACATAAAAACGTTTCTCTTCCTCGCTCTGAACACTCGCCGCTCTCGCCGCACCGCCCGCCCTCCCTTCAGTCGTGCATCTTTTGAGTGACGGGCAGAGCTTTGAAGTTAGTTTTTGCTAAAGTTTCCGTTACAGCGAGCCCTTTTTATTCACTTTGCTTTTGTTTTGCCTTTGGCTCTTATCAGCGCTGCTGCTGCTGCTCTAATTAATTAGTTAATTTTGTTTGCCGTTTTTCTCGACATTGACTTGCTAAAAGGCTTGAATTTGATTTGGTTTTATTTGCTGCGACATTTTTAAGTGACATTTTGTGTTAAGACTTAATTTATTTACATGCTTAAAACAAATATGCTTCTAATTTGTTGTCTTACCTTTTCTGTTTCTTTGCAGGTGAGTCATGTGCTAAATTAAACAATATGAAGGGGATACTCGGGTAAGTTAAAAAATAATTCACTTTTGCGAGGAATATACTCAACGAGCTGAAATCCCAAAAAGCTCCGATCAGTCAATTATTATTATTATCTTCTTCTCTGCCCCCTCTTTGATTGAGACTACACCTGTTCGTTAGTCTATTGCAATCTATCGATTGAATGCAATCCCTCGCAGGTCAAACTTAAATTTGCGCAAAGCTTTAACATTCTGCCTGCTCTTTTCGCCTGCGCAAAACTCTGCAGTCTTTTTACATCCTACGCCATAAATATGTGAGTGTGTGTTTGTGTGTGTGGGTGTGCTTTGCATTTATAGCTGCCACGCGCCTTGTTTATGTTTATCTTACAACTTGCATTCCAAATTTCAGTTAACTTCAGTAAATACTAGTAGTCGTTTAAGTGCTGTTGACTGCAGTCGTAGAATGGCATTGAACTTGCGGATGCGGACTGCGGACTGCTGACTGCTGATTGGTTGGCTAGAGAACCACCAAGAGAACCAACATTGGCATTTGGAGCAAACGTGAAAACGGTGCATAAAGCAATTTTCTATCGCTATTCACATTTCCGCGTCCATCGAGCCAATAATCTATCCGTCCAGCCAGCCATTGGCGTCTAACGGTACCCGCATTGCCAACCACCTTATTAGCACTAGAATCCAGTCGGACAGATATATTCAATTTGAGCTCATCAATGTTAATGTCTCTGTGACATTGGTCTGCAAATGTTAGAAATTACTTCAGCAATTGGAGCTGCATAAAGCTCTCATTAAAGAATTTGATTTACGCTCTACCCGTCTCTCTCTCTGTCTCTCTTTCTTTTGGTAGTCTTTTGCTGGCGCTCTCGCATGACATTGACAAGTTCGCATTACAATTTTTGACTAACCGCGATCCTTTCCCTTTTAAGCAATTGTTTCTTGCTGCTCTCCCGCACTGCACTTACAACAACACCCGCCCGCCCACACACCCGCATTCACCACATGCTCGAAGCGGAGAGCAGCTCGAGCACTCGCAGTCGCACTCGCACTCGCACTCGCACTCGATTGTTATCGTTCGTCTCTTGTGGCTGTGGCTTCGGCTTCGGCATTGGCGCAACTTCAGCTCAGTCTTTTGTCTGCGCTGCTCGACGTCGGTTCATGTTGGTAAATTAAAGTTCTGGCTGCTGCGTCGCGTCGCGTCACAGTTGTTAGTGTTAAGCTGAGCTTTTGTTTTCGGCTTGCATTGCGTTTCCGCCGCGTTTTGTTATTGTTGCTGCGTCTGTGTTAGTGCCAGTGAAAAAAAGCTCACCAATGCGTGTTCAAATGTACCGCTGCGGCTGTACATAATTTGTTTCGCTCCAATCGACCGACTGGTGAGTCGATTGAATCACCGGCGTGACGCTACAGTGATATCGAGTAATTGACAAAAGTTTATAAATCATTGCAAAACAATTTAAACCGCACTCGTAAGTACACAAGTCCAACAAATGAATTGCATTCAGTAAATGGTAAACAATTTACCCAACTGATAATTTTGTGTGTACATGAAAAATGAGCACAAGATCCTCCTCCGTTTGAGTACAGACTTTGTTTCTGTTTATCTGCTTGGTGTTAATTTCTGTGTGAAAAGCTGATAAAAGCAAATGACGATGCAGCTGCTTAGTTTTCGTTCAGTTTTAGTTTTCAGCATGTCATGTCAACCGCTTTTAGCTTTTCACAACAACGGTAAATACTGGCGCGCTCTACTTTTCAAATGTTTGTATGAGTATGTATGAGTGCATGCCTCTATACACAATGTACTCGATACTCATTTTTGGCTTGCGGACACAAGTGCTGCCCAGTAGACTCTAGTCCTCCTCCCTCCCCCCTGCATCATGCTCTCTTTAGACACGCAGTCGCAGGTTTTTGCGTTATTTTTAGCTTATTGCGTCGGCGCCGCTGCGACACTGCGACTAACGTCACATTCGGCCGGCTTATCAAAAGTTTTATTTTTAGAATTTCTTGTTCGCTTCGCCTCTAAGTGCTGTGTATTAAATTTATTGTGCGAATTTGCCTTAATTTAATTCAATCGTTTAACGTGACAACGTTGCGCTGTCTGCTAGTGTTGTTGTTGTTGTTGTAGTTGAAGCAGCTGGTTGAACTTGCTCAGCATCATTAACAGAGAGAGAGCGAGAGTCGAGGTACAGAAATGTCAGATAAAGAGAGAGAGAGAGAGAGAGAGAGAGAGATTTGCTGTTGTTCTGTCTGCTCTTTGTGCTTTCGTACTTTTGTTGTTGGCTCAGTCAGCCGTGCGTTTTGTTTGCACGCCCTTGCTATTATTCTATTGTTGTTGTTTTTGTTGTTGTTGCCATGACAATGCCATGTTCCAACTTCTAACTGGAAACTGCATTTTGGCTTCGCTTGCAATTTGGTTTTTGCCAGTTATAATTTTTATGGTCTCCAATTGGAAATGCAAATGCTTCGAAGTACACTAATTAGATATTAAATATTTGCTAATTGCTCATAATTGTTATACATGTAAAAGGAATGAGTATAAATAAGTATTTAGTGCAATTAAATACAGTGAAATTACAAAAACAAATAATGTTTTAAGATTTTATCGCTCATCTGGAATCGCAGCGCTGCGCTAGTTAATTGTACCAACCGCAGCAGAGACCATAATTAACCGTAATAGTTTGTCCCTCTCTCTCTCTTCTTTTAATTATAGCTGTGCTCGTTTATATGGATATTATTTTTTTGTAGACCGTTACAGATCAGCGCTCGATTTTTATTTAAAATTTCACATGATATCAATATTCAATAGTTTCTGTGACTTTAATTTGGCACTTTGCATTCGCCAGGCAAAAGGTCAGGCGACCTATAAAGTCAATTTCCGTTGCGACATTCGTGAAACGTGAAAAGTTCTAGAAGCTTTTTTAGTTTTTCCCGCTCGAACCTTCAAATGCAACTACGCCCTCAAGGTTTATCTTGCTTTTAGTCCATTGCCAAGGCAACTGGCCCTGAATAAAGTTCAACTTTTTCACGTTCGCTTAACTACACTCACCCCCACCCCCACACCCTCCCTCTCCCCCTCCCCCTGCCCCTTTTAGCGAAGCACGGCAAATTTATGCTTTTCTTTTGGCTCACGCTTCATAAATCTCTTCTTCTGGTTTAATTTTTTATTTTCGCTGTAATCTCTTTCACTTTTCTGCTTGCATTTTGTTTTCCTTATCTTTTCTTTTCATGTTGACAATTTCCCGAAATTGCTTTTCATTCGAAATGATTCACAATTGTCGTCAATTGGTTTTTCCTACGAATAACACAACGTGGCGTATGAGCGATATTCAAAATCTATTATCTCTGGCCTATCAATAATGCAACGAGCCGACTTTATTTATAATTTATTCCCATTCTACTCAGTCCAAGTATTCATTTAATCGATAAATCCGAAAATAGCCTTTAAATAGCGAAACGTGCGACTTTTCGACGTCGATTGTCAGCTGTCAACTTCGCCGCCCGTTCCCTGCAATTCAAAATTGTCGCGTCAGTTGGTGGAGTTGGTCGGTTCCTTCCTTCCTTCCTGTGCCGGTGGCTTTGCCCTGGCTCTGATGTCTCCAATGCCCCCCGCCTGCGTCTATATGTCTGTCGAGTCGTATCCAGAGCATTTGTTGCGGCATCGGAGTGGATGACGTAGCCGAACCTACGCGAATTGTCACAAAATGTCAGACCTGCGTCGATGGCCCTCCTCCTCCTCCTGCTGACTTTCATTGTTGTAGCTGTCCTTGTTGTTTGTTGGCTGTCAATAACAACATTAGCATCGGCAACAATAGCATTAAAACAACAACGAAGGGCATCTGAAGAGCTTAGGCTTAAGCCGTTTCTATTCAGACAGCAGACAGGCCAAAGTGCACAAAGGGTATCCGAAAATGTGCCGAAAAGTGTGCCATAAGCACTTTGAGAGCATTGAGAATTGATGGGGCAGACGCACGTCAGGTGCTGCGCAGCACTCGCAATGATTACGAAGAAAGCTGACAAGCAAGAGAGGTGGCAAGTGGTCGACTGCTAAATACCCTATAACCAGCTCAGAAATGTCTTAGTCTGCAATTGTGTTTATTAATGAATACAACTATTCAAAATTGTTGGTCTATGTTATGTAAAACATTTGGACAACTGCAATATACCTTCTTGCCAACTATGGGTACAGGGTATGCACAAATAAGGCAACGCTGACAAGCAAGAGGTGTAAAGTGGTCGACTGGTAAATACCCTATAATCTACAATTGTGTTTATTATTAAACACAACTATACAAAATTGTTGGTCTATTTTACCTTCTTGCAACAATATGTACAGGGTATGCACAAATAAGGCAACCAAATTTTCTGTGGCAGCTGTCGAACCCAGCTTTTCTGATGCCCCTCTGTCGCATTGTTGTTAACCGCGTAGGGGGCAGAAAGGGGGAGTAGGGGCGTGGCAGCAGCTGCATTTTTGTCACTCGCTCTTGTAATTTTTTGTATTGAGATACTTTTTTGCTTGGTTTCGTTACTGAGAGATGAGGCCTCTCTGCCGAGAAGGAGATACTTTATTGACAGCCTTTCTAAATGGTGTCATGAATTATTGCTTTGATAGAGTTGGGGGGCTATAAGTGGATGATGAATGTAAAGGAAATGTATCGATTGAATTTTAATAAGTTGGTGAAACTGTAAATGGGAGACCAGAAATATCATAGTTCTGAATGCGAGACCAGCGCAAACCCGGTCAATATTTTGTTAAAGTTTCTGATATTCCAGTCTGATTAAAGCATAAAGCTTGTCGATAAAGTGTATTGCACAGTCGGCTGCATCCGCATCTGCAATATTCATGCTTGTTTATCAATAACAGCCGCACTCTATTTAACCCCTTTCCTCCCCATCTCTTCCATTTTCCACTATATTTGACCCCTTTTCCGCCCCAGCTCTTTCATTTTGCAAATGTATTTCTGACATAACTCGCATATGGCCCGAAGCCGTTTGGCCAGTTGGCAAACTTTCAACTCGTCAAAGGGCAAACAACCAAACTGTCGCCAGGTACAACAAAAACCAAAAAAACATCAACTATGAGAAAATCTATAACCATTAGCAACAAAAGTTAAAGAACTTGCACGCTTTAAGCGATTTCCGTATCGAATCGAAAGTCGCATTATCCAAGTTTCTCGGTTGGCCGAGTTTTCCAGTTTTTCCGACATCAACAACATAAATTCAGGTAGCAAATCGTTGGACATGAACGTAATTGCAATAAAGATTATTGTAATGCCAAAGCTAATGTGTGTGTTTTTCTCTCTCTCTCTCTCTTTCTGTCCCTCTCTCTCTTTTGTTGTGCGCTTGTTTTTTACTGGCATCGCCTGCTTGCAGGTAATTATGCAAATGCGGCCTGCCAGATTATTATGTCACGCCTTTTTAATTAATTTATAAAGATGCCCATCGCCCAATCCGAATCCGAATCCGTCTACGTCTCCGTCTCCCATTGTCAATTGTTTCATCTTTTGTTTATTGTTTTTTCCTTATGTTGCATTATGCATTTCTTTCGCATTTGCATCACAATTACTCAAACGTCATGGAATTGAAGTTGCATCGACAAGTTTACAAATTTCCATTTGTTGTTTGTTTTTTCTCCCAGTCTGTTTTTTCACATCATCTTTGTGGCTTGCATAACAAACGACAAGAGATTTGGGATTAAAATTGGATTCGTAATTGGGATCGATTTGCATGTTAACGATATTTAATGATTATGAATCAATAAATTATGCCAATTCGATTATATGTTTAAACGTCGAAAATCTGAAATAAAAAGAGTATTCCAGAAAAAGAACCAATTCAGATTCTAATAATTTTATAATTTCCCTTAAAACCGATTAGTTTGAAGGCCGGTTTGGAATTCGCCTGGCCTTAAGATACAGCTATGTATCTGAAAATTATAATTCGGGTTCGAACTATGCCAATGTCGGGATGTATCTTAACCAAAGTCTGCTTTTACAAATACAGTTAATAATGGGAAACATAATTGACTTGTTTTTATGCTCAGCTTAGTTGCTCCCAGGTCAACCTTCAAATCCCCAACTCCCTCCACACACACACACGCACACGCACACCCCGTTGACAGCTTTGGGGCAGCTAACGAGGTTTTACATTATGATGCCAAGTCATCATAAAATGCAATTCTCTTGACGCTGTCACCTTCAAGGGCCACGTAATTTGCAACGTGCTTGGACGCCAAAGTTTAAATTGAACGCAGCAACAACAAAGCGCAACGAAAGCGTATAGAAAAGTAAATACAATACTCCGCTCGACTATGAGATGCCCTTTAGCTAAATCTAAAGTGCCCAAAAACAAACACGTTCGCAAATACAAATATGTCAAATAAAAATACCCACCATATATATATATATAGCTATATAATATAAACATCGATGAATACACTTACGATACGTATGTGTGTTAGTCATCTTGACCCTAATGCGACGTGAGGGTCACAATACCGCCTCTCTCGGCAATTCTCATTAGCTGTGCTTGCCAATATAAAGCACACATAATGATAGCTGTGAAGAAAGCGCCTTAATCAATGTGTGACCAGCATGTTGCTGTTCAGTGTGACCATGTAAACAGTTGCAAAGTTTTATATTGTTTTGCATAAAAGTAATTTCCGTGTTTTCGTTAGCGCAGATCCTGAGATATCAGGTTTTTAAATGGTCAGCTTTGATTTTGATTTATTTTAATATTATTGTGCGTAAGTATTTTGTTATTTAACACTTAGGATTATGCAAATTACAAGCTGCCTACAATCCAGAATGTTTTTTGTTCTCTTAAAATCAATTTAAACAACAAAAACTGTCAATTGGTTTCCGCATGACATTTGCGCCCGCCCACAGAAAATATTGAATTGTTTGGTTTGTTGCGCATTATTTTATGGCTCAATTATTTTCAATAAATTCGTAGAAGTATCTCGCATTGCAAATAGGCTTTTGTAGTCTGCTTGCCTGTAGCTAAATGTCAGCCGAATGACCTCAAAAACGGCATCGGTCGACGACATTAACGTCGAGAACTCTTTCTTATCTGCTGCAGCTCACTGGCCTGGAATGCGGCAAAAATTCGTACTCTTGATACTCGTTATACTCTGAGTGCGTTATAATGTATATGCAAAAGATATCTTCACCAAACTTAGCAATTATAAGCTTCACTATACTTCCACATATCAGCGAAACCAAAAACTATAATTATGCGAGGGTATAAATCCGGAGAAAGTCGTTCTTGTTTTTAATATCCATCTATCGAGCTATTAACTTGTTGTTATACCATTTTTCTGCGTAATTATACAGTCAGCTGTTTTGCGTTCGCTCTCTGCGATTCTCATTCAATCCACCTCTCTCGGCAATTCTCATTAGCTGTGCTTATCGTAGCTTAAATCAATTATGTTTTAACAGCAGGCCTTGATTATTTTTCAGCTGGCTCGGGCTGTTTGCAGCTGATAAATTATTTTCACTACGCATAATTTAAATTTATATTAGCTTTTGTTTCCTCCTCCGCTTCGACTTCTGCGAATGAAGTTTAGTTAACTTAATTGAGTGGCACTTGCAACACGCAAATCTCCCCCTCATTGCTCTCGGCTGCCTACTTGCTGTTAGCCATGCGCCACAAATTAAATCTAATACAATTCTAATTGTGCTTGCTGCACCGCTGATTAAGTTATTTATTTAGTTAACTCAACCCAACCCCTCGCTCTTGCCGGGCTGTCCATTAGTCTGTCTGACTGACTGCGTGTCTGTCGCTAATTTACTTTTCTGGCATGAGTCAACATCAACTTCAACTTGGTCGTCATTTTCATTGCCATTTTGTGTCAGTTTACGTGCAACGCTCTGTCTCTGGCTCCTTCTCTGTTCACCTGTTCCCCCCTCTTTTGATGCACTTTAATCTGATTGCTGTCTTAATTGTCATCGCTAATTGCGACGCGTGTTGCAACAAACAGATGCCAGCTTTTTGCTTTGCTTATGCCAATCAAGTTGCTTTAGGCCAAATTTGGAACATCAACTGGAGATCTCCCTTCAGCCCTGATAGCTTCCCTGGCCGTCTCCATTCCATTAACCGGCATTTTATTTGCCGCAGCTCCCAATTAAATTACAAAGCTGCCAGGAAACAAAGTACTTTATATTATGAAGCTTTTACAATAGCTGTTGTTAACATTGTTAGTTAGCCGCAGCCTTGCAACAAAATTACGCATCCTCGTCAACACATTGTTGTGCAGGCCACGCCCTCTTACATTGGTTAAGTGGGCGTAACTAATATTGACATGGTTTCAAGCGTTGCATCTAGTTTTCCAGTTGTTGTTTTCCAGGCTTCGTTGTTGGCTGCAATGAAAGTAGGTTGCAATTGAGTATTTCAGGTGTGTGAGGTGCTTAATCCACTTTCATTGATAGTATTATGAGCCCAGCCCACGCAACAAACACATTTTAGCGAATGCCTGCAAAAACCCAACAGCAGCCAAACATTCGAGGGCCGCTTTATAAAAGCCGAAAACACTTTTATGGCTTTGAATTGTATTGTCTTTGCACTTTTGCAATTTGTTCTTATTAATGCAGGTCATAAAATGAGGTAACAAATGCTTTTTATTCTAGTTCAAAGCAAAAAGACTTAAAGGTTTCAATAAAGGAACATTTGATCGCATACTCAATATTTTTCTTGCTAGCTGCTTTCCTCTTTTGCATGCGTCACCTTTCTATGCGATTCTCATTAATGCCAAAAACACTTTTATGGCTTTGAATTGTGTTGTGTTTGCACTTTTGCAATTTGTTCTTATTAATGCAGGTCATAAAATGAGGTGACAAATGCTTTTTATTCTAGTTCAAAGCAAAAAGACTTAAAAAGGTTTCAATCAAGTTCACAAGGAACATTTGATCACATACTCAATATTTTTCTTGCCAGCTGCTTTCCATTTTTGCATGCGTCACCTTTCTATGCGATTCTTATGAATGCATGGAACTTACGGCTTTTAGTACGTAAGCAATCAAGAGTAAGGATGAGCGTGCAGTTGAGCGGAAAAATAAATCGATGTAAGAACGAGCGAGGGAAAGATTGAGAGAGATTTTTTTTACCGTATTGAGAAAAAATGTCGAACCAGGAAGATGAACTGAGTCGATTTAGTATACAAATGTCTGGCCCTCTTTTTGTTTACACTAGAATTTATTATGTTACTTTTGGGATTTGACACGCCTGAAGAGAAAATGTTTTTTGCCAAATGTGTATTTCTTCTTCAGAATTTTGTTTTTGTTATCTTGTTCACTTGTTCTCATGGCCAAAATATGCGCATTAATAATGCATACCTGACGTATGGACAATATGCGATGGACCGACATTCGCATCAATCATACGCCGCATATCCTGCATATTGATTAAAGTAATTATGACATAAATCATTGAATAAAGCAGTCGCAAGGTTGACGCGGAGAGACAGCTGCACAATAATGATTACTCAACTTAACTCACAAAAGGCCAACGAAATGCCCGAGCAAATATCAAATATTATATTTATGTAGCAGCCCTCGTCCCGCATTCTTTTTGCGTTTACATGATTATTGTTATTTTCACAACAAAATGACGCACAAGGTCAAAGAGAGAGAGAGGGAGAGGAGAGGAAGAGAGCGCGATAGAGAGTTACTTAATATCAGAACCAAACGAGACGCTCTGTACTCAAACTGATGTCTACAATACTCACATAAAAACATTAAAAGCCATTAAAGTATATATAATATACTTGCATTCAAACGTTCAAATTAAAAATATAAATGTACATGTATTTATTAGAAATAGTCTACATACCGTGAAATATTGTACTATGTCTATATACGAATCTTAGATTTTGACATGAAATTCAACTAAAATTTAGGTGGTCAGATTTTAATGCCAGATTGAACTAGAGGGAAAACTATGTAAAAAATCCAAACCTCCAAACCTGATGAGATTTGACCGAGTTATGGGGGTGGGAAATTTGTACCTATGTCTATATACGAATCTTAGGGGTAAGATTTTGACATGAAATTCGACTAACATTTAGGTAGTCAGATTTGAATGCCAGATTGATCTAGAGGGAAAACTGTGTAAAAAAATCCAAACCTCGTGAAAATCTGATGAGATTTGACCGAGTTATGCGGGTTAGAAATTGTGACCTATATCTATATACGAATCTTAGGGGTAAGATTTTGACATGAAATTCGACTAAAATTTAGGTAGTCAGATTTGAATGCCAGATTGATCTAGAGGGAAAACTATGTACAAAAATCCAAACCTCGTGAAAATCTGATGAGATTTGACCGAGTTATGGGGGTGGGAAATTTCTACCTATGTCTATATACGAATCTTAGGGGTAAGATTTTGTCATGAAATTCGACTAAAATTTAGGTAGTCAGATTTGAATGCCAGATTGATCTAGAGGGAAAACTCTGTAAAAAAAATCCAAACCTTGTGAAAATCTGATGAGATTTAACCGAGTTATGCGGGTTAGAAATTTCGACCTATATCTATATACGAATCTTAGGGGTAAGATTTTGACATGAAATTCGACTAAAATTTAGGTAGTCAGATTTGAATGCCAGATTGATCTAGAGGGAAAACTATGTACAAAAATCCAAACCTCGTGAAAATCTGATGAGATTTGAGCGAGTTATGAGGTTGGGAAATTTCGACCTATGTCTATATACGAATCTTAAAGGTAAGATTTTGACATGAAATTCGACTAAAATTTAGGTAGTCAGATTTGAATGCCAGATTGATCTAGAGGGAAAACTATGTATACAAATCGAAACCTCGTGAAAATCTGATGAGATTTGACCGAGTTATGAGGTTGGGAAATTTCGACCTATGTCTATATACGAATCTTGGGGGTAAGATTTTGACATGAAATTCGACTAAAATTTAGGTAGTCAGATTTGAATGCCAGATTGATCTAGAGGGAAAACTATGTACTAAAATCCAAACCTCGTGACAATCTGATGAGATTTGACCGAGTTATGGGGTTGGGAAATTTCGACCTATGTCTATATACGAATCTTGGGGGTAAGATTTTGACATGAAATTCGACTAAAATTTAGGTAGTCAGATTTGAATGTCAGATTGATCTGGAGGGAAAACTATGCACAAAAAGCCAAACCTCATGGAAATCGGTTGAGTTTTGACCGAGTTATGGGGGTTCGAAATTTCGACCTATGTCTATATACGAATCTTAAAGGTAAGATTTTGACATGAAATTCGACTAAAATTTAGGTAGTCAGATTTGAATGCCAGATTGATCTAGAGGGAAAACTATGTACAAAAATCCAAACCTTGTGAAAATCTGATGAGATTTAACCGAGTTATGCGGGTTAGAAATTTCGACCTATATCTATATACGAATCTTAGGGGTAAGATTTTGACATGAAATTCGACTAAAATTTAGGTAGTCAGATTTGAATGCCAGATTGATCTAGAGGGAAAACTATGTACAAAAATCCAAACCTCGTGAAAATCTGATGAGATTTGAGCGAGTTATGAGGTTGGGAAATTTCGACCTATGTCTATATACGAATCTTAAAGGTAAGATTTTGACATGAAATTCGACTAAAATTTAGGTAGTCAGATTTGAATGCCAGATTGATCTAGAGGGAAAACTATGTACTAAAATCCAAACCTCGTGACAATCTGATGAGATTTGACCGAGTTATGGGGTTGGGAAATTTCGACCTATGTCTATATACGAATCTTGGGGGTAAGATTTTGACATGAAATTCGACTAAAATTTAGGTAGTCAGATTTGAATGTCAGATTGATCTGGAGGGAAAACTATGCACAAAAAGCCAAACCTCATGGAAATCGGTTGAGTTTTGACCGAGTTATGGGGGTTCGAAATTTCGACCTATGTCTATATACGAATCTTAAAGGTAAGATTTTGACATGAAATTCGACTAAAATTTAGGTAGTCAGATTTGAATGCCAGATTGATCTAGAGGGAAAACTATGTACAAAAATCCAAACCTCGTGAAAATCTGATGAGATTTGACCGAGTTATGAGGTTGGGAAATTTCGACCTATGTCTATATACGAATCTTGGGGGTAAGATTTTGACATGAAATTCGACTAAAATTTAGGTAGTCAGATTTGAATGCCAGATTGATCTAGAGGGAAAACTATGTACAAAAATCCAAACCTCGTGACAATCTGATGAGATTTGACCGAGTTATGGGGTTGGGAAATTTCGACCTATGTCTATATACGAATCTTAGGGGTTAGATTTTGACATGAAATTCGACTAAAATTTAGGTAGTCAGATTTGAATGCCAGATTGATTTAGAGGGAAAACTATGTATAAAAATCGAAACCTCGTGAAAATCTGATGAGATTTGACCGAGTTATGAGGTTGGGAAATTTCGACCTATGTCTATATACGAAACTAGGGGTAAGATTTGAACATAAAATCCGACTAAAAATTTTGTTGTCAGATTTTAATACCAGATTAATCTAGAGGGAAAACCATGAACAAAAAGCCAATTCTCATGAAAATCGGTTGAGTTTTGACCGAGTTATGCGAATGGGAAGTTTCGACCCATGTCTATGTACGAAACTAGGGGTAAGATTTTGACATGAAATTCGACTAAAATTTAGGTAGTCAGATTTGAATGCCAGATTGATTTAGAGGGAAAACTATGTATAAAAATCGAAACCTCGTGAAAATCTGATGAGATTTGACCGAGTTATGAGGTTGGGAAATTTCGACCTATGTCTATATACGAATCTTAGGGGTTAGATTTTGACATGAAATTCGACTAAAATTTAGGTAGTCAGATTTGAATGCCAGATTGATTTAGAGGGAAAACTATGTATAAAAATCCAAACCTCGTGAAAATCTGATGGGATTTGACCGAGTTATGGGAGTGCGAAATTTCGACCTATGTCTGTATAGGATATTTAAGGGTACCATTTTTTTACGAAGGCATATAAGTATTATTTATGTGTGTGTGTGGGCGTGTGTGTGCATTTATGTATATATGTATGCATGCCTATTTGTTTCCTAATACAAAACGCTTACCAATCCTATTTGTCGCTGTGCTGCAAATTTAAATAAAACGAATTACTGGCAAGTGCTCTACTCCTCGATTCTCAAGAATTCAAGTAGGCTCTGAAGTTGTTCATGCTTAGCTAGTAGTGTAGTGCTTTATTTTTTGTTTTTATTTATGTTTTGGTATTTTTTTTTTGTATGTACGTATGTTTATATATATTTTTGTATGTGCATATGTATGTATGCATGCTTGCATATGTATGGATGCAAGTTTGCAAATATAGAAACAAACATGCATACATATATATATGATATGCACATACATATATGCAGACATGCACACAGACAAAAAGTTTCATTCTAACGAGACCCATCCCGTCTTACAGTGCACTTTCAGCACATAAGGTAAAAACAGTAAAAATTTCAACTTCCTAGCTCTTACGGTATGGGCTGTGCGTTGATCACCAATCAGTCAATCAGTCAGTCAGTCAGGACAAACAGCTGCAATATATAATTTTCACCAATTTTTATACAGGGCATAAAAAAATTCAGAAAAATTCCCTCAATAGCGCAAAACTTACATCACATTGTCCGATACGAACGAGGAACGAGATACAGATACAAACTGTTCAGAAATCTGTACTTAAACTACCGCTAGGTGGCGCCTTCGGGTTTCAATTAGCTCTGTTTTCAGCAATGGGCATGTAGGCCGCCCATTCGCAGCATATCCATCAATCAAGTTGACGCCCACAACGGAAATAGCCGGACAGCAACTCAATAAAAGAATAAAACTCAATTAGCTTGCACTTTGCTACTTTGCCCATCAGTTTGTGACCTTCAACTGTGAGCACACACACACACACACACACATGCACACCAACACGAAGTCGCCCACTGAAATATATACAAATTTCAAAATCTTAGCCAGTTGGAAAAGTTCCTTTGACTTTTGACATATAATCTAGAAAGAAACTATGAAACTTTATGAAATAAAACCATAAAATGCTTACCTTAAAGATCAAAGGCGCAAGGATAAGTGAGTTTCCAATAAGGTCTATTCCATTTTGTATCTCAACGCATTCTGCTCTTGGCCAAGTCGGTTATGGCCGGCAATCATTGGACGTGCGTAGCTGAGATTCCTCCTACTGCAACGTTTACCGTTGACCAACCTCAAAAACCAGATAGCGTTCGTTCAATATCGCAGCTCTGCTGCCATTTAATGAGTTTTGATTCTAGTTCCTCTTTTTTGCACAACATGCGAAGCACACGGTTGATGTGATGTGATGTGATGTGATGTGATGCTCTGGCCATGATGGAGACATGCTGTACCCATCTGCAGACACACATGCTCAATTGACACAGTGGACTTAATAAGTTGAGAAAGTTCGCTAACCACAACTAAATTAACTAGTTCCGTAGAATAGTAGAATAGTATATCAACTGTGAAAATATGTACATTATTCTTATCCTTCCTTGAAGCGAATGAACTTGTTCCGCATTGTAAAACAGTAAATCCATCTATGAACTAGTCATAAATTTATTCCCATCAATGCTTGAACCGAATGAACTAGTTCCGTTTCCAAAAATCTACACTTTTAAATATTTAAGTTACGGACATGTTTGCTCAATCTAGGAAATTAACTAGTTCATTGTATGTTAATGTATGCTCAATCTAGGAAATTAACTAGTTCATTCCCTGAACCGAATGAACTAGTTCCATTTCCACAAATATACTCTTCAAAATTTTTAAATTACTGACTGCTCAAGCTAGCTAAGAAATTAGCTGGTTCATTGCCTGCACCTAATGAACTAGTTCCATTTCCATAATCTAGGAAATCTAAGAAATTAACTAGTTCTCAATCGATACAGCCGGGGAAGAACTAGCTTAAACCAATCAACTAAAAGCTAGTTACACTGTGGACTAACTTTTCCACTGACCCATCCAATCTGTGCCGTGGCCAGTCCCCTCTCCCTCCCCCCCGTGTGCGTGCATCCAACAGCTGAGCATAATCTGTATATAAAAAGTGTCCGTCTCGTGGGGTTTTCTCGTCTCTTTTAGCTGTTACCGTTGCACGTTTTTCGTTTTGTTTTGATTTTGCTGCTTCTAGCCACACACACAGGCACACACATACGCAGACATTGTTAGCGCTAGCTCACATAGATACTCGAGTCGGCTACCGCTTGTTCGTTTTTCGCTTTTGTTTTGTTTTGTTTTAATTCTTTTGCTTCGTCGAGTCCAAAGATAAAGAATGAAAATCGTGTTGTATGAAACGGCAACTGAACAGAACAAATGCTGCCGCTGCCAGTTCTAGATACTTTCGGCTAGCGCTCAGTCGCTCGGTTGCCGCAGTCGCAGATACGTTTAGCGCCGAGACGGACGGCAGCAAAGCTGTTGGAAAATTACAGCAGCAGCAGCAGCGGCTGAGGAAAGAGGCGTCGAGTCGTCGAGCCGTCGAGTTGTCGAGTTTATTGTAAAGCAGACGCGAGTGCGCAACGCTTTTCTATTTTCGCCTCAAGTGCAGCCCCAGTCTCGTTACTGGTTCGCTGCAAAATCCTAAAAGAAAATAAATAAATAAAGAAAAGACGCAGAAATCCGGACAGAAATCAGAAATATCTGAAAATATATAAACACTTGACGCGTGTGTGTTGTGTCTTACTTTCTAAAATAAAATAAAACCAAATATATTTGCCTTGGCGCGGCCAATTTTAGTCAGCTTTTGTGTTGCGCAGTGTACAATATGTTGGCCATCAAGGAGTGCCTCATTCGCGAAGGCGTCCTCAATCTGGATAGTCGTCCCATGCACGGCTCCTCCGGCTCCTCCGGCCAGCGCCACTTTCAGCTGCAGTCGAGCAAAAGCAGCGGCAATATGGATATGCCTCGCTATCGCAGTTAGTAGCACTTCATACACAGATACAGATACACAGATACAGATACAGATACATTCGTATCGCTCAGATACGAGTTGTACATTTGCAATTTGTACACACATATGCTTCACTTTGTATACGCAGATGCCCTGTAATTGTAATTGAGTGTCGGGTGGGGGTGGGGTTGGGCACAATATCCAATGACCATATTTGATGTAAACAGCAGGTGTGCTATATCGCGAATTCCGTGGAAATATTATAGTTCAACATCGAAGTAGATTAATTTTGTTATTTTCCATGCAGTTGGTATTATTCACGTTTAAAGATTAGTTAATTTAACAAGTGTTTAATGTTTATATCAACTCTTTGTATTGATTACAATCCGATTGATTCGAGGGTATTCGTCAGTCGTATAGTCCCTCTAGCTGCTGTGTATGTGCCATATCACTTGATATTTTTAGATTCTGGCGTTTGTTTCAATCCATGCAGTTGGTATTATTCACGTTTAAAGATTAGTTAATTTAACAAGTGTTTAATGATTGTATTGTTAACTTTTTTGTATTGATTACAATCCCATTCAATCGAGGGTATTCCTCAGTCGTATAGTCCCTCGTATCTGCTGTGTATGTGCTATATCACTTGATATTTTTAGATTCTGGCGTCGTCCACTGTCGTCCAGCTATCTCAGCAATTTCCCATATATAAATTCTTTTGTTTAATAATTGTTAATGATTTGTATTGCCTTTGTTTACATACAAATTGTTGTTATAGACTTTCGCCCCATTGCCCCCGCAGCCAACCTGCGCCACGTGTTTGTCTTCGATCAAAAAGGTTCAAAAGTCACTTTGGTACAGGCCCAAAACCGACCGAAGTTTGTGTCAATTGTTGTTGTTGTTATTGCTGCCTCTTTTATCGTTGTTTTTGTTGGTTGTTATTTCATTTTGATTGGTCTTAAAACCTTGATGTATGACCACTTTATATCGTTGTAAAGGGCTTAAGTGCTAAAGGGCCTAAAGAGACCCACCAAACAATGTTCCAATCAAAGGTCATTTGCTAAAATTCTATTAAAGTTCCCAAAGAAAACAGCAAATAAATAGTTTCGACATAGCCCAACTTTGCTGGCTTTGATTAGTGAATATCGTAAGAATACAAATTAATGATAACCGATTAGCTCATTTATCATTTTTAGCAGCAACAACAACGCTTACTTAATACATAGGGTAGTCATTAACTTGGCTTATGCACAGATCTTTTCATCTTCCGTAGTAAGCAGCAAAAACAAAAAAAAAAACAGATTGAAATGTGGCTAGTCCAAACTTAAATTTGCCTGCTTCTCCATCTTAACTCCAAGATAATTGGCAAAAATATTGTCTGTCAAAATCATGCCAGAAATGAGAGAAATTCTGACTTGGAAGGGAAGAGACGCCTTCCAAACTTCAAACTAAATATTCTTTGCTAAACTAAACTGATTTTAATGCTTGTAAATAAAGCGCTTTTCATTCGTGTAAAGCAAAAATGGTCTCAAATATATATATGAGCAGCTGAGAGTCAAGAGTTTTTTGTCACATTTTATTGGTGCACTCTTTAAAAAAGATAAACCATTTCCGAAGAGGTTGCCAGGGCTCGATATCGATGTCGATATGTGGATATGATGTTCCACTCTGTGAGTTGTTGTTGATAATTAAATTTGTTCATTGCATTGGCAGGCGGCATAAAAAACTTGAATGTTATTTTTAGAGTGGAGCGGCTAAGGCGAGTCGAAGAAGAGGCTGTTGGAGGCACAGTTTGTCAGTTTGTCAGTTTGTCTGTCTGCCACTTGACGGCGACGTGGGCAGTTTGCCCTTGCGTTTAAAAATAAGACTGCAACTGTAAACAGGGGCAAGTCGAGACGCGATTTGCGACTGTGTAAATGCAGTTTGTACGTTTATTGATTCAACGTTTTTGCTGCCACAAAATGTGCGCGAGGCAAGTTTTCTCTCTCTCCCCAGCCTGACAATTTTTGATATGAGTGTGGGGCAGGTTTAAGCTTCAGTCAGCTTCTGTTTTGTCTGTTTCTCTCTCTTCACTTTCCATATTAATTATGCAACCCGTGGCAAAGCGAAGCAATCGATCAATCAGCTTGCCACATGCAGCAGCAACAAGCGGCAGAAGCGTTTGGTAATAAACAGGCGAAGCCACAAAAATGTTGCACAGCCAATTGTTGCCGTGGTTGTTGTTTTTGTTGTTTGCAGTTTAGTTACGCGAAATCAACTCTCGGTTTTTTTGTTTTTTTTTCAGCCAACAATTAGTTAGCCGACTTTTCCGCACACAGCCAAATCCAATCGTTAACATGCAACAAAAACAAAAACAAAATAGTTTGTTTGCAAGCTGCCAAGAAATGTGGCAAATGCATTTCTTGTGGATTCGTTTATTTATTACGATATATTGTACATATATCTATTTTTTCTGGTTTTAGATTTTGGCAAGCAAATTGCAGTGGAGAATTCCGCGCTGGGCGCCTTAAACAAATTATTACAAATATAGCGATTGCGTGAATGCACACACGATCAGCTTAAACTGCTCGTGCTATACCCTGTAAAAATATATTTAATTAATTTTAAGCAGCCGAACTATAACTAAAATTCAATTAAGTCTTATATGTATAAAGGGCATATTTGGGCTAAACAAATTATTACAAATATAGCGATTGCGTGAATGCACACACGATCAGTTTAAACTGCTATACGTGCTATACCCTGTAAAAATACAAAAATTCTGTATGTAAAGGGCATATTTGGGCAATCGTGGGCGAACATTTGTCATAGCTGACAATTTTATAAACAATAGGTACAATTGTGTATTAGCAACGCCTCCATTGCTTGTTGCCCAAAATAATTTTAATTCAAAAAAAGGGAAACTTCATTGAAAAGTTCAAAACATCCCACATACCGGCAGCCCTGTTCAAGCCCATTGCAGACCAAATGCGTACTCAAATTTGAACAAACATTTTCACAAATAAATCAATTAAACAATTTACTTAAAGCAGTTGCCTTGATTCACTCCGCACCTGCCTTCAATTAATATGCTCTGTTTCTTATACCCAATTGCATTTACAAATAATTGAATTAAAATTCTCTATACTTTAATTGCGTTGTGGTTTCTCTTTTCATCGAAGAAGCCATTCTTGGCTAATAATATATATATATATATATATATATATATGTACCTTTCCAATTAGCTTATTCTTAGCCAATTATTCGGAACTATATATTATTACTAATCAGTTTTGTCGAGGCACCTGAAAAGGTTTGCGCCAATTCGA
This sequence comes from Drosophila montana, assembly GCF_035044405.1. Classification (NCBI taxonomy): domain Eukaryota; kingdom Metazoa; phylum Arthropoda; class Insecta; order Diptera; family Drosophilidae; genus Drosophila; species Drosophila montana. The sequence continues at coordinate 180,326 of NW_026997456.1, forward strand.
AGAAAATCTCACAATGATTTTATTCAACAGAATTTTATATTTTTGTAGCTTGTAGTCAGACTCTCGTGCCTGTGTGGGCGTGGCTGTGGGTGGGCGTAGGTGGGCGGTTGTGTGATGGTGTTCGCTATAAAAAGCGTGCAACCCTCACCTCACCTTGACACGGTTGTCGGGGACGTCGCCATATTAATACGAGTGCCCAGGTGCAATTTAATTGCTGCCAAGATTTACTTAGCAAAATGGGAGAAGGGAAAGAAGAAGGGAGATGTACCGCAGGGGGGATCTGTGTGTGCTGTGGACCAGTTATTTACTGCAATGCATTTAAACTTAACTCAAATTAAGATTTTATTACATTTACTTTGACTTCCTCTGACAATTTTCTACTTTTGCAGAAACTTTTGCGGCCTCAAGTGACTTAGCCACAGCATCCGCCACTGCCAAAACTAGCTGCCAGCAACAACAAGTAGAAGAACAGCAACAACCATCAGTTGGCTCCTCGGCTCAAATCTTGTATCGGGGACAGCATCCGCACTTTCATCATCATACAACGCCCGCTTATTACACGGATCTGCAGCTGCGCATCCATACGCCGAATGCGTCGGATGTTGGTGCGCTGAATGAGAATTATCAGAGTGTCTATAGCACGCCCAGCACTCAGCTGGTGGAGCAGCGCAGCTTTCCCAAGACAAGTGCGGCCCAAACAAATCAACGAGCAACGTTTTTTCGAATTGGCGACTCTGTGTCCACGGACAACAACAACAAAAAGGAACGCAGCAAGGAACGCTGCGCCAAATCCTTGCCGCCGTCTGTGAACGCTACAAAAAAAGGTGAATCCTCCCCCCTAAGCCGCCCTATTGCCAGCAATAGTAGTTGTAGATCACCCGTAGCCCCGGCTAGCCCCGTAGTAGTTGCTGTGTCCGGCCGCAACAGTCGCCACACACATCGCTTCCAGCTGCGCTCCAAACGGGCCGTGCGTGTGCGCAGCGAATCGCGTCCAATTAGCGCACTCTACGACATAATATGCAAGGAGAAGGGCCTCGACGTAGGCGATTCCACCACGAGCACGAGCAGCAGCAGCAGCAACGAGGAGCAACCGGAGCAGCAGCCGGATCAGCAGCCGGAGCAACAGTTGCAACAGTTGGACAAAAGCGACACGCTGGCGACCTTTTGGCCCTTGCATCACCAATTCCACAGAGCTTCAATGAGCAGCGCTAACAGAAACCAGAAATCGGAGCAGTTGGACAAACGCCAGCAGCTGACCAAGCAGAAGCGCATTCGCGCCTTGCCCGATGCCGGCTCCACGGATGAAAATGACGACGATGACGGATCGCCGTATGCGCTGCACTCTAGTCAAAAGACAACCAATCTGAGTCTTAGCAAGGCCAACTCGCTGCCGCCCTCAGAGTCAATGTCGAGCTACCTCAAGAATCAGCAGCAGCAGGCACAGCCCCAGCCCCAGCCCCAGCCCCAGCTGCAGCCGGTGGAAATTCCAGCGGAGGATCCACCATTGGCACATGAGCGTGCGGCCAAGAGCCTGGAGCCAGTTGCTGCAAGGGTGGCGTCGACGGCCTCGCAGCTGGTGATGAGCTACATGGACGGCCAGCCGATTAGTACGGACCGCATGTTTGTGGAGCCGCCAAAGCTTACCCTGCCCGAGCTCAACCGTCGGGTCAGCAGCAAGAAGCAGCTGGTGGAGGACGCGGACGAACAGCAGGAATTGATATCGGCCACATATAAGGAGGGCGAGGTCTTGGAGACGCTCGCCCGCTGGCAACAGGAGCTGAGCTCCACCATTGACAAGTCCGCGCAGTTTATAAACGGTGCTAATGGTCATAATCCACATCATCATTATCCATATCAGCGCGAGCAGCATCATTATCATGAACTGTCCGCATCTCCCGCACCTGACCATCTGCATCCCGTGGCAGTAGAAGACCCACAACAGACCCAACAGACCCAGTCTCAGTCGCAGTCGCTATCCAATCATCACCATCATCACCAGGCGACCAACGCGCGCAGGTAAGTGCCACCTCCCATTTTACTCTACATCTACACAATAGATCTTATAGATTTTGACCTTGCTTGCTTCAAATTTGTTTAGAAAATCGACATAAAGAAAATAATGTGAAACTGTTCAAGAAATTTCATTTTATTTCGATTTAAAATCGACATAAAGAAAATAATGTGAAAATGTTCAAGAAATTTCATTTTATTTCGATTTTCTAATAGCCTGATTCCACTATGCTCAAAATATGATGTTACATTTACAACATTTCACATTTTGCGATTCCATTAGCAAATTTTAAAAAATCGCCATAAAGAAAATAATGTGAAACTGTTCAAGAAATTTCATTTTATTTCGATTTTCGAATAGCCTGATCTCCCACTATGCTCAAAATATGTTACATTTACAACATTACACATTCTGCGATTCCATTAGCAAGTGTCACAGTTGTCGGTAACATGTGTATGGCAAAAGTACCGCTTCTTTAAATAAACAGCTGATCGGGTTGATTTGATTTATAACCTAATTCCACTATGCTCAAAATATGTTACATTTACAACATTTCACATTCTGCGATTCCATTAGCAAGTGTCACAGTTGTCGGTAACATGTGTATGGCAAAAGTACCGCTACTTTAAATAAACAGCTGATCGGTTTGATAAAATTTTCCTTCCAAAAGCCAAAATAATACGGCCTTGAAGTAGGGGCTCCATTTAATGGACACTTTGCGGGCTTTGGCCATATTTAAATGTTGGATTAGTCAAATTTAAAATGATAATTTAAATCATAATCAGGATCATAAATTATAATTTATATCAGCTGTTTATGGTGATGATACATTTATAATTTTCACAACATCGATACAAAGTTCGATAAATCATTGCAAAAGACACGAATTATTGTTTTTTAGCAAATGTGAAAAATGTTGTTTCTTATGGGAAAACGTACCGGCACACATATTTCACATTATCAAAAAATGCTACATTAGCAAAAATGTTGAGTGTAGCTTGTATTGAACCTACACCCTTTCGGGAGGGTATTCGAATTTTGTGACGAATACTGGAATGCATAAATGTATACGCTCCTGATCAAATGTCTTTTTTAGTTTGATTTCTTTTTGTCATGTTTATCATTTCGAATAAAAGTGAAATTATCAGTCGTCGCCTTGACTTTTAGATGATGAACTATTGTCGCTTCGCAGCTAAAAACAGCTAAGATCCAATGTTTCGCTTCTCCCCTTTCTCCCCTTATCCTTAATCGCTGCAACAAATTGTATTCAATTGTGCTTAGAGCTCAGTCACAAATCTTCCTCAGACCTGATTGTTACACAATTTGATGGCGGTTGCCTTTAAGCCGGGCCCCCAAAACAACAACAACAACAACTCAGATCTTGTTAACAACCCAAAGCTGTATATTGTTCAATTTGTTGGTAATAATGTGCTTTTATGGTGTCCATTGTTTTCTATTCGAGATTTCAAAGTTGAATGTTTGGAACATCTTCGCCGTGGCGAGTGCGATTCGACGTCTCCATCAATTATAATGGGATAAATCAAAACGAATGGCGCATTGACGCTGTCAGCCACTGACCCCGACAACGACACCGACGCCGACACCCAACCCCGGAACCCGGCTTTAGAAAGCACCTGTTGTACACCCATGACTGAAGCTGACAAACCGACAAAGCGACTAACTGACAAAGCGACAAACCGAAAACCGGGCGACAAGTTTTCCATAGGCCGTCCGCCGGCTTTCGCTACAAAAATGCCTCATAAAAGCGACGACAAACAACCAAAAAAAAATCTATATAAAATAAAAAAATAAGGAAAAGAAAGAGTGGAAAATTGTCAAAAAAAAAAAAAAAAAGAAAAATGCATTCAGCGTAGAATTTGTTTGAGAAGAGAGCCAAGAAAATTTGAATGCGTTCAATTAAGTTTGGAATTTATTGAGTAGCTCGAGCCCGTTCCCGTTCCCCCTCTGAAAGCCACCTGCGGTGCTCGGGCATCAGTCTTAACCATCTCGACTCGTCTATTGATTTTATGACCAAGTCGAGACCAAGTCGGCCCGGCCCGGCTCAGGTATTGCGTCTCGTCGTCTGGCGGCTGCTTCTAGTCCTGATTTCGCTTTCTGGCAGCTGCAGCTGCGCAGCCGAAAATGTGGTTGCCAACCGGTTGCTGCATCACTTTTCCTTTTTTCCTAAAGCTTTTCCTTGCCTCTCAGTCAACTAGTTGGAAAGTTCTTTTCCAAATGCATTCAAAAGCAGCTGGCTGTCAAATCTTTTTGCCAGAAAGTATTCAAGTCTTGGACATTTCCGTTTGGCAGATGTTAAAAGTTAATGATGATGAAGCTGTCTCCAGATTCGAATACCCTTAAAAATGATGCCTTAATATTTAGATGCTCTATGGGTTTGAGCAGGGATTATGAAAAGTATCTTAAGACTGTTAAGTAAATTAAATTCCTATGCCCAATTATTCTGAAATGTATCCTGACTGCTTCAGTTAATGAACCTGTACCCTAAAATCTAGATGTTGTTTGGGATTGAGCAGGGATTATACGATTTTCAAGGGCTGGTTAAAAGTATCTTAAGACTGTTAACTAAATCAAATTCCTGTGCTCAATTATTCCGAAATGTATCCTGCTGCTGTTTCAGTTAATAATTCTGACTGTCGCGACATTTTAATGAGCTGCTTGTTGGTTTAAACAATCAGTTTATTGACCGACTGACTGACTGCGTGATTTGCTGAATGAACATTGAACTGCAACACATTCACGAAATAATATGCTGACCATTTGCAGACTAGTTTCAGCCAAATGGATATCATTTACATGACAGACAACAAACAGTCGACATTGAGATACTTTTGTATCTTTTTTTTTGACTACCTGGCCAACAGTAAATAGCTTGTTGCGCTTTGTTCTTGATGTGTTGCTGCGTCGCAGAGACGTCGCAGAAAAGATAAAAGATACACAACGGGAACAACACGAAGGAATTGTGTTTATTTCTGTTGCAGATACGACGAAAACTCAGCTACCTGGCCGCAGCCGCAGCAGTACAAGCATATTTTGTATGTGCGAATTTTCGCTCTTTTCGCCTTGCGGCGCTTTGAGTGTGTTTTTGAGTTAATTTGTAGCTGTCTGCTGTCTGAGTGTATCTGCAAGATACAAACACACAACGCAACACAACAGGCGGCGGCAAAAACCCAAAAAAAACCTCTTGTTATTAGCTTCGCTTGCTGCGAAGTTGTTGTAGTCAACGTTGTTGTTGTTGTTGTAGTCAATGTTGTTGTTGTTGTTGTTGTCGGTGCGATCGCTCGAGCTTGGGTTAGCAGAGATACTTTCGGTTTGGCCGTCGGCAGTTGTTGAGCGTGTTTGAAGGCGTCTAGCTGTGCCGCATCTAGCGGAAAACACAAAACCCACAAAAAACTCTTTGTTCATTTCCATTGCAATCCTTTTGGCCAAGCGATAACTCGGCTTGATATCCGACAGATACAAACATTCGCCATGTAAATGCCCAAAGCTTATATTATTATTATATTATATTATATTATATTATTTGTTGTTGTCTCTCTCTCTCCTGCAGATTCATAACTCGAACGCCGCGCTCCGGCAGCCGTCAAAGTGCCGGGCACTCGTCACCGCCACCGCCAGCCGGCTATCACAGCGACTCATCCTGCAGCTCGCCATCGCCCACACGTAGACTCCACCCAGCTGCAACACCTGCAACAACTGCAACAGAAGTAATTGCAACCGATCCGCAATCGTCGGCGAACGGCAACAGCTCCGCTTATGAGACGGCAGCCACCTCTGTGATGACACATGCTAAGCCGCCGGCGCCAGACCAATTGCAGCAGCCCGGGCACATTGAAGTTCCTAAGAGCACGTCCCAGACAAACGCAACGTCCGTCATCGACACACGGCCCGCATCCATCAACTCAGGTGAGTTTCGGCGAGGAGCATCTAAAGATAATTCCATAGACATATATTTGCTTTGTGTCCGTGTTTGTCTACGTCCTTCTGTTGTCTCTCCCTGTGTTTGTGCGTGTTTGTAATTTGTTTGCATTATTATATATTAACTTTTGCATATTATTTGTACTCTCTGTCATAGTATAACTTCTCTTTTGAACAAGCTTTAAATGCATATTTGCATGGCTGCAGCTATTTTATGCTTCTCATTCCCATCTCCTTCCCTACTCGATCTATTTTATTCAAAAGTATTCTCTGCTTTCAGTCTGTAATATTATGGTTTTCCAATAGATCTCTCTCCTTTGCCAAGCGCACATCCTTTCTATAAATATCTTGTGTCCATCTCGCCCCTCTGCAGCTCTTTAGCTTTACTCTGATTCATTAGTTTTTGTAGCAAAAAAAGCTTTCCCACTAAACAATAAACACCATAATTAGCCGTAAAGGTGCGCTGTCAACATTTTGAAACTGAAAATTAGCTGAACTCTCGTCGAGTCGAAAATGTTACCACGTTTCTTTCGAGCACTTAAAAGTAATTTAAACCAAATTAGATCTTGTACAGCTTTTGCCAATCTAGCGAAAATGTTTGCCACAAACACATTTGCAAAGACCTTCGAACTAAGTGCTAAAAATCAAAATCAAAATACAAATAAATAATCTATACACCTGCACACAACTTTCAATCGATTCGTATCGTATCGGCTTAATGTCAGAAAATTATATAAAATAATTTGCACAATTTTATACAATTTCAAAACAATTTTTTGATATTACGATTAAAGCAATTTGGCTTTGATTTGGCTTTTATCTGATAGATCTAATAATTAGTTTTGCAATATTGAATATTTTTGCCATTATAAAACTGTGTGCATAAAATTTGTATAGCGAAGAAGGGGGTAAAAACCAGATCTCACGCAACTTAGGCAAATGACAGACATCATAAAACTATAAAAAATAATTTAATAAAAATACGACAAGCTGTGCCCAATTTAATTTAAACGAATGTTTCATTCATTCAAAGTTTTGCCATCTGCTTTTTATTATCAATTTGTAAAAGAAATTCATAACAAATGTTGACAACTCTCATAACGGGGCGCAGAGCTTGAGAAAGTGTCTGATAGACTTGATAGATCAATTTACATAGTCGATCTGCTGGAAACTGACCAAATTAGTATTATTTTGCCACAACAAGAAAAGTTCTAAATAATAAATCAAAAAGTGTTTAAGCTAAATTTTCCATGCCTGCTTTTTTTTCATTACTTACCCATTTTGCAATAATATTTTTTATACACATTTTTTTCTCTCTTTTTTATTGGGGGCTTGTTGCCCATTTCGACTTTATTGTTTGGACTTATCCGATATTAATTTCATTTCTTTGTTTATTTTGGCTGTGGTCGCTGTTGCCACATGGGGCAGGTTTTTGGTTTTTTTTTAGGGCAATGTTCGGGCCAAAAAGTTGACTGATCTTTGACTGACGGACAGCCAGAAGTGGCAATGAACCGAAGCTGTTCGCGTCAGCTTGTTTCTCTTCATTTAGAAGGTTTACCCAAGTCAAATGGGCAAACGACTCGAGAGGTGCTAGAGCAGGGAAAAACAATGATATATTGCTTTAATATTTGCAATATTTTTGCTATGGCCATTTTGGCTGAGTTCATCAGCACTTAAAATATGCGCAGCTTTCGCCAGTTATGACATCTTTTTATTTGAACGAAAATAAAAGCCAGTTGCCCGCATCGATCAATCAATCGCCGAGTGCCACACCCTTTTTTATTGCTACTTAAATTGCATATGTTGCAATTGTCTACATCTCACACACACACACACACGCGAAACACACTCACACACACGCGACACACAGCAAATAACCAGTTATCAATTGCTTTAATGTCTTCCAAACATACATTCATGCATATCCTTGAAAACATGTCAGCGAGCCACAACACAGTTTCCTCTGGAAGCGCCAACAACAACAAACGCAGCATTCATTTCACCTGCAACAACAACAACAACATCAGCAGCAGCAGCAGCAGCAGCAGCCACAGTCGCTTCAGTCGCAGCAACAATAACAGTCAACTGCAACATTGCCACATTGTTAGCCACGCCACGCCCATGCCGCCTCTCGCCACGCCATTAATTGTGCTCAAAGCGGCAGCAGCAGCAGCGACGCCGACAGCGACGTCGGCAGCGACGCCAGCAGCGTCACCTTCGAAGCGGCGCAAAAATTTGCTATCGCCGCTGCGCATTATCGGCGCGTCCACGTCCACTGCCACGCCCCCGCAGGCCAGTCCGCTCTTGAGCAGCTCCTCATCCTCGCCCCAATCCTCGCCAGCGGTGCGCACAACCAAAGCCAGTCGACTGCGTGCCGCAGCGCTCGGTGAGTCACCCACAAGTCAGCTCCTCCTCCTCCCTCTACTGCACACACGCACACATGATTCTTCCCATTTGGTGATGGTTTCCTTAATGTCCAGCCAAGCTCTTCCTCTTTGTTGTAGTAGTTGTTAACCTGCTGTGCTGAAGATTCCAACTAACCTCCATTTCATGCTGTCTTCCCAACCATTGCAACACACACACACAACACACAGACCGCAAAAAGGAGGAGGATCAGCAGCAGCAGCAGAGGCCACGTTTCAGTTCTCCCAGTTCGCTGCGAACGCACTCAACGCCGCCGGCTCGACGACTGAGCAGCTCGGAGCTGCTGTCGCCCAAGTGCAGCGGCGGATTCAGTTCCGAGCCCAGCTGCAGTGCCGCCCGCCTGCTGCAGCCGGCACGTTCCGCCTCACAGCCAGCGGAGCCTCTCGAGCGCCGGCCACTGGTGGCCACGGCCAACAACGTGACCATGAAGCAGAATCTGTGCGAGCTGCACTTTACGGGCATGCGTCCAAGGAGCTCCACACTGTGCGCCGAGACGGAGCACGAGAGCGGAAGCAGGCCACGTGATAATCTGACCAACTCAAAGCTGAGTCCCGTGCAAAAGCACAAGCGAACCGTGAGTAGTCCGTCGAGAATATAGAGAGCTGTAAAGTTATCCCAACTAATTTTAGCCGGAAGCCTCACCCCTTCCACGTCGCGGCGCCGATCGCGATAAGTCGGCCAAACGTAAATCGAATCTGAACCGATCCCACAACGAGGAAGCCACCAAGGATAGCGGTAAGTGGGTCACCGAGCTCGTCACCAGCTGGCAATTGGGCAGAGGAGCGCCCATCCAAATTTGTCGAATCTCTGTCAAGCTTGGTTGTCAATGGATAAAACGGGCTGGAGCCAATCGAACGGGATCATCATACATTCCGCATCTTGCATATGCATCAGTTTGTGTTGCACGAAAGCTTCCACCTGTCCAACCCAGCTGTTTCCACGTGCTCCCACTGTCATGCATGTCCCAGCCAATTTATCCTGTGATTGAGGTAATCCTTGTCCCATTTTGCTTACAGATGAGGCTGCGTCTGTGCGTCGACGTCGACGCCGCGAACTGGGCATGGCACGTCCGCTGCTGCCGGGGGATGACGCTGCGTCGCTGCGAGAGTTACTGCAGTCGCCGCAGAAGAGCTCCTGCAGCGAATCCACATCCAAGTCGGAGTCGCTGCGCCAGGCACGCGGCATTAGCCAGAAGCTCAACGAGCGCACCAAAACGGAGCTGGCCGAGATCAAGAAGATTGCCGAACAGGCGCAGGAAGCGGATGGGGCAGTTAATGAGCCGCAGTCGCAGGATCTTAAAATGTCGCCCATACTGCGACGCAAGAGTACGGATGAGCTGGCTGCCTCTTCGGCAGCAACCACGCAGAATTCACCGCCCGCACCCAATCAGATTGTCTCCATATTGAAGAAGAAGGAGCACGCGTTCGGCGAATGCAATTCGAGCGCCTCCAGCAATGCCTCGCCGGTGACCTTCTCCGCCACGGTGCTGGACACGCCGCTGGCGAGCAGCCGCAGCAAGCGTCAGGGCATACTGAAGAAGCGTTCCAGCCTGGATGAATCGCGCTACTATTCGCGCTCCCATTCGCCGGACGAGCGCAGCATTCTGATCAAGTCGGCCCGTCGCAATTCACTGGAGGAGGCGGGCAGCGCTCTGAGTCCCGGCCAGGCACACGGCATCCTCAAGCAGAGCAGCTACGAGAGCACCAAGAGCGATGGCTGTCCGTCGGCCAATGAATGCCAGCCGCCTCACAGCATACTGAAGAAGAAGGACTCGCTGTCGACGCCCTCGGATGGGCACATATCCAAGCATGTGTCCATCTCGCAGGCAGTCACATTGGCCGCCGCCGAGCTGGCCGCCCATGACGGCGTGATCACGGGGATCCACGATGCGGATGGGAATGGGGAGGAGCACGAAATACGACCCATACTCAAGCAGGAGAGCACCTCCAGCGAGGAGGCGACGCGCCCGCCCAAGCCCATTCTCAAGAAGAAATCATTCGGCGAGGCGGACGAGCAAGAAATTCGGCCCATACTCAAGAGCAGTCGCAAGAGCAGCCGCGAGGAGTTCGACCTGAGTGAGGTCAACCAGGAAGCTTATGACACGGCTGCCAATGAGGCAACCATTATGCGTCCCATACTGAAAACCGATTCGCCTTCCAAGCGTCGCTCGCTCTGCTCCACGCAAGCCACAGATGCGGACAACTCGGCAAGTTGTCTGCTCAAGCGACGCACACGCTCGCTGGAGCGCCAGGATGCGCCGCCCGTCATGGACCTGGCTGCCGCCTTGGATGCCATTACCAACTCGCAGTCGGCCACCGTTGACTTGGTGGCAACCTCATCGAACATGTCGGTAGCAGAGCGCGTCAAGCACATGGAGATGCACTCAGCCGGCGCAGCTGGTGGCATGAACAGCAGCTGGGAATCATCCCCGCTGCAGCACGACTCGAGCCTCACGCCAAAGCTGCTCAAGCCCAGCGTTCTGCGCCGCGATCTCTACAAGGACCGCTTCAAGACGCAGCCCGTAACCAGCGAGGAGAAGAGCTTGTAAGTTGCCAAAATTTGATAATGTCTCCCCCTCTCTCTCCCCCCCCCTCTCTCTCTCTCTCTCTCTCTTGGGTTATTGCTTTTGTCCAATTAAAAAAATAAAGGACTATTGGACGGTTAAGACCTACCTTGAAACCTAGATTCTGAGACTGTCAATTCCGATTTCATTTGGCCTATCACAAACGTTTTTTATACCCTTGCTGAGGGTATTATAATTTTGTCGAGAAATGTATAACGCATAGAAGAAGACACCTCCAACCCCATAAATTATATATATTCTTGATCAGTATCAACAGCCGAATCGATATAGCCCTGTTCATCCGTCCGTCCGTCGGTCTGTTTCTATGCTAATTAGTCTCTCAAACTTTGCATTCGTCCCTCTTTCTGTTGCACTCAGTACATATATCGAAACCGGCTGGATCGGACCACTATATCACATAGCTGCCATAGGAACGATCGATCGAAAAGTATGTTCTTGTATGAAAAACTTTTTTGTTTGTCAAGATTTCTTAACCAAACTCGAAATTTATTAGTTTTACTATGTTCCCCATATAAATGCTAAATCCTATCAACATCGGACCACTATATCATATAGCTGCCATAGGAAAAATCGGTCGAAAATTAAGTTGTTGTATGAAAAACTTTTTTGTTTCTTAAGATATCTTAACCAAGCTCGCCATTTATAAGTTTCACTATATTTCCTACATTAATGCAAAATTCTATCAACATCGGACCACTATATCATATAGCTGACATAGGAACGAACGGTCGAAAATTAAGTTGTCTGAACAACTTTTTCTTTTTCAAGATATCTTAACCGTACTCTGCATTAACTATTTTCCCTGTGCTTCTTAGATACGGGCAAAGCATTATGAAAAAGTTGGCTCTGCAAGGGTATTAAATCTTCGGCGTGCCGAAGATATCGCTTTTTTCTCGTTTTTATTAGCCTCATTTTGCTGTTGCCCGCCCGTTGCCCGTTCATTTGTTTTTGTTGTCACTTTAAGCAGCTTATAGCTTGCCTAATTACCTGACTGACCACAGAGGCCAACTGCCAACTGTGTTGCAGTGCTTCAATAAAGCCTGAAAAAAAAGAAGGTCGTTTGCTGAGAGCCACTTGAAGGGGTTTTGAGTGGGTTGCAGAGGTTGTTGAGGAGGGCTATTCTCAGATAACTTTGATAACATTTGCGAATCGACTTGCCGCAATATCTTTGGACAACAATAATAATTGGCTTTTCGTGTGAACACGGGTTCACTTTAGAGGAGTTGCAATTAGCCTGACCCAAGGTCACGCTATCATTTCGGCAATTAGTATGTACACGCCCATACCTAGAACCTCTCATCACGCCCATATATTTTCAACTTGACTGTTTCGGCGAATTTTTGGACAATTTCACGGTGATGGCACGTTCGTAAACCCAGTTTCCAGATAACTATTTTAGACTAGTTACGACTGAAGTCGAGCCGGCACCTTCTTTTAACGGGGTTTTCGTGTCAGTATTTTATTAGCTTTGGCTTTTGTTCCGCTGCCACACCCCTTTAAACAAAAGCTGGTTCTGGTTATTTCCACCAGTATTCATATTGTTCTATGCCCATTAAAAAATAAGAGGGTATACGAAAGTTGTACAGACGTACATTTCAGCAGGTAAATCATATAAATGTCAAACATTTTATAAATAATATCAAGAGTCGGGTTTATTTGGACGTAGATCTGTAGAAGCTGAAACACATAACATGGCCTTAAAATCCTGTTTCTAATTCTTCAAGTTTTTATGTAGAAGACCTTTTCTGAGGCTTTCAACACTTTTGGGTAGGGTATTTAAGCTGCGGCCATTAAAATATGTCTCCTTTTTATTGTTTCTATCTTTCGCAGTTTATTTTTCATTTGAAATTTACTTTTTCGAGGTGCCTTTTTTGCGGGTCCAAAACATTAAACCAACTTTAAATTTTCTTAGTTTTTCAACACTTTTGGGTAGGGTATTCAAGCTTCGGCCATTAAAGTATGCCCCTCTTTTATTGTGACTATTTTTCGCACTCTCCCACATTTGCATGCGCCGATCCGATCCGATCCGATGTATTGTCAATAGGTTGGCGAACCATTGTGACGCGTAATTTATGCTATCCGTATTCATGCAATCCCTCCCGATGGGGTCTCAAGGTTCTTGGGTTTGTGGAATTGTGGACGTGTTGTCGTCGTCGTGGTAGACGTTGCATTCAGTTGGCTGCCGCATTCGGACGCGTCCAGAGATACATTTCGGAACTTGGTTCGGTCAGGGGTTAAGCTCTCTCTTGTGTTGTTTTTTTATGTTGTTCCAGCGTCGACACAGCGAGAGAATGTTTGAGGCGTATATCAGAAAACGGTAAATGGAAATGCGAAATGCGAAATGGAAATGCAAGCCATAAAAAGTCATCGACACGTCGATAAGTGCGTCATTGAGTGGGTTATACAAAGGTGTGAGGATGAGTCGCGATTGACAGAAATTGGCCAGATAACGCTAACGCCGCTGTCAAGGGCCGATGTGTGCTACAAGTGTACATATGTTGTCTAATAGTTAACATTATCTATACGGTTGGGTAACCAAAAGTATGCGACCAGCATGGATTTTGAAACTCCAAGATTAGATTGTTGAATGGGCTCTGCTAATACATGAAACTGTTTAAAAAAAGCCAAGCAACAATTGCCAAAATCCACCACTTAACTTAGTTTTGGGCCAACTAAAACTGATTGGGAATTTTAAACGCACGCTTAAAATAAAGAAATAGGAATTTACGTTTGTATGATTGTTCCTATATAAGATTATTGCCAAATGGTTTCTTATAGGCTGTTGTTAATTAAAAACGAGCTCTTCGATTCAAGTTCTCTTTGGCGGACTGCAGAGAAAATCCGAGAAAACCAAATGAAAAGCTTACAGCAACATTTGAAAATTGTGGAAAATAGAGGGAAAAATAGCGTACGAAAATAAATATACGTTTGTATTGTGTACGTATGTACATATATATGCAGACCATGGGCAATAAAAAGAAAACAAAGCTGAAAATAATTTAAATTTTGCTGTGGCCGCAACGGCAGAGCAGCAGACTGCGACTGCGACTGAGGCAGCGGCAGAGACAGCAGCAGCGGCAGCGGCGCCGGTGATCGTCGGCTCCGCTTTGCCCGCTTTGTTTGTACGAATTTTGCGCTCAGTTGCTCGCGATCGTCCGTTTCAATTTTCACGTACGCATCCGCTGAAAATTCGTTTTTCATTTCGGTGGAAATTCTGTTTGAAATGTGTGTGTGTCAAGTGTGTGTGTTTGTCGTTAACAACGCCACAAAAGAAAATAAATAGTAAATGGTAATAAAAGCAAATCGAAACCGAAACTGATAAAACTATCAAATCTATCGGTTCTAGCTCGTTATCAGCCTCAACCTCAAGAACTACTCATAGGTAAAAGAAAAACGAAGGTGTCGCCAGTTGCTTTGTGCACCGGTTATCGGGCAGTACCTATAGGAAAAGGCACTCGCCGTTTTTGCCGGAAAGGGCCCAAAACGCGTGTTAATCTTGGCCATAGGTAGTTACACACATCATAACCAATAGAAAAGCTTTGGCACATTATGTGCCGTGCCACAAGCAGAATTTCGTAATGCTTCTAAAAATAAATCCATGGAAATGTGCAGTCAGATGGAAATACACACACACATATACATACATATATTTATTTTCAAGTGCCTTTTAAAAAGTCAACAAATTTTGTGAAAATTGCACAATATATACATAAAAAAGAATGTTTTATTAACCACACAAAAGTGCCGAAATTCAATAGATTTTCAGTGCTTCGCGTACTCTTTGAAAAAAACTAATCAAATTTGGTGTCACAAATAAATTCATGTGCTCCACGTCTATCGATTCGATTCGAGCCCAACAAGTTTCGGGCCAACTGCTCGCGTTTAATCACAATTTGTATTATTCCTATTTTCACATTTGCTTTTTCTCTATTTTTTGCGCTCTCTCTCTCGGGAATTGTTGCTCTCACCCATGCCCACTTTAAAAATCTAATTAGAACGTTTCTGTTTTTGGTTTTTTATTTTGTTTATTTATAGTTCTCTATTTTTTCTGTACACTGCATAAAAAATGCGGCTAATGTTTTGTTTGGTTGATAAACTCTAGCATAATGGAGATCTGAGATCCGAACAAGTTGCAGATGAACTTCTAAATATAGTTCGTTAGATATCTTCTCTATAATGCATTACAATGCCCTCAGCCAGGGCATAAAATTAGACACACTTTGGTCTCAGCAAAAAAACACATTCGCAGCTAATCTATGGACTTAATTGGCCACCTCAACTTTTACCTGGGAGCTAGCTGCCAATCAAAGAAGCGCGACATTCAAATTTCACCATTAATGAGAAAGAGGGGCCATCTTCGGCACGCCGAAGATTTAATACCCTTGCAACCTTTTCATAATGCTCACAATGCTTTGCCCATATCTAAGAAGTACAGGGAATATAGTTAATGGCGTGTATGGTTAAGGTATCTTGATAAACAAAAAAGTTTTTCATACAACAACTTAATTTTCGACCGATTTTTCCTATGGCAGCTATATGATATAGTGGTCCATAGTTGATAGGATTTTGCATATATATGAAGAGCATGGTAAAACTAAAAAATGCCGAGTTTGGTCAAAATATCTTGATAAACAAAAAAGTTTTTCATACAAAAACCTACTTTTTGATCGATTGTTCCTATGGCAGCTATATGATATAGTAGTCCCATCCAGCCGGTTCAAACATATGTACTGCGTGCAACAGAAAGAGAGACTTATGCAAAGTTTCATGACAATAGCCGTAAAAGTGAGAGAATAGTTCGCATAGAAACAGACCGACGGACAGACGGATAGACGGACATGGCTAGATCGACTTGGCTGTTGATACTGATCAAGAATATATGTATACACTTTATGGGGTCGGAGATGCGTTGCACATTTTGAGACAAAATTATAATACCCTCCGCAAGGGTATAAAAACGCGTGTAATTAGCGTAGGGAAACAATTTTTGCCCATAATTATGATTGCCTCTAAAGAGAAAGAGAGAGAGAGAGAGAGAGAGGGAGAGGGAACGATGTAGAGATTTATACTGTACCCGAGCTTATCTCAAATATAATTGCCTAACTTATTCAATTTGCCTGCAGCTTTAAAGCGAACTCCGCGCCATTTGACATCTCGGCGACGTCGGCCTTTAAGCTCACCAAACCGCTGGACATTCGCATCGGGGCGCAGCTTCAGCAGCAGCAACAACAACAGCAACAGCCGTTAATTTCGCCCATCACCGGACAACCGTTAAGCCACGTGCCGGCCCCCCTGCTGCTCTCCTCGTCGACGCTTTCGGCCGCCGGCAGCAGCTCGTACCGTTTGGCGCGCAGCTCAACGCAGCCGCTGCAGTCGCCGCGCGTTGTACATCTCGCCGCCCAGGGCGCAGGCACTTCGCCATCCACGTCCAGCTTGACGAATTCGCCGCAGTCTCTGCTGCGCCAGCATTCGGTCAGCGACAGCGTCAGCCTCAGCGAACAGCTGACTCTGTCTGTGGGCAACGACAGCGAACACATATTCGAGATGTCCGGCTTGGATAATGACTCGGCGTTGGGCGAGGATGCATCCACAGCCACACAATCGAGCGGTGTGGGCGTGGCACGCAGCAGCAGCGTTCGCGCGCGTGCCAACATGTTCCAGCAATTGCAAGAGCAATCGCGCAGCCGACGGGAGGCGGCCGGTAGAGAGCAGTTGACGTCGCGCTCGCTGGTCAACAGTCAAGGTAAGTGTGAACGAAAACAGAAAAAAAATATCCCATCAGTAACATCATCACAGAAATTAGCATTAGGCCATTAAGAGAAAGAACGCCGCGGTGCGAGGTTCGGGCAAAACTGCGAACTTTTTCGCTTTTTTCGACAGTCGAGCAGCGATGCGTAAAGCAACATCAACAACAACAACAATTACATTGAAAAAAAACCAGCAAGAGTCAGATATGTTCCACGCTAGTTCCTAATAACTGCTGTCAGAGCTGGTATGGTTCGGAGTGAACTAGTAAAAAAGAACTAGTGAAAAGAGAACAAGTAAACCAAGCTTTTAGGCGGTTACGAATTCTTAGATTCTTAGAATTAAATAGGAAAACTTATCTAAAATATTGACAGCTTCATATTGATATTTCCTTATGAAAATGTTTTCGAAATACTCGTATATGGTATACGAAGATGTTTCTAAAATACTATTAGACGAAATATACATACTTATCATGTATGATCGTATGATATGACACAGACATGGTCCACGCTAGTCCTAACTGCTGGTATGGTTCGGAGTGAACTAGCGAAAAGAGCCGGTTCTTAAACCAAGCTTTTAGACTGTTATAAAGATGTTTCTGAAATACTTTTATACTAAATGTAGTCATCATGTAGATAGCATGATTTTAGGAATAGACAACCTTAAGGCAATTCTCCCTTGGTTGAGAGAATTGACTCTCTTGAACTAAGCAGGACACCTTCATGAGGTACACATCATAAAGAATGCTCCGTTTTTGTGGAAAGCAATGGGTCTCGGTCTGGTCATCACGCCACGTCAGTGAACGCTCCATGGGCGACACTTTATTTATTTCGCAAGCATTTTGTTGTTGCAATAGTTGTTGTTGTTGTTTTTGTGGTGTTGGTTCCATTATGGCCGGCATGGTTGTTGTCCAAGTTAATAAGCTGTAAAATGTGTGTCACTTGCTTAACATTCCCCTCCGTCCGTCCCTCCCTCCATCCCTCCCTCCATTGCACACAGTCTGGCAATCAGCCACTAATTGAGGTTTCTATATTTTCGTTGAGTAACTGACTTGAATGAGATGCGGGGGGTGAGGGAAAAAGCAAAGAAAGTTAACTAGCTTGAAACTTTAGATTGATGACAAATCGTATCTTAATATTTTGATTTGTTTGTCAAACAACAGGGCTCTGAGAGTTACTTCAATACATTTTTATGCGTATTAAGTCATTTACAAAACAAACATTTTTAAAATGGAGCCGCTACCAGGTGCACAATCTAGTTTTAATGAAAATTTCAAGTTTCAAATTGTGATCAACGTTTTAATGGATTTCGATTGTGCGCAACGTGAGTACCTGAGTGAAGGCTAAGAATTTGCTATAAAAAGAAGCTTAGGCATACATACATACATACACACACAATAACTGTTAACAGCAATCAAAAGAGTTTTGTATGGATTTCTTCTAACTCTCTCTTTCTCTCTCTCTACCGCAGCAACTTCTCACCACTCGCCGCCGCCGTCGGCAGCAGTCGACGCTGTTGCTCTGCACACTTCGGTTTTAAACGACGAAACGACTAGTACGCCAAATACAACGCAGGATGCTACCGATGTCGAGTTCGGTAAGTGCAGAGAGCAAAGCTAAGCTATGAAAGCGAGAGAGCCGAGCTTATCTCACCTTCTCTCTTTTGCTTTTGCTGCCTCTATACATACATATTTACGTTTCGTTTGTTCTCTCTTTTGTTTTGCGTGCCTGACATGCACGCAGCACAGCCTTAAAAAGAAAAGAAAAACAAAAAAATAATACAAATAACTGCATATTGAATGTTGTTCTTGTTGTTGTGACTGTCCCAAGTGTAAGTTAAATATTTTACTTGTTTTGTTGTTGCTGTTTTTCATGATTTGATCGCGCCTAACTAATTGCATTCGCCTTGCTCCAAAAATGATGCAATCAGCCAAATGTTTTGCCTGGTTCAGGTAAACAATCGGCAAAAAGGAAAAAAGGCATTAAAAAAAAAGAGTAAACAAAAATGAATAATTAAAAACGCAACCAGCGCTAAATTGCGCAATGCGAACAGAGAGAATAAAACAACAACAAAAAAACAACAAAAACCAAAGTAAATAAGACTCGAAAATACATACATACATATATACTAATGCATTTTTCTAATAATTTCTTTGGCATGCATTTGGATTTTAAGTTTTCTAACAAAATAATTGTTGTTGCTGTTGCCGTTGTTGTTGTTGTTGTTGTTGTTGCTGCATGAACAACAAATAACAAATTCATTTTTTATTTTTTACACATGTTTTTTATATAATTGAGATTCGATTTTGATTTTCAGTTGCATATTTGCTCGTTCATTTGGCTAATTTTTTTCGGTTTAGTTTTGATTTTTAGTTTCATAAACTATTCGATACCTTTTAGTACATTTAATTAAGCGTTCATAATTGTAGTGCCATACTTTACCCACTTTTTCTGGGGGAGTTTGGCTTCCTCCTTGTCGGGCTAAAGATATTGTAGGTGAACCACTATTTTCGAGTGATTTAACCACTATTTTCGAGTGAGCGAACCACTATTTTCGAATATACGAACCTTGGCTTTTGTATCGTTATCAGCGTTGAATTTTGAGGAACTGGATACTACAATTAACAGTCTAAAGGCGTAAGTCCCATAATTGTGGCGATAAGAAAAGAGCCATAAAAAAACAAACAATTCGATAACAATGCGAGTTATTTCAATGCAAATATGATGAGCATGGATAAATTAGTTAGTGACAGTTACGGCTCGGTACCTTTTTTTTTATATGCCACAGAACGAAAGAGTAGAATGCATTCAAGAAAGCATACAGAACAGATCGAATAGAATCGAGAAAGAAGAGCTATCTTCGGCACGCCGAAGATTTAATACCCTTGCAGACCGAACCTTTTTATAATGCTCATAATGGTTTGCCCATATCAAAGAAGCACAGGGAAAACAGTTAATGCCGAGTTTGGTCAAGATATCTGGATAAACAAAAAAGTTTATCATATAAGAACCTACTTTTCGACCGGTTGTTCCTATGGCAGCTATATGATATAGTTATCCGATCCAGCTGGTTTCGTCATGTGTACCGTGTGCAACAGAAAGAGAGAAGTGCAAAGTTTTATGACGATAGCATGACTATATCGACTCGGGATCAAGAATATATATGTATACTTAATGGGGTCCGAGATGTCTCCTTCTATGCGTTACACATTTCGAGACAGAATTAAAATACCCTCTGCAAGGGTATAAAAAACACCCTGTACACACTCACCGACCCCAACATATGTAATTAGTTTATTTCTAACCGATCCATTTTGACTCATTTTGTGGTTTATTCACTCGACTCACTCCGTTATCGACAGAGTATTCAGTTTTGGTATTTCTAGTTGTGCACAAAGCGTACAAAGAGAAGAAAGAAAGAAAAAATCGAAAGCTGCGATGAAAATGAAAATTTAAAGCAGCAGCATCAAAGAGAACAAAGAGCTAATCAGCTGATGTGCGCGGACAAAAGACACATGACAAATCGCCAAAAAAAAGTATACAAATTATAAAACTTTCTATGAAGAAACCAGAGCGAAGCCAAGAGTTCCATGGAAAAGTTGTGGTCAGTATTGAACGGGCGACAAATAGGTACGAACGCAACACGCACGTCAGTCGGATACTCATCGCAACAACAACAGCAACAACAACTTGCAACTTGTAACTTGCAACTTGCAACTTGGATTAAAATCCGCAACATAGGGAACAACTTGTCAGCAACAACAAGAACTTCGTGTAGTGCTCAAAAGAGAGTCAAAGGATGCGTAAGTGCTGCCACACAGCCACGCCCCCCCCCCCCCCTCGTCCTTCAAATAACCTACTAAAAGAGAATTTGTAACTCATCCTCCTTCCTCCTTCCTCCCCCCATGCCAACAGAACCGTCATCGTTGTCGCTGGCCGAACGGCTCGCCTTCTTTAGCAGCTTATGCGAGGGTGCCGCTTGTGGCAGCGGCGGCAACATAGTTGCCACGGGCAGCGCCCGCCTGTCCAGCTCCTCGCGCAGTCCGCCCTACACCTCCATGATGGAGCGCACGCCGCGCGGCAGCACAACGGGCAGCAGCAGCGCCAGCGTCACGCCCACGCCCATGGAATGCTCGCCTATCATACACGACCTCAAGCTGCCGCCAGAGCAGGAGCAGGCGCCAGAGCAGGAGCAGGAGGAGGAGCAGGAGCCGCTGCACAATGGTGGCTTCCATGAGCTAAGCCGCTCGGCAACGGAGCCGACGACAACAACAGCGACAATAACCACACCCCTACTCGATGCGGCGCCCACCGCAGCAAGGCGCGTCAGACTGCGGACGGTGGGTAAATTGGTGCTGCCGGATACGTTCCTCACGGATCGCAACAACAAGAACAACAACAGCAACAACAACGGGCATCGGAACAGCTGTTTGGGCCGCATGCAGACACTGGAGGACATACACATCTCGATGGGCGTACGGACCATTGGCAAGATCAAGTCGCCGTTCATCGAGCAGCAGCAGCAGCAGCAGTCGTCCACGTCCACGCCCACGGACACCTCCCAGAGCAAGTCGGCCAAAATGGAACTCCATTCGACGATTAGTGACAGCTCGGATTCCGGCAAGGAGAACTGTGCCGCCAACCAGCAGAAGAGAGAGGAAGAGTCACAGACGACGTCACAACATATACCGGAGCTGCGTCGCAAGTTGACGCACCTGGCACAGATTACGGTGCAGCAGAAGGCGCCGCAAATCAATCGCCGGCACACGACAGAGCTGGGCGGAGGAGGCGGAAGCAATCGCTCGGCGAATCGCTCGCAGGTGGACGAGCGCTTCGCCAAGTACTTCGGACTCGACGAGAGCTACAACTCGACCACGACGCTGCTCAAGACACGCTCCATGCCAGCCAAAACGCAGCAGCAGCAGCCCCAGGAGGCGCTCAATGAGCACGTGCGTCTGCCGCATCCGCTGCAAGGCTTTGGCTTTGGCCTCGGCATTGTCCAGAGGCGTCGGGAGCTGCTCAAGCGCACCCGTGCCATGTCCTTCGAGACGTCCGGCTGCGTCAGCCCCACGGCCATGCCCAGTCCGAAACGGGGCAATGGCAACTTATCGAGGGGCGGGAGCATTGCCAGCTATGAGGATATTGTGATCACGGCGGACGAACTGCATGCGGCCGGGCAGGAGTTTCGGCGTTTGTGTGGCGAGATTTTGGGCACATGAAAAATTGTACATTTTTGGCATACCTATAAAAAATTTCACAAATTTTTCGAATTGTTTCCAAACCCAAAACTAAAAAATATTCCCCTTTCGATTAGCGATTTTGTAAACTGTTGTGCTCTCACTCTCGGCGTCCGGAGCGCTCTTTTTTTTGTTTTTTACCTCCAAAAAAGAAGAATAATACGGGGCGACCTTTGTGATTTGTGTGATAGATGATCCTCAAAACGAATCGAATTAACAATAAAGACAAATCCCTAAAGCGAAACGAAAAAGTTATATATAATATATGGAACCTTATTCCTAATATGTTTTAATTCCCACAGTTAATTCCAGCTAATTATGGCAAATGAAAATGTGACTATAACGTAAAGTTTAAGAACTTCCAGTAAAGAGTTATTAATTATGAATTACTACTATGTTTATTATAATTTAAATGTGTGCTTATTTATGCCCTTTTTTTATTAATTATTTAAACATAAACGAATTGTACCTTAAATGGCATTAATAATATATTATTAAATTATTATTAAACATTAAAGTTATTATTGTCATATTTAATAATACGAATCGTCGTTGAACAGTAAATAAATCAATATTTGTGCTTCAAGAAAGTTTAATTCGTACTCAACACATATTCGCGCACTGCACGCCTTTCTATGCGCTTCTCATTTTGGCAATCAAACTGTTCGTTCAAGCATGCAATTTATTTTTGTTTTGTAATATTTAATAATACGAATCGAACCAGTAAATAAATTAATAATTCAAGAAAGTTCAATCCGTACTCAACACATACGCGCACTGCACGCCCTTCTATGCGCTTCTCAATCTTAACGTTCAAGCATGCAATTTATTTTTGCCTTAATCTTTTTTTTTTGAGACTGAGTTTAGACTTTACGCATGTTCTTTCGAGGCACTTTATAACACTTTTCTCTCGTCGTATAGGTAAACCCGCCGAGGGTCTCAAGGGCATACTGAAGAGTGGTAAGCCCTTGGCCGGCATGGGTCGCGGCCTCATGCCCATTGATCTCAATGCGGAGCTCAAGAGTCGCCTCCAGCGCTCCACCCATGCGACTGTCTCCAATCTGCGTAAGTCCGCAACAACAGCAAATGCGACGCGAGCCGCCGGCTCGGATGAAACCGACAACAGCTCAACGAATCCGCAACGACGCAACCTGGCCCAGATACTGCGCAGTGTGCCCAAGGAGAATGCTGCCCAGCACGATGATACAGTCAGTCTGGTGCGCAACCTCTCCTCGATAGGCTCACCGCGTGTCGCCGCCGCCGCCGCCGATGCGGCTGCCGGCCACAATAACTGTGCCTCCGCCTCCGAAGGCGAAAGCTCCGGCGGTCGCGAGATCGAGGCCATCATCAAGAACAGCGCCGTTGCCCGACGCCGACGCCAGCAGCAGCAACAGCAACAGCAGCCAGATGGGTGAGTCCACGTCCCAGCACGAGTCCATCGTCAACTGCTTCCTCCTGTGCTGTGCGCTGTTAATGTATTAACCACTTGCTACTAACCGCTGTTAACTAACAGTTTCACGGGTGAGCTGTAAATACCACACACACACACACGCACACACATACAGACAGACAGTGCATCAATGAGTGTGTGCGTGTCTGCATTTCTCAAGACTGGTTCCACAAATGTGTAATTTATAACCTACAAAACTACAACATTTTTTACACCTAAGCAAAATTGGCAAGTGAAAAGAGCTGATTGATTTTGGCATACCCTGTAATCAGTTGTGATTGAATTTACAGTGGGATTCTGTTAAATTTGGTTTATGTTTCATATTTCGACAAGCCGCTGTTAACTAACAGTTTCACGACACACACACACGCACACATACAGACAGTGCATCAATGTGTGTGTGTGTGTGTGCTTCTCAAGACTGGTTCCACGAATGTGTAATTTATAAACTACAAAACTTTTTACACCTAAGCAACATTTGCAATTGTACAAGAAACTCAATTGAAAAGGGCTGCTTGCCTTTGGCATACCCTGTAATCAGTGCTGACTGAATTTCCAGCGGGATTTTGTTAAATTTGGTTTATGTTTCATATTTCAACACACATTTTTGTTTGTGTTAAAAATCAGTTTTGTTTATTGATTCAACAATAATTCAACGCAAATTTCCCGAAACAAAGAACCAGCAAAAGTTTCCTTGTCAAAGTGAAACCAGTTGCCAGATGCTATTATTGGCGTCCCGTTCAGGCGCCGCAACAGACACAACAACAACAACAACAACAACAACGTCAACTGCAGGTGCTGTACCCACAACAACAACAACAACAGCTACCAAATTGTGTGCAACAAAAACAAATGCGATAGAATATACTTTGTATAAATGCATAAATGGAAATGTTTATCATAAGTTGAATTTGCATTGCTTACTAAATAATATACAAATACATATTGGAAGAAAAAATATCTATTTATTTTATAGACAATTTATTTAAAATGAAAACACAACAATTTGCCACATATTTTTGCGTGACACACTAAAATGAATACAAATAATAATTATTAATAATAAAGTTGACAAAATCCCAATTAACTGTAGTTTGTTTGCCACTTATCCTGCTGTGATACTAATAAACAAATGCCTGCATGTTCGGTTAAGCTTAAGTTCAAATTTGCCGCCTGCGCCCCTCCTGATGTGGCTGATCTGCCAAATGGTCGGAAAAAGCGAGGTGGCAACACTCGTTCGGTTAGGTTAACCGTGAGGGTTTGTGTCTACGCTTAACAGAATTGCTCATTATTGTCAGCAAATGTAGCAGCTCAAGACTCTGCTGCAGTTTGAAGAGCACTGTGCCCAGTTTAAGCTCGACTATTGAAGGCTGTTCTGTGCAAAGTAACAAAGTAAAATAAATAATAAAACTAATAATTATTAATTTTTACTAAGAATTATTGTTTTTTTGTTAAGTGAGAGAGGATATGCAAAAAAACATTCACTGTTTGCAAAACATATTTTAAAATGTCACTTGCAGTGGATAGTAAAATATCTGCACTATTAGCAGCTGTTGCTTCGCTCCATGCACGACATATATACATAAACACATACACCACTTCGCCGCTGTTAACATGGAGTTCGCCGGGCGAACGTAATATTTACGCTTGGGTAAATGTATAACAGAGGAGTTGCAGAATGTTAACATTGCATTAGCAGACTATTTCGGTTTGTACATTCGGCGAGAGCGGACGCGTCGCGGACGACGCTCTTATTTTTTCGTGTTTGCTTTCGGTTCGCGCGTGTTTTGTGCCGGTCACAAATTGCAATTGAAATATGCAAATTTAATATTGTTTGTAAACGTTATTACGCTTCAGTGTGTGTGTTTGTGAGTGTGTATAACTGTGTTTCTTTTATATTATGCATCCAAATATATAACTAAAAACTGCAGCAACAAAAGCCAGCTGCAAGCGTCATTTTCGGCTGCATTTTCGCTATTCGCTTTTGTGATCAGTTCTCAATTTAATTGCATCCAATGATTGGCTTCAATTGAAAGCGCAAGTAAAAATGGCAGCAAGACAGCCGTCGTCTGCTTAGCACAAAATCGTGAGAGAATCTCGTGGGCTGCATCGCTATTAACACAGGTTTGTAACAACAGCTCAGACTGAAGCAATCGTCTTCTCGTTATGGGTAGTTTTTAGTACTTGCAAGAGTGAGACAGAAAGAAAAAAAAAAGAGCAAATACTATTCGAAGCTGACCAGTTTTGCACAGACCGTTTGTCGCTTCGTCCCCTTTTGCGCCATTCTTCGTTACCTGCTGCACCGAGCTACACAAGCAGCCAGCAACAACAGTAATGATGATAAAAACAGAATACAACAACAACAACAAAAAATAACCAAAAACTGTAAATCGCCTTGCTCGCTTCCATTGAAAAATTCGCTGATTCAGCAGCAGCAGCAGCCGCGACTCAGATTTTTGTTGTTTTAATATTCTTATTGTTTTACTTACTTTATGCGGCTGTTGCCTTTTCTCTTGTTGTTGCTGTTGCTGTTGCTGTGTATTTGCACTTGGACATTTGTGGTCTATTGCTTTTTGCGTATTTTGTTGTTGCTGTTGCTGTTGGTGCTTACAGTTTTGCAGCCGCTTTGTAGCTCGACTTTGTTGCCATAAATACCCTGTAACATATTTAAGGGAGGGTATGTTGATTTTAAAATTCGTCTGTGTTTTTGTCAAAATAAACACAATGCGTATTTATCTATATATTACTGATCGTTGTATTTGTTGCCGCTTTGTTGTCCGAAATACCCTGTAACATAGTTAAGGAAGGGTATGTTGATTTTAAATAATTTCGTCTGTGAAATGCTTAGAAGTAGACGCCACAATGTGTTTTAAAATATATTACT
Source organism: Drosophila montana (assembly GCF_035044405.1). Lineage (NCBI taxonomy): Eukaryota > Metazoa > Arthropoda > Insecta > Diptera > Drosophilidae > Drosophila > Drosophila montana. Next base: position 206,599 of record NW_026997456.1, read on the forward strand.
GATTGTCGTAGTCGATACAGCCATGTCCGTTCGTCTGTCTGTCAAGGGTATTTCAACGTCGGCACCGCTAAGATGAAGTCTTTTTTACTATTGTTATAAATATTTTGGCTCAAGGTCGTCCCGTTTTAAGCATAGATATTAATTTCTTCAATCAATCAATCAATCAATCACGCTCTCATTATCTCTGCATATTACAAAACATTCAAATACAACAATCAATTCAGTTGGAATTATCGCATATTGCTCTACCGCCTTCTTATCAGACCTATCATTATTATTTTGTTTGTTGTGTTTCGTAATATATGTTGTTTCAACCAACCTCCAGGCAAATTAAATAAACAAAAGTAAAGTCAAAAAGTAAATAAAGACTGCAAAAACTATGCCTTTTCGCTTTCATTGAATTTGCATAATTTGTGGTTGCCAACAAAATAAATAGAAAATTTTGGGTATGTCGACTTCTTTGACTTATGGGCCAGCCACTTACTTATGTATAAATGTATGTTAGATAAGTTGTCTATAATCAGTTTGATATGCATTAGTATTATTATTATTATTATTGCACGCGGATCGATTGTCCATAAATAGACAAAAAGCGCCTTCTCTTTGATAAGCAAGACTTGTCTGATAATTCGAAATACTGCGGTTGTCTTAACATTTATACGGCGCAACAATGATTCAAATGCACCCCGTACACATCTATACCTTCTATAAGCTGACCTTTTCCACGTCACGTAATAAACGTGAGCCTCAACGCTAATAAAGCACGCCGACAAATGCATTAGCAATGAAAATAGTGAAATACTCTGCGGGTTAATCATCTGATGTGAGCGAGACGAAACTACATTTACTGCATATTAGCATATGGTAGATGTATACATACATATATAGATGTATATATGTATATATATATATATATATATGTAGAAAACTAGAGGTATTTGCCAGACGGGAGCGTTCAGCTTTTAATCTAAAATGGCCTTTTTGAAAATTCGAATTAAATATGTTATCTACAGCTGTTCGACATTCATAGTTATAAAAGATCTATACGACTTTTTAGAGCAGTTTCTTATAATGAACTGTCAAAACGCAATTATTAGAATTCATGTCAACGATATGTTAGGGCATTAAAGCTTCGTTGCCCTGACCGTAAATTTTCTTGTTACGGCTCCACATACTCCACATGCAGACATATGTGACCCTGCTGCTCTCATAATTGAATTGATAGACCGACTGAGCTCTGCAGGCAGATCTTCAGATCTCCATCGAATGCGATGATGAATTATCAACGCTTTTAATGCGGCATTCGGTCGTGACCTGTGATCTATCGATAGAGGAGCACATTTCTATAAATGGTAAGCACTGCGAGGCACAGCTAGAAAATGGAAAATGGAAAAATGGAGAAACAAGCAGGCTATAAATTATACGTTTCCCTCCCCCCGAATAAAAACCAGATGCATTGGGGCATAAAGTTCTCTGGACAGAGCTATAAATACTTTTGTTGGGAAATCTTGCTGCAGAGTAATCGAAATGGATGAAGTTGTTTGGCCCAACTCGAACTTTAAGTTTGTTTTATCTCTGTTCATGTTGTTGCTCTACCTACAAAGTACATTTTTAGGCCAAACCTGATCACATTTTATAGCCAGATGTTGACGTTTTTTGACTTTTTTAAGTATTACACAAGCCAATGCACAGTACGTTGACTCTTTTGTTATATTGTGTCTATGCTTCTGTTCTGGTTAGATGTTTACGCATGCTGCAGCTGTTTTTTCCAGTTATGAGTAAACATACCCTGTAAGCTGCGAAAAACGTGTGAAAAGGGTATTATGGTGCTATCCTAATTTTGTAACAAATTTTCTGTCATTCTATTTTCTAACTAACTTTTACATTTATGTGTGCGGAATGCCTAAAAGCTAAATCAACTTATGCTGAAATCAACTCGGGTTTAGATTTATTAGTTTCCCATTCCAAGCAAAATATATAAAAGAAAAACAAGTTTCAAATTTTAATTTTCTTCGAACGACCTATTGTTTTGCCAGAATGGAAATATAATAAAATTACGGCGGGTTTCGTTATCTTAATTTAATGGAATTAAGCTGTACAGCAACATGAGCAGGAAATGTTTTTTAAATATCATTCTGATTATCTCAACTGTGCGCATTTAATTACATTTTAATGAGAATTAATAGCAAACAGTTGGGTAACGCTGACATGGGCCTGGCTTAGCTATTTGATGGAAGTGTTTATACTAGATACTCTATCGATATTGAGTCGGTTGTCCCCTGAGAAAGAAGAAGCTGGCCAAAATATCAACAGAAAGGAAAAGGAGTCAGCATCCGTGGCCTGGTACAATGAACCTTGCGTGCAAGATTATTGCCCTGTCTGAGCTGGGCCAAGAACTGAATTGGCCAAGTCTCAGCTATACTTTATGGTGCACGTTGTACGCTGCACGTTGCACGCTGTCTGAGGAACTGCTCATAAATCTGCGGCTGGCCGTGCGGAGGCAAATCAACTATTCGAATCGCTTGGGGCGGGAGCGAGTGCAAAGAGTAGAATAATTCCAGCTCCGACTTTGCTGTCAGCTCAAAGCAAACGCTTTGTCTGTGGGGCATTGCTTTGTCTCGGCCGCGTTATCATCATCATCGGGCATTTTACTATTTCAGCATTGTTGTCGCCCAGTCTCTTCATATCTCTGGTTCATTGGATCTTCTGCATCTGCATCTGTGCTGTGCGCTATTGAGTTTCCTTTGTGTTGTCTGCCACTCCAAACACTTGGAGGACAACTTCCTTCCCTTTGAGTGCAGCTTCTGCAAATGCCTCCTGAGCTATATATATATATATATGTATGTTTATTTAATCAATTGAGTTGATTTGGATCCGCGAGCGAGGCACGAGGCTCCTTCAGCCCTGCTGTCCTATGATTTGAAGCATACTCCTGTCATATACTAAGGCAATTTTAAATCAATTGTGGGAAAAGGGTCAGCGCCTAGAAAATGACTGCAAACTTCTATAGCTTTGCCAGAACAGATTGATTCTAGATTCTAGATTGATTCTCCTCGTAATCTACGCATATTGGCATATTATTTGACCTTTTTTTCGAACGGCTACTGTCAGTTTGTGTCATAAGGTATAGATTCGACATTGCATCGCCTGACATTTCTTTTTGTTACCACCAAGGAACAGCGCTGTTAATTGTGTCGCTCAGCTCTAGAAATATTAAAAAAAAATTATATTTAAATGAAACGCAGGAAATGCAAACTGTCATGCAGGATGCAACCAGCTGAGAGTACATCGAAGCAGAGTTAACGTAATTGCCTCGCTGCGATTTCCTTTGCGGCATCCTCCATGTGATCATAAAAAACAGGTCGGCGCATATGGCTAATCGATTATTAATGACTTTGGCGCAATTAAGTAACAAGCAAGGCAAAAGCAAAAGCAATGCCAGTGCAACGGGCTGTCCTGGAGGCGGGGCAAGTAAAAGTTGCAGCCACACAAGTGAGGCGCATTACCGAAATGAAAACATGCAAACACACACGCCTTAAAATGTGAAAATGCGAATGACCTGAATACACATACGTGTGACACACACACACACACACACACCTGAAACTGATAGCACGGGGCGCATGCGCAACACGCAGCAAGGGGCAAGCGGCAAATGCCTTAAAAGGCAGCAACGCCGACGATTTCCTTTTCTGTGCAGCGTGTTGTTGTTGCCGCAAAACTAGTTTTGCGTACAGCTTTTTTACATTTTATTTTGTATTTTGTTTTCTGGTTTTGGGGACAACTAGCTGCACCTGCAGTTGGCCAGTTGTCCACACACATACACACACACACACACACACACACACACACACACACCTATTTATGGAAAGCAGTCAATTGATTTGCGGCACGTATTTACTTTAAGCATATTTTTATTTATTTTTTATTTCAATTTCTTGCATTATAAGTTAAAAGCTTATAAAAACTCGTTTACCAAGAATCCAAACACAAACTCAGCTCGCAATAATGGCGAGCATAAACCGTGCACTCTTAGGTGGGCCCCAGGTGGGCTGCAAAGATGCCGCCTCATGTTTCATCATCGACACCTGAGGCGTTTGAATCGAGGGGAAAAGTGTGCGTACTTGGTTTTAGTCATAGCCTAAAGCTTGCTTAATATAAGCAAAAATCATAAAATATTGATTGCTGATGAGCAATTCTATTATGTTGCTGGAGATCTTTTCAGAAATTGCAGTTAATCAACCACGAATAGTAGAAAGAAAAGATAAGATTAACTAAAAGATTGAAATAAAAACATCAAATTAATAACTGATTCTGAGTACAACATGTTTGGGCTTTCCTCACTCTATAAGGTGTGAATTAATGTATTTGTCTGATTTCTGTTCATGTGGCACTTGGCTTTCTATTAATTATCATCTGCAGCCAAGACCCAATGATTATAGCATCAATTTTATTGCTAAAGCAGTCTTGCACTCACGTTTAAAACACCTTACGCCAACTGGTTTTTAGTTTCCTTTTGTTTTTCCTATTAACTGAATAGAGCCGCAGGCCCACGAAACCTGCTTCACCAAGGCTGATTCGATTGCAATTGCGACGTGCTGCAGCATTTCCAATAAAACGCATAGAAGAATTTGGCGCAATTGTCGGATACCAAGAATAACACACATTCACATTCACATTCACGTGCACATTAAACTGGAACTATGCGTTCCATTCGATCTTGTCGGGCCATAAAAGTCGCTGCTTCGAACGCCGCGCCAATTGTGCCAATAAACAAGCCACCTGCTTTGGGGAAACAGGTGTGTGTGTGTGTGTGTGTTTGTGTGTGTAAGCTCTAGTCTCCCGAGCCCTACACAACTAAATTCAATAGAAATCAACAACTTTGAGATGACGCCGCCTCGGCAATCGAACATAAAAGGCAAAGACTCACCACAATAAAAGGCAAATCGTGCTTCCAACTTTGACTTGGCGTGGGTCTGTGTTATTTTTTTTACCTTGATGCTCTTATAACAACGCGCATAATTTTCTGGCTTCGACTATGAAAAAACTCCTTGAAGTTGCGGCTGTTAAAATGTGCTTTAAAGATCCTATTATAAGCAGCATAATTCTTAATACTATTTCTTGACTCTCCATTTTGGTAATTAATCTAATGATTATTGCTCTTTGAGTGTCAATAAAGGCGGAAGAGCCCCTCAACAATTTGTGAGTTCTGTTTTTGCTTTATCTTCTTAGTAGTAAAAAAGCAATAGTTAGTCAAGTAAGCATCTCTAGTCGGGAATTCCCGACTAGGGGATACCCTGCACCCGCTTCTACCAACACCAAATGCTGCTCGCGCTTGGCTATAGCTATAAAACGGGGCAAGTTATTGATTATCGGAAGTCAACTCGTACTGCTCGGGCACTAGATTTCTCTAGATTTTAATTGTCTCTAGCTCTAATAGGTTCTAAGATCCTTCCGACATGGCTAGATCGACTCGGCTATTGATGATGATCAAGCATATATATACTTTATAGGGTCGGATATGCTTTCTTCTGAATGTTACATACATTTGCACAAATACATTATACCCTTTTAACCTCTTTTTAAGAGTGTGGGCATATCAAGGTGATAGTTATTAATGCTGTCACAAAGTTTATCTACTTTAGTTGGGCGACTATCTGATGTCTAATATTTAATGTTTAATAAAGAACTCACAGCAGAATCTAGAATTTAAACAGTGCGCTGAATGCATTCTTGATTCTTAGTTCAACAAGTTTAAAAGTTGCTTAAACTGATCCTCCAGATTGGCTGGGCTTTCCGTAGTCGTTGGCTCCGGTGTGGTTGTTGTTGTTGTTGTTGGTGCCTCTGTTGTAGTCGTGGTCGTTGTGGTCGTTGAGGTGGAGCTGGTGCTGCTGGGCAATGGCTTCGGCTTGATGCGCCCGTCGAGGCAGGCCTGCAGGTAGTTGTAGTTGCTGGCCGTTGACTCGACGTAAGTGCGCTCCGCCTTGTGGTTGCATTGCTCATGATGAAGATCGATCAGGCGATAGCGTTCCTGCAGCAGCGTGGCCGACTCCGAGGCATTGCCCGAGATGCCGTACGTCGAAATGGTGTTGTTCGAACCCTGTCAAATTCTGTTTAAAATACGGCACCAGCAGGGGGAAGGGAAAGGAGACACTACTTACCGCTGCGGCATGACAGTTGAAGGAGTCGAGGGTGCCGTTAATCTTGCTGCAGACTCTTAGGGTACCACAAACCGATTCCGCCGACTGTTCGATTCTCCGGCGCGTAGCTAGAAAGTCTCGGTCGATGCCGCGCCGTGAATTCTGCGCCTCGTGCAGGCATCCGGTGTAGGCTCCACTGTACTGCTCCGCAATTAGATTCGATTCGCCAATGTAGCCGGCAAAGCAGGACACCGAGGTCCTGGGATCGCGACGCGTCACCCGAGAGTTGAAGAACAGCCGGGTTAGACCATCCTGGGTCGGCAGTCCCACATAGGGCGGCAGTGGCCTGATCACGCCCTCTGCAGAGGCGGCCGCCAGTATCAGCGCCAGGAATAGCATTAATTTCACAGATCCGAGCGACATATCTCTAGCAGAGCAGGTGAGTTGCTTTTGGCGCAGTGCGTCTGTTTTGGTCAGCTTTTATACGCAGACTCTATAAGACGTCTGCTGCCAGGCAGCTGATAAGATTTCCTTGCTTATCGTCTTGCGAATTTTCAAATGATGCTAGATAAATATTCTCCCATCCGCTGGCTTGTTTATTTACTCACATGTTCGCAGCGCGTCATTCCACAGTGGCATATAGAAATGGTGTGGAAACTAAATCCGATTTAATCTACTTTCTGACTTCCAAGAAAATAAGAATTGCACTTTTATTTTCATTTATTGCATCTATAATTTAGCGCAGCAAGTCCCTAGAAGTGGCGCCTTTTAAATTGCATAGCTGCATCACATTATTTGCGCTCTTCTTGAAAAGATAAACTATTATTTATGACTTTTGCGCTGATTTGCTACACAAACACAGAACTGAATCCCGCTCTTCCTCTCCCTCTCCAGAGACGCCTAATTTTATAATCTGGCAAATGTTAGTACTATGACTCAAAACATCTAATATAGATAATGGAATGCATGTGCTTTACGCATTGCGATGAGTTTCAATGCAGTTTATACTGTTGTAATAATTTGTACCCTGAATAGTTAGTTGACAATCTTTGAATACTCTATAAGTAAAACCCGAAACTTGCCCGATCCCAATATAAATCTTTAACATACATCTATCAAACTTTCGATTCCTATTCGAATCTCGGCTTTAGAGCTACATTCATGCCCGTTGGCGAGCGCAATATGAAGTTCATCATTGGGCTTACCTCTGGCCCTTTGGGTAGCAGCTCGTAATGTCGGATCACCTTGCTGATCAACGTTTTCATTTCGAGCATGGCAAACTTTTGGCCAATGCAGTTCTTGGGTCCTGCACTGAATGGCAAATAGGCAAATGTCTGTCGCTTGTCTGTCGTATCATCTAGAAAGCGCTCCGGCTTAAAGCTCAACGGATCCGGAAAGTATTTGGGATCGCGATGCGCAAAGTAGAGTACCAAATAGATGCTGGTATTGGCCGGTATGGTCTGTTCGCCAATCTGGAGATCCTTTCGGGTATGTCTGCCAATCGCTGGCACTGGCGGATAGAGTCGCATTGTCTCCTTGATGACACACTCCAAATATTTGAGCCCCTGCAGCTGAGCCTGGTTGACTGCCGCCATTCGATTCTTGCCAAGCACCTGGAGCAGCTCGTCGTACAGCTTCGCTTGCACCTCAGGGTGTCTGGCGATGCAGTAGAGCGCATGCGAGACTCCGCTGCTGGTGGTATCATCGCCCTCGAACATGAAGGTGTCCACCTCCTCGCGTATGTCCGTATCGGTTAGCGGACTGCCCTGAATCGAAGACTGCAGCAGTATATCGAGCAGTGCCATCTGTGGCCTTCTGCCTATGTCCTCATCGCCCAGACCTGCGATAAATCAGATGATGATTATTCTACTGATGGAAAATTATCTCTCCTATCTCTATCAGCTTACACAACGGTCGGTAGCTGCCGTCGGCCTTGGCCCGCTCCACCGCCTCTCTTCGCTCTCGAATGACCTTGTCGGTGAAGTCATGCATGATGCGAATATCTCGCTTTAGCTTCAAATGCAACAATGGGGCCGTCAGTCTAAAGAGCCACTCGTAACGTTGTGAGAACTTGAACATGCGATCCGGCTGGATATTAACGACGCTGAAAGTGAGCGAAATTATTACGTGCAAACATGCTCTACATTTTAATTACTGGCCTTTAGACTCTACACAAATTAATTGAATTTGTCATAGTTTAAGTTGTCTAAGCTTACCTTTTTAGCGCTTTTATATACGGAAATTCTTGATCACTTTGTGCCTTCACCTGCACGCCCATGGCCGTCTCTAAGCAACAGATATTATAAATATTATTTTCTCGGCCTAGTTATATAAAGTTAGACGACACAAACCCGTAATGATATCCAGGGCTGCCAGCGACACGTACTTCAGCATATCCACAACTTGCTGCCCATCGGCAACTGGCTTTAGTTTCTCTACCAATACTTCGCTTTGGGTGTCCATAATGCCCACGTAGTGCTCCAATATCTTAAAGTGGAACACATTGGAAAAGACTTTGCGCCTGGAGTGCCATTTTCGGCCCACGCTCAACAACAGTCCATCGTTGAGAAAGGGGCGCAGGAACTGGTACAGCTGACCCTTCTCCAGCAGCGTGGTGCTGCTTAGAATGGCCTCAAAGTGGCCCAAATCCTTGGTGTAGACCAGCGACTCGTCAAGTATCCAGATGCGAAAGGTCGCGCCATATTTATCAAAGCAAGCGCCAACATAGTCGATGATATCTGCACGACGAGGTGAAAGTGAAGCTGCCCAGACCAGAGGGGTAGTATCTACACCAAGACTTACTCTCTGCGCCCAGCTGCAGTGCTTGAATGCCGCAGCCCAACAACGGCAGCGACAAGGGACCCGTAATGCCCGATCTTTTCAATGTGGCGCAGCTGTGGCGCTTGCGTACAAAGTCCCAGGCCAGCAGCAGGGTCAAAGCGCCAACCAGCAGGGTCAGCCACATCATGTTGATGATGATGATCCTCGCTCGCGAATCGAGATTATGAGATTTCTATTTAGCAACAGTTTTGCTTTCAAGTTGTTGTCGGCGCAGCGTCCGCGGCTCGACTGTGCTATCTAGGGGCTAACCGGGGTAGCCCTAACCCTGGCCAGGTTCAGCCAAGCGGCTACGATTTTAGACTCAGATTTGCTTACCTGGAACTGGTTTTCAACCGTTGTTCTCCACATTGCGAAGTCAGTTTCGATAGGCACGACGATTACCTGAGTTTTTCAATGTAGAAACTACGTGATAGAATGGTTTAGTATACTCCCCAGAAAGAAAATAACACTTATTTAATCTGTATTATAACCAGAAGAAAACTAATAACGTCAAGATTTTTATTATATTTTCTCAGCATTTGCACTTAATTTGTGTACAAACTTATTTGGTTTTTTTCTCCGAGTGTATTTATAGTGTTCTCTCGAGCATATTGAGAATGTGATTAAAATGCCGATCAGTTCGAGCTGTTCACATTGCGCACAGCGATTACAAATAGACGCGACGGGGTAAATAAATTGAACTAGAATTTAAATGAATTTAAAAATATAAAACACATGGAATACTTGCGCTTGAACTAGTTAGTGCATTAATAGAAAAGCTTCTCTTGCTATACCCTTGCAGAGGGTATTATAATTTTGTCGTGAAATGTGTAACGCATAGAAGGAGACATCTCCGACCCCATAAAGTATATATAACCATGATCAGTATCAACAGCCGAGTAGATATAGCCATGTCCGTCTGTCTGTTTCTATGCGAACTATTCTCTCAGTTTTAAAGATATCTTTATGAAACTTTGTAGAATTCCCTCTTTCTGTTGCACGCAGTTCATATGTCAAAACCAGCTGGATCGGACCACTATATCATATAGCTGCCAAGGGAACGATCGGTCGAAAAGTAGGTTCTTGTATGAAAAACTTTTTTGTTTATCAAGATATCTTGACCAAACTCGGCATTTTTTAGTTTTACTATGCTCTTCATATATATGCAAAATCTTATCAACATCGGACTACTATATCATATAGCTGCCATAGGAACGATCGGTCGAAAATTAAGTTGTTGTAAGGAAAACTTTTTTGTTTTTCAATACATCTTAACCATACTCGGCATTATGAAAAGGATGGCTCTGCAAGGGCATTAAATTATCGGCGTGCCGAAGATAACCCTTCTTGCTCGTTTTTAAATATACAAAAGCTCTATTTTAGCCAGGGTCAAGTAAATGCGATTTGACATTTATGTGGGGGTAGTACAAAATTCAGAGTACACTTGCCCACAAAATGTGAGATAAAGGTTTTGTCAACCCGGCAGCGGAAAACAGCGAAAAGCAGCTGTGGCTGGAACACAGTTGAATGGACTGTAACTGCTACTGCGACTGCGACGACAAATGTTGTTTTAGTTTTTGAAGTTGTTGTTGTTGCCGTGTTGAACTTGGCGCAGAGTTCATTTGAGCTGGAAATTGGAGTGAGGAGTGAGGAGTGTGGAGAGCGAGTTAGGGGCAGACACTCGAGTACTTGTTTAGTTAACTGGCGGCCAATGAAGTCACTGCAAAGACAAGACCAGAGCGCACCGGATATGTTTACTGCGTGGGCCGTGTCAGCGAATCAAACAAGTTATCAACGTGTCTACAAGTCGTCCGAGTCGTCCAGTTTCAGACAGCCGAACGGTAAACGGGAGCGTCATTAAAGAAATCCCGTCAACGAATTAAATTCGTTGACTCACGATTTTCCCATGAAACCAACCCAAGCAAGATATTGACTTATCTGAAAACCTGTGTATAAGGGCAGAATCAGACGGCGGCTTACAATCAATAGCTGGGAGCAACACTCATCTGGAGTGGAGCTGAAAGAGCACGTCAGGCACGTCTGCAGAAACAAACCCAACCCAACCCAACCAAATCGAGGAACCACAAATATGCATATAATTTAAGAGCTGCACTGGAAAGGAATCTCGCCCTTCGTGCGGAACTCAGACGCTGAGTTTGGGCGTTGCCTCTTTAAAGGTAACCAGGTTTGCCCAAAATGCATTTTCCTGCCTTCTGGTCTAGCATCTGCGTGTTACCCCCATTATCCAGACTCCCTTCCCCGTCCCCAAGTCCCGTCCCGTTCCTCCCGCTCTCTGGAGATTCAATGTTATCGACAACAAACAAAGAATGGAGTTTGTTTTGACGGCTTGTGTTTGGGTTTGGCTTTAGTTACCCCGGCAACTGGCAAACGGTAGCAAAAACATGTCTGGGCCTGCTCTGAGTGGGATTGGGAGGCACAAGGTTGAGTTGCCCACTTTTGTGGGGGTTGCTGCCTTTGAATGCAGCACGTGCTGGCGCTGGCAGCTCTGCGCCTGTCCGCAACAATGCCGACAATCAGCTGTTCAAAAGTTGCCAAGTCAGTGGCAAAATGTTGCTCTGACTCATATATATATAAATATGTTTCCAACATGTTGTTAATGCAGAAAATAATCGGGCGGGTATTCCCAAAGAGAATGACGAAAATGCGAATAGACGAATTTGACTCCATTCTAGTGAGATATACTTCATCATCAGTTAAACATAGACCTTGAACTTAGTAGTATAACTATCTCGACCTCGCGAATAATTAAATTTAATACAATTTGTACCAAAATTGTTAAAAACTCAAAACGTGAACAAAACAAATAGCCAAAAAGCTTGCTAGCTAAGCTTTTCAGAGCATTCAGAGAAGGTCAGTCTAATGAAATGTTAAATGCGCAGATACTCGAACAAAAGCGAACTCTAAATTGAGTTTAAGGGTGAGAGGGGGGAGGGGAGGGGAGGGGGCTCATCAAAGATCGCGTTGACGTTGTAATTTTACATAATTACGAGCAGCATACAATTTTCTAGCCCGGGGTGTGAGGGTTGTACTGTAGGCTGGCACAAATGAAATGCCGCGTGGGAAAATGTTGTATCTGAGATCTTTAACTAACGGCTATCTCTTGGTTTGCTTAAGTTTTACATGGTTATTGCCTGCCATTGTCTAAGGTAATCATCGCTCCTCTTGCCTTGAGCTGGGCTCCGTTGAGCTTGTGAAGGCACCTGAGCAGATCGCTTTTCGATCGCGAAGTTTTGCGAATCTTTTGCAATCTTTTTGCGCTCAAGTTGCATAAGTTTCATTTACTTGATTATTTTGCTCGTTACGATCCTTACTTTTATCATTATTATCGCTGATATTCGCTTCACCTGATCTGTAATATGATCGGATCGGATCGGATTGGTCCGCTTGCGGTTTTGCCACTACCGTATCCAATAATAACATATTATAATTTAAGAACAAGCTGAGCTGACTTTAGTTTCACCTTGTTGCAAACCGCCAGCACAGTTTCAAGTTCGCATTTCAAGCATTTGACAAGCGCTCTTTAAAGTTTCGATATCGGTCTACAAATAAAGTCTTGAGTACCTGCATTTGTGGGAGTTACATTGGCTGGGATGTCGTGCCCAATGCTCATAGAGCTTGAAAGCCACTCGACGATGAGTTTATCGCTTCTAATTATTTATGCCGCGCTAAACAGTTCATAAAACAATTCACTTTGTTATATCATTCCGAGTCAGCGGTGCAAGTTGATCGCGTGTTGTACAAAAATTTTAATTACCAACGAATGAGAAATGCGCGCCTTTTTCAATTACAAAATACCAGAGCCAGAGCGAGAGACTCGCTAGCTTCACGAGCAGATCGCTGGGTAAATGCGAACAAATGATGCAATTTACAGCATTTAGCTGTTGCTGTGAGTTTTCACAGTTTTTCCACAGTTTTTCCACAGCTCATCGGAAAGGGAATTGAAATGTGTTTGAGGACGGGCTTAGCGGGCCACACCTTGGCTCACCACTCAAACTAATTGAACGGCAAACTGTTTCAATAGCAATTTGTGCATTAAGTGTATCAACAAAGGACGGCCTCTAAGCGCAAAGAGCAACCCGTAAAGACCTTCGTGTGCTGCGAACTCTGACCTATGACTCCATTGATTGGCTGCCGCTCTCTCTATCTATCTATGAATAAGGCCCTTCGCCTGTGCCCGGTCTGCATGCAATTTAAACATTATCTACGCTTTTACTTTGATTTACACTGCAAAAAAAAAGAGCTTTGATAATTGATTTCAACACGTATATTTTCCAATTTATATTATAACTAGTTATATATTATGTTATAACTAGATATATGTATAGTTTATTTTGCATTTAATCGACACTTGTCAGTTTTTTTGCAAGGAATCTCCTGAAAACCGTTTTAGTTGACCAACCACAGTTGGGAATTGTAATGCATTTTCCACGTAATTTTGCATGTTAATTGAATTTGAGACGCTTTGCTGAGCGCCACTTTCGTCATTTTGGATGTTAGACTGCGAAATGTATTTAAAAGCTACGGCCCGAAACGCGGTTTTAGTTGTGGCGTGGCGTACAACCGCAGCTGCTTGGGGGGCTGGGAGGGGGGTTGCGGTTAGCAGGGGCTATGTGTGACAATATGACAAGTTGTTGACTTCAGGTAGCTGGCCTGTATTTGCACCTGGCAAACTTAGTGGCCCGCGAGTCGACACCTTTTCGACCTGCTTCGCCCAGTTTGAGTGCCTGTCAATTTTCCAAAATTAATATGCAATTTAACTGTCAACGTTTTGTGTTTCTATGTTTACCTGTGGCTAAATCAGCGCCAGACACCAGCCAGGTGTTGAGTTTCGATAAGTTTACCACCTGTCATACTACGTTGCATGCAACGCTCATTCGTCCGAAGGCATTTGCCACGTTAAGTTCACACTCGCTCTCGCACAGCTCTCACCTGTTGCAGTACAGTTAAGTGTTTATCAGTGACCCCCTCACACACTCTCAGGTGCTAACAAAGATCAAAAAACAATTGTGCTCAAAACTCGACATTGTAATCTACGCAAAACTCAGCTATTTGTTTGTCAGGTGACTAATGCAACAAATTTAAGTGAATCAATTTAAGTTTAAGAATTTTATGCTCGAGGTGAACTCTGGACGAGGGGCAAAATCCTGAACAGCATTCTATGATAATTAATTTTCAAATATAAATGGAACCTGGAATTTAACAACTTATCCAAAATAATAATCCATGTGTTCCATGGCTTCCTACTATTTATAAATTGTTCACCATGCTCCGTATGGAGAAAGTTATCTCGAATATCTAGCGGCAATTGCTTCCTTCCGTATGTAAGAATGTTATGGATAATTTTCAAAAATAAGACATGTCAGCTCTGGGTCCCTGGGTGCATTGCAGTGCTCATTAGTGGCACGAAAAACGCTGCGTCACGATTTTGCTATTAATTGAATGAAAAGAATGATTGCGGGCGGGGGAAGGGAAGACCCCATTGACAGAATCTCAGCTGGTTCATAGTTGCATTTGTGGATGAAAGTGTTTGCTAGTATTTGTAAGATACGCGTTTCGAGTTGCCACACTTTAACAGTTTTTCTTTGCGGTTGTCTTTGCAGCAATCTCATTGCAAAAAGCAAAAGTTACTCGGGCATAGCAGCACAGCATAGTGGCACAGGCCCCCCCCAACTGCCTCCAGCTGGCGCCCGTGGCTTTGTCAAGTTGCGTCATGTAGATGCCGCCGATAAGCCGAGCACATCAACCGAGGAATCAACCCAATCGCAACCAGATCCAGATAAGCAAGAAGACACACTACTCAACAAAGACTCCACTGAAGACCAAGCCACAGATGTGAGTATATACTTGACATACTGCACATTTATATGCTTCATTCCAATCGTTCTTTCTTATCGCCAGAATATGGGTCCCGATCAGCGCAATATTGCCAAGACTGGCTCCATTGCCGAGCGATTGGCAGCGCTGCAGAAGAGCGGCGAGGATGACTGGAAAAGACGCGTCAACAAGCGCGATGAGGTCGATGATATTCGACGCGAAAACTTTGTCAATGTAAGTGTATTTATTTATTATCATTTATTGCAATTGCAAGCTAGTTTTAGTTCCCCACGCAACTTTTTCCCGGTTTTCATTTCGAATGCGATTTCAATTCCATTCCAACTTGCGTGAAAACTGTAATTACCGCTGCTGTAACTCGCTTTAATTTTGTTTCCCTTGCCTCTGCATCAAGCTGCTAACCGAGCATTAGATACAAGCTTGTCGAAAAGTGCGAGCAGTACAAACAAGCTTACCCACATAATATAGTTAACATCTACCAAAATCCACAGATGGAAAGCTAAGTTTGAAATTGCTCAACTGCCGATAAATTAAGTCTAAACTAAGCATAACTCGAATGATATAAGAAGATAATGGTCTGTCTCTATATAGACATTTAATGTTCAAATATGCATCTACTCTATTTATAAAAGAAACTGACTGCCTAACGCTAGGTGGCGCTGCCAGAATATGCCTAGAAGTATGCACCTATTTTGTGTTGTCTATTATCTTTTTTTTTTATTGTTTCTGTATTTATTTTATCGACTTATTATCGCGTTTTGCTTCAACTGTCTTTTAAAAGTGTTTGTTTTATTTATATATAAGGCATATAACTTTATATATAGAATAAATATAAAAAAATCTATATATAAATATATATATAGAAATATGTGATCTTGTTGTGAAATTCATGTACTCAAGTCCAATTTGTGTACTGAATTCAGTTAACACAATTTTGGTGGTCATTCTGTCATATAACTTTCGATTTGCGGCCACGAGTAGGCCATGCCTTAAATATCAATCAGCTGCCATTCTTTTATGGACAAGTGACATTTCTTCCAAACACTTGCAAAATTAAATTAAACTTTAAATCAAACCCGAAGAAGTTGACTGAACTTTTTCTCTTGCCTCCTTTCTCTGTTTGCCGTATTAAGAGCGCTTATGCTGGGGCCTGTAATTATGCGGGCATGATGGGTATTTATAATGTATGCTCGTATTCGCTCTCTGCCTTCTAGTCTGCTGTACTTTAATGTACAAGCAATCACACTTAATTACAAAAGCCACGCCTTTTTCGGGCGTCATCATAATCATCGTCAGCAGCAACCTCCGCTGACTCTTTATATGGTAGCGATTTTGGGAGAAATTTCAAACAGATCCAACTATCTAACGCAAGGTAGTGGGCGCTAGGTAAATGAGCTTTGAATCCATATTGTTGTTGCTCACACTTTTTATACCCTGAACCCATTAAAAATTTGTATAATATTTATGTGCAAACAGGCAAAAGGAAGCATCTGCAATCCATAAAGTATATACATTCTTGATCATGCCGAGATAATGTCGTTTTGAAGCGACATAGCTCCGCCGATCTAAAAACACATGCCGCGGAGACATGACGCTTCAAAACGACATATATTCGCCGATAATCATGGGGAACTTTTTTGAATATCTCGGGTAATTATACCATTTTGGACTCGTAAGGATCCAGTACTTTGGACTCGTAAGGATGGACTGACATTCAAATATTTTAAAAATCAATGGGTTCAAAAATGTTGACCAAAAAACGATTCATTTGTAAAGTCAACCTTTTTGTTTATGGTTTGACCTTTTGATCAATTTGGCTCGGCCCCAATGTACGAAACTAGTGGTAAGACTTAGACATGAAATCCGACTAAAAATTTAGAATCTAGAGGGAAAACCATGAACAAAACGCCAATTTTCATGAAAATCGGTTGAGTTTCGACCGAGCTATGCGAATGGGAAGTTTCGACCCATGTCAGTGTACGAAACTAGGGGTAAGATTTAGACATGAAATCCGACCAAAAATGTTGTTGTCAGATTTAAATGCCAGATTAATCTAGAGGGAAAACCATGAACAAAACGCCAATCCCCATGAAAATCGGTTGAGTTTCGACCGAGTTATGCGAATGGGAAGTTTCGACCCATGTCAGTGTACGAAACTAGGGGTAAGATTTGAACATGAAATCCGACTAAAAATTTTGTTGTTAGATTATAATACCAGATTAATCTAGAGGGAAAACCATGAACAAAAAGCCAATTCTCATGAAAATCGGTTGAGTTTCGACCGAGTTATGCGAATGGGAAGTTTCGACCCATGTCAGTGTACGAAACTAGGGGTAAGATTTAGACATGAAATCCGACCAAAAATGTTGTTGTCAGATTTAAATGCCAGATTAATCTAGAGGGAAAACCATGAACAAAACGCCAATTTTCATGAAAATCGGGTGAGTTTCGACCGAGTTATGCGAATGGGAAGTTTCGACCCATGTCAGTGTACGAAACTAGGGGTAAGATTTGAACATGAAATCCGACTAAAAATTTTGTTGTTAGATTTTAATACCAGATTAATCTAGAGGGAAAACCATGAACAAAATGCCAATTCTCATGAAAGTCGGTTCAGTTTCGACCGAGTTATGCGAATGGGAAGTTTCGACCCATGTCAGTGTACGAAACTAGGGGTAAGATTTGAACATGAAATCCGACTAAAAATTTGTTGTCAGATTTTAATACCACATTAATCTAGAGGGAAGACCATGAACAAAAAGCCAATTCTCATGAAAATCGGTTGAGTTTCGACCGAGTTATGCGAATGGGAAGTTTCGACCCATGTCAGTGTACGAAACTAGGGGTAAGATTTAGACATGAAATCCGAGCAAAAATTTTGTTGTCAGATTTAAATGCCAGATTAATCTAGAGGGAAAACCATGAACAAAACGCCAATTTTCATGAAAATCGGTTGAGTTTCGACCGAGTTATGCGAATGGGAAGTTTCGACCCATGTCAGTGTACGAAACTAGGGGTAAGATTTAGAAATGAAATCCGACTAAAAATTTGTTGTCAGATTTTAATACCACATTATTCTAGAGGGAAAACCATGAACAAAAAGCCAATTCTCATGAAAATCGGTTGAGTTTCGACCGAGTTATGCGAATGGGAAGTTTCGACCCATGTCACAGTACGAAACTAGGGGTAAGATTTAGACATGAAATCCGAGCAAAAATTTTGTTGTCAGATTTAAATGCCAGATTAATCTAGAGGGAAAACCATGAACAAAACGCCAATTTTCATGAAAATCGGTTGAGTTTCGACCGAGTTATGCGAATGGGAAGTTTCGACCCATGTCAGTGTACGAAACTAGGGGTAAGATTTAGAAATGAAATCCGACTAAAAATTTAGTTGTCAGATTTAAATGCCAGATTATTCTAGAGGGAAAACCATGAACAAAACGCCAATTTTCATGAAAATCGGTTGAGTTTCGACCAAGTTATGCGAATGGGAAGTTTCGACCCATGTCACAGTACGAAACTAGGGGTAAGATTTTGACATGAAATCCGACCAAAAATTTTGTTGTCAGATTTAAATGCAAGATTAATCTGGAGGGAAAACCATTCACAAAAAGCCCAGCCTAATTAAAATCGGTTGAGTTTCGACCAAGCTATGCGAATGGGAAGTTTCGACCCATGTCAGTGTACGAAACTAGGGGTAAGATTTAGACATGAAATCCGACTAAAAATTTTGTTATCAGAATTAAATGCCAGATTAATCTAGAGGGAAATCCATTCACAAAAAGCCAAGCCTTATTAAAATCGGTTGAGTTTCGACCGAGTTATGCGAATGGGAAATTTCGACCCATGTCAGTGTACGAAACTAGGGGTAAGATTTTGACATGAAATCCAACCAAAAATTTTGTTGTCAGATTTAAAAGCAAGATTAATCTAGAGGGAAAACCATTCTCAAAAAGCCAAGCCTTATTAAAATCGGCTGAGTTTCGACCGAGTTAAGCGAATGGGAAGTTTCGACCCATGTCAATGTACGAAACTAGGGGTAAGATTTAGACATGAAATCCGACCAAAAATTTTGTTGTTAGATTTTAATACCAGATTAATCTAGACGGAAAACCATGAACAAAAAGCCAATTCTCATGAAAATCGGTTGAGTTTCGACCGAGTTATGCGAATGGGAAGTTTCGACCCATGTCAGTGTACGAAACTAGGGGTAAGATTTAGACATGAAATCCGACCAAAAAGTTTGTTGTCAGATTTAAATGCCAGATTAATCTAGAGGGAAAACCATGAACAAAACGCCAATTTTCATGAAAATCGGTTGAGTTTCGACCGAGTTATGCGAATGGGAAGTTTCGACCCATGTCAGTGTACGAAACTAGGGGTAAGATTTGAACATGAAATCCGACTAAAAATTTTGTTGTTAGATTTTAATACCAGATTAATCTAAAGGGAAAACCATGAACAAAAAGCCAATTCTCATGAAAATCGGTTGAGTTTCGACCGAGTTATGCGAATGGGAAGTTTCGACCCATGTCAGTGTACGAAACTAGGGGTAAGATTTAGACATGAAATCCGACCAAAAATTTTGTTGTTAGATTTTAATACCAGATTAATCTAGACGGAAAACCATGAACAAAAAGCCAATTCTCATGAAAATCGGTTGAGTTTCGACCGAGTTATGCGAATGGGAAGTTTCGACCCATGTCAGTGTACGAAACTAGGGGTAAGATTTAGACATGAAATCCGACCAAAAATTTTGTTGTCAGATTTAAATGCCAGATTAATCTAGAGGGAAAACCATGAACAAAACGCCAATTCTCATGAAAATCGGTTGAGTTTCGACCGAGTTATGCGAATGGGAAGTTTCGACCCATGTCAGTGTAGGAAACTAGGGGTAAGATTTAGACATGAAATCCGACCAAAAATTTTGTTGTCAGATTTAAATGCCAGATTAATCTAGAGGGAAAACCATGAACAAAACGCCAATTTTCATGAAAATCGGGTGAGTTTCGACCGAGTTATGCGAATGGGAAGTTTCGACCCATGTCAATGTACGAAACTAGGGGTAAGATTTAGACATGAAATCCGACTAAAAATTTTGTTGTCAGATTTAAATGCCACATTATTCTAGAGGGAAAACCATGAACAAAAAGCCAATCCTCATGAAAATCGGTTCAGTTTCGACCGAGTTATGCGAATGGGAAGTTTCGACCCATGTCAGTGTACGAAACTAGGGGTAAGATTTAGACATGGAATCCGACTAAAAATTTTGTTGTTAGATTTTAATACCAGATTAATCTAAAGGGAAAACCATGAACAAAAAGCCAATTCTCATGAAAATCGGTTCAGTTTCGACCGAGTTATGCGAATGGGAAGTTTCGACCCATGTCAATGTACGAAACTAGGGGTAAGATTTAGACATGAAATCCGACTAAAAATTTTGTTGTCAGATTTAAATGCCACATTATTCTAGAGGGAAAACCATGAACAAAAAGCCAATCCTCATGAAAATCGGTTCAGTTTCGACCGAGTTATGCGAATGGGAAGTTTCGACCCATGTCAGTGTACGAAACTAGGGGTAAGATTTAGACATGGAATCCGACTAAAAATTTTGTTGTCAGATTTAAATGCCAGATTAATCTAGAGGGAAAACCATGAACAAAACGCCAATTTTCATGAAAATCGGTTGAGTTTCGACCGAGTTATGCGAATGGGAAGTTTCGACCCATGTCAGTGTACGAAACTAGGGGTAAGATTTAGACATGAAATCCGACTAAAAATTTAGTTGTCAGATTTAAATGCCAGATTATTCTAGAGGGAAAACCATGAACAAAACGCCAATTTTCATGAAAATCGGTTGAGTTTCGACCGAGTTATGCGAATGGGAAGTTTCGACCCATGTCAGTGTACGAAACTAGGGGTAAGATTTTGACATGAAATCCGACCAAAAATTTTGTTGTCAGATTTAAATGCAAGATTAATCTGGAGGGAAAACCATTCACAAAAAGCCCAGCCTTATTAAAATCGGTTGAGTTTCGACCAAGCTATGCGAATGGGAAGTTTCGACCCATGTCAGTGTACGAAACTAGGGGTAAGATTTAGACATGAAATCCGACTAAAAATTTTGTTATCAGAATTAAATGCCAGATTAATCTAGAGGGAAATCCATTCACAAAAAGCCAAGCCTTATTAAAATCGGTTGAGTTTCGACCGAGTTATGCGAATGGGAAATTTCGACCCATGTCACATTACGAAACTAGGGGTAAGATTTTGACATGAAATCCAACCCAAAATTAAAATTAATTAAAAAGCAAGATTAATCTAGAGGGAAAACCATTCACAAAAAGCCAAGCCTTATTAAAATCGGCTGAGTTTCGACCGAGTTAAGCGAATGGGAAGTTTCGACCCATGTCAATGTACGAAACTAGGGGTAAGATTTAGACATGAAATCCGACTAAAAATGTTGTTGTCAGATTTAAATGCCAGATTAATCTAGAGGGAAAACCATGAACAAAACGCCAATTCTCATGAAAATCGGTTGAGTTTCGACCGAGTTATGCGAATGGGAAGTTTCGACCCATGTCAGTGTACGAAACTAGGGGTAAGATTTAGACATGAAATCCGACTAAAAATTTTGTTGTCAGATTTTAATACCACATTAATCTAGGGGGAAAACCATGAACAAAAAGCCAATCCCCATGAAAATCGGTTAAGTTTCGACCGAGTTATGCGAATGGGAAGTTTCGACCCATGTCAGTGCACGAAACTAAGGGTAAGATTTAGACATGAAATCCAACTAAAAATTTTGTTGTCAGATTTTAATACCACATTAATCTAGAGGGAAAACCATGAACAAAAAGCCAATCCCCATGGTAATCTTGTGAGTTTCGACCGAGTTATGCGAATGGGAAGTTTCGACCCATGTCAGTGTACGAAACTAGGGGTAAGATTTAGACATAAAATCCGACTAAAAATTTTGTTGTCATGTTATACCTTTTTTAATTCGTTCGGATCCCTACTATCAATTGGCATTCAAACATTTTAAAAATCGATGGGTTCAAAAAAGTTGTTAACCAAAAAACGATTCAGTTGTATAGTCAACCTTGATGATTTTTTGGAATATCTCGGAAAAATAATGTCCGATTTTGGAATCTAATACCATTTTGGACTCGTAAGAATCAGTACTATCGATTGGCATCAACAAAAATTAAAATCTAAATTTTGACCCAAATGGCAAGGGGTTACATCACGGTTTATTTTAAAATCGGGGTCGGTTCGAAAATCAAATCAAAAAAATATTTATAATTATATTAAATATGTTTAAATATTTATTGTAATTTTCATGCGCTTTTTGGCAGCTAACCCAATTCTAAAACTATTTGGCGTTCAAGGGACAGTGGGTTCTATGCAAGCGCTAAGGTCACATCACGCTATGTCTAAAATTGAATCGAAACAGAATCTAAAAAACCTAGCGCAATTGATCAGGTCATGGCCATCATCTTAGAGAGCAAGAGCTTGTGGTTGTATACATATTTAGAGGCAATGTGGCAGAGGCCTCCTCTGCAGCAGCTGCCTGCCAACTTACATTTGGCCATAATTTTCGTTTCTTCTAAACTGGCTTGTGGGCAGCAGCAGCGAGTAAGGCAGAGGCAGAGGCAGAGGCAGCAGCCGCCACAACAACAATTATCAAATAAAAAAGGATGGAACACAAGTCGGATAGGTTCGGTTGGGTTGGGTTGGGTTGGACTGGGCTGTAGCTTCCAGTCCATTTTCTGCTGCTTCTTTATCGTCTTTAAGTTGTTGTTGTTGTTGATGCTGCTGGGTCCAACTGTGGATGCATTTGATCTGTGGCTTGATCTTGAACGTGCTCATCTGCCGCGCAGTTACACCCTCCTCCAAGCTTATCCCCAACCAACTTGAGTTGGCCTCGCCTCGGCTCGCCTTTGCCTTTGCCTTCTTCTGGCCATTGTAAATTGTTTTGTGAATTTGATATACTTGCAGCTTTATTTGCCCTACCCATCCATACCCATACCCATCCCTCCTCCCCACCACATTCCTGCCCTGATGCCAGAGTCTTCTGTGTAGTTTATTATGCTCCACGTATTGTTCGCTTGCTGTTGCGATTATGTTGTTGTTGTTGTTATTTTTTTTTCTGCTCTGCTGTACTTGTTCATTAGTCCACCCGAGACGGAGAATCGCAATGACAGTAGCCAGTAGTTGTTATAGTTGTTGCCTATATACAAAAGTTCTAACTAAAAGACGCTCGCTCTGGCAAACTGTTCGTACCCGACTTCATATCTCCTGCGCTCCGCTTGTCGCTTTTTTATCTGTATCTTTACAAGCTGCAAATATGCCAACGGCTGCTGCGGCGGCTGCTTATTGCTGATTATTTTTATTGCCTTTATGTGATTCATTATTTTCTTTTCAACATTTCTGGCCTGTCCGTTGTGGGACAAAGATAACGTGACTCTTTATTCGTATTTTTCCTTTGGGCTTTCCTGTCTTTATTTATTGAGATTCTGGCCATTTGCACCATCTTTGATAAGTTGTATTACATTTATTTGTAGTCGGTCTAAAAAAAAAAAAACAAGATGCAAAATTTACTTAATTTTTGTTCATTAATGATCATCAGACTCATCACATACCCAAAATTGTAATGCATCAGCCCTTGCCACTTAATATGCCAGTTGGAAGCTGATCTCTCACTCTCACTCTCTCTCTAAAGCCTGCCACTCTCCATGAAGATCTCTCTTATTGCTCTCACTTTACTTTAAATCGTCTCTTTTCGTTGCCTGCCGTCGCGAGTCAGCGACAACAACCTCACTTTACGTTGTCGGCGACGCCGTCATCGTCGCCGCTGCTCTCGCTCTCTCCAGAGCCGGCTTTGATAGTCTCCAATTGGCATTTATGGTTTGCTAATCAACCCGTTGCCGCAGTACGAACCGCGACTACAAGACAAGCGCTTCTCGCAGCTCGCATTATTTGCTGCTTTTTGCTTTACTGCTTAAACTTAGTTCGTAATTGTTATTGTTATTGTTATTGGTATGCATTTTTTTGCCGCCCGTTTTCATTGACATTCAATTTGATAAGCAGCAAATCAAAGTTGACGTGTGTGTAAAAAGTGCGCTCTGTCTCTCTCCCTCTCTCTTTCTCACACGCTCCATTCGCTCCGATTGCATAAAAAGTAATGCGAAGTAGTTAGTTTCCTGACTGCTCAAATAAGTTGCATAAACTGTCAAATGCGGCGCAGCAGGAAGCGAGTTACATAAAACCAAATAAATATTTTTATGTTTTCTTTGGCATTTGCATTTTCAACGATGATGAATTTGACACATTTTACGCCAAATTTTAAAATATATATTTAAGAAAAATGTGTTTCAAGGCGAATCGTTGCGCTCACTCACAGTCACGTCAACACACTCACCATTGAGAACTTTCTTATGTAGCATATTCACGCCTGGCCGCAATCTTTGACTATTACAAATCGGAACCCACGTAATGTTTTTAAAAATAAATACAAGATTTCTCATCGCAAATGCTGTGCACAAAGCACAAACATAAAAACGCAGAAAGATTGCAAAAATGTTCAATGATATATCATTAGTGAATATATAGTAAATGCCCCATCTGGATTTCAAGCTTTCGTAACTTTGCCAAAATCGAACATATAAAGGAACTGATCTAAATCTACCAAGCCTGGAAACGTTTTGGCAATGAATAATCTAATTTAATATTCTTATCTAATAATAATAAATAATAATAAATTCTAATTGGACGTACAAGATCCAATCAAGCACTGCCCTATAAAGTGCCAATAAGAAAGACGCTCCAATTTAACTGCAACTAGTTGTTCGAAAACAACAACAATTATAATTTAACCTAAGTGCGCAAGTGCAGCCGACGCCTCAGCCACCGAAACTCTTCGAACGCGTACATCATAAAGCACAAAAGCGAGAGAGCGTGAGAGCGGCAGAGAGCGGAAGAGCGCCAAGCGAATAGAGAGGTAGCAAAGTCCGCTGAGAGCGAGTCCGCACAATTCAATGAAAATTGCGCTCGTCGTCGTCGTTCAGTTAAGTTTAAGACGAGCAGCCGAAGAGAACGACCGCTGGGTGCGTCGGAATGCAGAAACGCGCCTGAAAACAAAATCAAAATAAATACGAAATCAACCAAATAGAATTAAAAATTCTTGAATAAATAAAACACAGCATTGTGGGGATATTAAATGACAGTCCAAGATAAAAATACGTTGGAATATGTTTTTTGATATGTGCATAAATATTGGAACAAGCTGTGCGGCTGATTGCAATGCAGAACTGAAAGCACTTAACGAAAGGTGTGTGAGTGTGTGTGTGTGTGTGCGAAAGAGAAAGGACATATCCGTGCCACAAAAATATTGCGATAAGTAGAAAATATCATCGAAATAATTCGCAATATTTTGCTGTTGCGTAAATGTCAAAGCAATAAAAATGTATAAAAATCGTATATCATTTCTTTCCCGCAACAGTCCTTTGTACAGTGCTCCGTGATGTCATGGTAAATCTTATCGAAGACTGAAAAACCAACCAAAACTTTTTTGCGAACGGAAACACTCGCAAAATCGAAAGCCAATTGCAGCTGTAACAACAACAATGTCGGACTACCAGTTGTATCTGGAGACAGCCGGGCAATGGCTGAGTCACCTGCCCTACCTGCTTGTGGCCTATGTGCTGCTCACGCTGCTGCCCAAGTCGATGATGCGGATAAAGCGCTATGCGGACGCCGACTTCGAGGCGAATCGTCACAAATTTCATCGCTGCTACGGTCCCGAGCTGTGCTGTCACGCTGTCCATGCCCATGACCAGGAGCCGCATGGTGTCAAGCAAAAGCAGCGCAAACCCGTAACGCGCGTCTATCCCAAACGACATCAGCCGAGGGAGACGAGGGAGCAGCCCATTGTGGCAGCGCCCACTGTGAAGCATAACAACAATGTGACCAAGATTGCGCGCATGTTCGAGTCGGGCACTGCGGCGCGGCAGGTGAGCCGCGTCGCGCCTGTGAAGCTGCCGGAGATTCGGATGGAGTCCGGCGAATCGACGCCGTGCGCCTCGCGCAAGGGCAGCATTGCCACACAGCTGACGGCGCAGCTGCAGCACATCGAACAGGCCATGCAGCTGTGGCAGGAGCTGGAAGAAGAGCAGCAACAAGCTGAACAGAAGCCCGCCAAGATCAGCGACGATTGGGCGCCCATGGCGGCGGTGCCTCTGCCCGCTATAAGACGCACTCGCGGCACCTCAGCCACGCCCTCGACTGCATCACCGCTGTCCAGCTCGCCGGAGCCAACGTCGCCGGTGCTGCTGCGCCAGCCGCCAGCACTTTGGCTCAAGTCCAGCATGGAGGACATCTTCCAGGCCATAGCACGCAGCGCTGAGGAGCCTGTGGACTACAACAGTCTGTCGCCCATTACCTGCATCGACGATATACTCTCCGAGCGCAGATTCTCGCGGCCTCTGTCCGCCTACTCCATTACGGATCTGCTCAACGAGGAGCACGACGCGAACGAGACGACCCTCCTCCAGCTGAGCAACAGTTGAGCTGCAGCGGCTCAGAGATTGCCAATCTCTCTCAGAGATCCGAGTGAATGCATGAACTGACATCCAAAAAAAGCTGTTCACTTGGTCGCTTTTATCGTGCCATGTACGAACTCAGGCGTCTTCCAGCCCGACCTCCTCCCCTCCCCCCCCCCCTTGACTCTTGCCTTTGTTCCCGAGTGACTCAGAGAAAACACTCGCTCGATTCGAGTGCGACTCAAGTCATCATCGTAGCTGTAATCAGTTGTGAATTATGCGATATGCCACGCCTCTTCCCTGGCTGACCAACCTCATTCCATTTCCATTTCCAATTGCATTTTGTTTGTTTAATTGATGAAAACTTAAGCAGATTAAAAGCACTATCACTAATATTATTATTAATGAATATCGCCTAAAATTACAAATGAGCAAACTTAGTTATCCCTTCGATATTTAACCTGGTTCTATCCTCAGTTATTTCTCAGTTCTCAGTTGTAATAATAAAAGTAATTGAATTACGCAAGCCCAGCAAAATGTATATTTAGAATCTTAAGTGAGCCCTAACAAAGCAAAGTACTAATATTTATATTTAAAGTACTTGCAATAAAAATATATTAAATAATTTGACTATGAATTAGTTGGAGTATTGCCTTCATAGACACGTATTATAAACTTATTAATAAATTGTCTACAACCGAAACAAAAATTAGTTGAATTTATATTTGTCAGCTGGCAGAAAAGTGCAACAGAATATATGTATAAAAAAATTTAATTTTAGCTTTGCATTGGCCTTGCCTTTCTGTGCAGCTGTTTTATCAATTTGTTTAAACAATTTTTTCTAATATAAAATATATGAATGCTTTAAGAATGTTTTTACCCCTACCGAGAATAACAAATGGAACTGTTTATTTCCATCAATTTATTCTGGCAAAACATCTGGCTTATGAAAGTATTTCTTTGAATTCAAATAACACTTACATAAGGGTATTCAATCTTCGGCAACACGAATCGATGTGCTCTTTCTTTACCATATATATATATATGTGTATATGTGTGAATGTTTGCCAACAAATTGACGCAAATCATTAATTTTCCATCGATGCCCGAGCCGAGGTTGAAAAAAGCTATGATAACTTAAAAAAATAAAGTAAAATGCGAGACATGTGTATTTTTATAGGGTATATGCCCTTTTCTCTAGATATCTTTACTATAAATACAAGAGCCCAAATCCATTGAACTTAGACTAGCTGCAAGTACGACCAACTTTTCAACGATCGAATAAATTAATGCACAAAAGGGCAAATGCCCATCAAATAGATGGATTGTCGGGTATATTCATTAATCATAACAACAACAACAACAAAAACCAATTGTAATTGAAAATTGAATTGAATTGCGCTTTCATTGTTGTCCCAATTGCTGTCCATGATTTCATGTGTTGACCTGTTCAGGTGTGTTAGCCCACGCCAAGTGACACTTGAGCAAAATATTTGACCAAATTTGGAAAATAGCCAAAATTCAGATGTTAATAACGTTATTTGACTTTTTGTTCGAAGCATTCAAAAGTGGGCAGGTGGGTGCAACATTTCAATGTCAACTGGAGCCTCAGTTTGGAAGATGTCTTGGCAAAAATGACAAATATGAATAAAATTTGAAAATTAATTAAGCGAAATTTCCACTTTAGACTTTCAAGTTGACAAGGGTCTTCAACGATCGGCTTCCCAAAAAGAAATGTTCGCCTTTGTTTTTATTTATTTACTGCTTCGGTAGATTTAACCCATTTTTTTATGAATGTGGCTTATCAAATCGAATGCCCATGATTCATCGTCAACTGTATTATGGGCATAAATGTGGTAGGGGCAGGGGCAGGGGGGCCAGCACTTTGCGGATGACGCATGCTACCGATTTCAGGAGAATTCCAATGTCTTGAGAAAGAAAGAGAATTCGCTGATATCTGACAATAACAAAGCGGTTGTTAATTTAATCACAAGTAATTAACAGTTTCTCAACTGTGCTGCAAATAAAGTGCGACAGTATCTGATAACCTGGTAACTGCAATTAAAAGGCCCAAGGTCTGGCCTATAGAGTATCTTCATAATAGTACAAATGTACTTAAATTATGTGTACATATTTACACTTAATTTGCGGCTAAGATTCGAAACTAAACAAACCCAAACAATTTGTTCTTTCCGCACTTCTCTATCTTACTTTTCACTCTCTCTTCAGGTGTATCTATAAAATGAGAGGTGCTTTTCTTATCTTATCTCAACTCATTCTCTCTGTCGCTCTCTCTCTCTCTGTATTCCTATCTATTGTGTGGTTATCATTGCCCAAGTCTCACCTTCGGCTGCGCAGTTGCTCAGTCACAGATCCCCTGGTACGGTGAGCACAACTCGAGATTCGATTGCGCTTTAAATTGTTTTGGATTTAGCCAATTCTCCAGCTGGCCAAGGGCTGCGCACTTGGCTCTAAGGTGTGCCGTGCCCGTGTGTTGTGTGTTTTTTCAAGGCGTACATAATGCAAAACGTAAAACTGGTAAATGGCTTTTAACTAATTTACAGCTGTTGACAGACCCTTCAAATCATTAGCTAACCAACTAACTAACCTATAAGTTAGTGACTCGTGAGTCATGCTATTTTAACTGGGAATAACCCAGCTTTATAACAACAATAAACAACATTAGAAAAACTCGAGGCAACCAAAAATGGTTTGATTGATGACCACTTTTTTGAAGCGAATGTGCGCGTATTGTTAACTCAACTTTTATTATGTGCCAAAATCTGTTATTTTTCGAATCTTTTTTTTTTTTTTTAATTAAACATTTGACGTCCACTCGTTAATCACAATCCCAACTCCCTTCTTTCGCACAGGAATCACTTTCTCTGGCCGAGTCGATATCGGACAAGCCGTTGCCGCCGTCGCCTTTGATCGTGGCCAGCCTCGAAGGCGGCAAAGTTTCGGAGCGCCTGGGTAAGCTCAAGTCAAACTCGGAGAACTGGAAGCAACGTATAGGTAAGTACAGTAAAGCCACTAACTGACCAAGATCTGATCGCAAATACTTACAGAGCAAACTGATGCCAAGAAGTTTACAGTCGCTGGACGACTGCAGAAGAAGAAGGCTCAATCGCCAGCTGAGTTGCAGTTCGAGCGTCTGCCCAATGATGCGGCCAAAAAGTGCCCAATGCTGGAGGTGCGCAGCGCCAATCAGCCGCAGCTGGGTCTGGCCAAGAGCCCCTCCATGATGGTGACGACGACGACCTTTTCGAAACCGACTCCAACACAGCGCAGCTTGAGCGTCGTCAATGCTGAGGAGACTTTGCCGCCCCTGAGTCGCAGCAACAGCAGCAGCAGCAGCTGCGAGTCGGATGGATCGCCCCACAATGCCAAGCAGAGCAAGGAGCTGGCCAACAACAAGAGCGCGGCCGCAGCCACAAATGTGGGCGCCCGAATACAAGTGCCGCGTCTCGACGACGAGGAGACCTTCGAAAACTTCTTTGTCGTCGTCCAGCCAAAGCCAAAGAGCAGCCAAACAGCAGCTGCCGTCGACATAGGCGCCTTCGATGATATAAAGCCCACAGAGCGGTAAGTCGCGCCAAGATATATCACTTGAATGAATATCTTTTCAATTGCATCTCCTCCCCTCCCACAGCCTCGTTAGCAAGCGCAACATTCAGGGACCCAAGGGTCGGCGAGCCGCACGCAATCCTCTAAAGACTTTGGCAGCCCGCAGCGACATCTGCTCGGAGTATACGGAACTCAACACGGGCATTGCCGAGCGCGAGGTGCGTCGTCTCAAGCTGGAATCATGTGAGTCACGCATATCCTTTGATTTATCTTCCACAAGCTAATCAATTTGATCAATTTCTGCCTCGGCAGTTGGACAACGCGGCAACTTGGCAGCAGAAGCCATCGCAGGTCTGGCATCCATCGAAGATTTCAAGTCGGTGGCTTTGAAGTCGTCATCGTTGCCGTTGCAGCAAATGTGGTTGCCCTATAAGCGCGTGATGCTGCTGCATGTCAAAGGACGCAACCATGTCCAGACGCGTCTGGTGGCGCCCGTGCCGGCATCGATGAATCGTGGCGATTGTTTTATTTTGGTCGCTGGAGCACAACTCTTCCGCTATGTGGGCTCCTTTGCCAATGTCATTGAGATCTCGCGCAGCAAGAAGATCTGCGCTGCCATTATAGAGAACAAGGATCTCGGCTGCACAGCCACACAGGAGCTAATACTCTCGGACAATAAATACGTTAACGAGCGTCAATGGCGTCAGTTCTGGTCGCTTCTGGGTGAGTCGGAGGAGTCCGAGGAGCAGCAGATGGCTGACTGCGGCCATGCGGATGAGGATGACGTATTCGAGAGCTGTCTGATTGAGACAAACAAGATCTACGAGTTCCATGACGATGGCCTGGTGCCCCTGGCCAAGTACTGGGGCTGCATACCAAAGGTTGAAATGCTCGATACACGCAAGGTGCTCGTCTTTGACTTTGGCAGCGAGCTGTATGTGTGGAACGGGAAGAACGCCCCTACAGATGACAAGCGGGCGGCCATGCGTCTCGCTCAGGAGCACTTTGACGCCGCGGATGCCGCAGACTACGCCCAGTGCTATCTGAATCCGGTCAACTATGCTAGCATTGTGGGCAGGCGCGAGAGCAGCATGTATGCCAAGCGCTGCGCTCAGCGGCCAGAGTGGTGCGTGCTGGGGAAGATAACGCAGAACATGGAGACGGTGCTGTTCAAGGAGAAGTTCAGCGACTGGCCGGAGCTGGAGCGCGAGGATCTCGAGAAGGACTATTTGGCAAATGGTGTCCATGTTGTGCGCGCACTCAACGGCGCAGCTCTGCTGAAGGGCGAGCTCCCCTACCAGGAACCCAATCTTGTCCTGGAGCAGGCCAATTTGGGTCGTGGCAACTTCTACTACGACAATGAGACCATGCGCCACTTTGATATTATCACCAAATCAACGGACAAATGGCAGATACACGAGTTCAATTTCGATGCGGCCGAGGCGCACAAGAACTACGGACACTTCTATTCCGCGGAGAGCTACATTGTGCGCTGGATCTACCAGATTTCAGTTACGGTACGGGAACTGAGTGGCAAGGTGTCGAATCGCAGCACTGTCGGCCGCGATCGTTGCGTCTATTTCACCTGGCAGGGCCAGGACTCGAGTGCTAATGAGAAGGGCGCCGCTGCTCTGCTGACCGTTGAACTCGATAAGGAAAAGGGCGCCCAAATGCGTGTGGCCCAAGGCGACGAGTTTCCCGCCTTTGTGCGACTCTTCCGCCAGCTCTGGCAGCATCATGGTCGCAAAGTGCAATGCCTGACCAGGCGAGCCGAGTGGCGTCTGTACCAGCTACAAGGCAATTTGCCCGAGGAATCGCTTCTAAAGGAAGTTCACTGCGATGCCCGACAGCTCCGTTCGCGTAGCTCCATGCTGCTCATACACGGCGCCGAGGGACTTGTGCTCGTTTGGCATGGCTGCAAGAGCGCAGCGCATACTCGTGCCGTCGCCTTAGCTGCAGCCCAGCAGGTAGCAGATCAGCTGCCTGAGGATTTGTTCAGCTGCGCAAGTGCCACAGTCCAGGAACTGGAGGAGGGTGCCGAGTGCGATCTCTGCACGACGGCCCTTGGCATTGGCATTGGCGAGGAGGAGCGCAATTATGGTAGTCTGCTAAAGTCGACCAAATGCTATGACTACACACTAAGGATCTTTAACCTGTCGAGCACACAAGGCGTATTCAAGGCACACGAACTGATCGATCCGATGCGTTGCCGGGATCTGCATTCTCCTTATCCATTTTCACAGTCGCAGCTGTACAATGCTCGCCAGCCGACTATTTTCCTGCTAGACGATGGCGACGAACTGTGGCTCTGGATGGGCTGGTGGCCACTGGAGGACATCAAGAGTAAGCTTGTTAATTAACCCAACCCATTAATCGTTTCTAATACTACCATTCTTGGAATTATAGTCAACTCCGACTCCGATCGCAGCAGCCCCACCAATGACAATCGTGCTGGTGTGAACCGTTGGATCTCAGAGCGACGAGCTGCTCTAGAAACGGCCGTCGACTATTGGCGTGCGAAGCACGGCGATAATGACGCGGTTTCCTTTCATGGCATCAAGGGTCACGTTGTTTGGGCAGGGCTGGAGCCGTTGCCATTTAAAGCTTTCTTTCCCGATTGGTCGGAGCGCGACGATATTCGTGAAATCAACCTCGAGGTAAGTCAATTCACAGCTTCGACATTTCCTTCATATATAGAATTTGTATCCCTTGGTATTACAGGATGGTCGGACTGATGTACCCACGTCCATCAGTGAAATGCTCGCACAAATGACTCAAACCGAATACCCGCTTGAGGTGCTAAAGGCGCGCCCGTTGCCAGAGGGCGTGGAGCCCACGCGTCTGGAGCTCTACCTGAAACCAAATGAATTTCAACACGCACTCGGCGTCAGCCGTTTGGAGTTCGATCAGTTGCCCGTGTGGAAGCAAACCAAGCTGAAGAAGGACCGTGGTCTTTTCTAAAACAACCACGAAAATGTGACCATATTAGACTTACACGTGAACGCAATCACAAAATACTTTTGTAACCAAAAATATTTTCTAACAATCTTCAAAAACGTACATGCTTATGTATTCTACCAAAACTATTTACAAGAACCACACGATACACGATACTGTGAGCATATCTTTAGATACTCTCGTACTTTATACACTTATCGTATATACATATTTATATACACAGATTTATATCCTGTGATAGCAGCTAAATATGTATTCAGACGACACAAAGATTATCACGAAATTGCACTGGTCTATCAAAAAACGTAAAATTTAATTACATTTATGTACATATTAAGTTGATGTGCTTTGTGTTTAACAAATTGACTAAATTGCCATTGTCAATTTGTATACAGCACATACAAATTTAAGGTAAAATACCATTGCTCTCTTTATTTCATACTTTTCGTGTACTCAAGTTTCTATTTACGTATATCTACATTTATTTGCTCATTTTAGTATTTGTATTCTATTATGTTTCGATTTTATTTCGTATTATGTAGTTTTTATTAAAAAAATAAAAATAAAATCAAAAATAAACATGAACGTTTATCATTTTTATGGGTTTCTGCTAGCTGCAGCTGCAGCTGTTGTCTAAAAGCAGTCTTACAGCACTCATTTTACAGGAACTGCTATTTAAAAGTACTCATTTTAAATGAGTTACATTTTTGTTCCTTAATGCTATGCAATGAATTTTTTTATTAAAAGCACTCGGCGACCATCTGGGCATTTCTGTTCGCCTGGTACTTGAGCGGAATTTTGGGCAAATTTGGGGCCGGCGACGAGGGTGCCCCTTTTTACTACGTCACTTTTCGGCCGCAAAAATATTATTTGTCGACCTTCTGGGCATTTCTGTTCGCCTGGTACTTTTGGGAAATTTTAGCTAAAATTTGGGACCCAGCCGACGACTAGGGCGCCCCTTTTGGGTATGCAACGAAATTTTTTCGGCAGCTAAAAAATATTATTTGTCGACCTTCTGGGCGTTTCTGTTCGCCTGGTATTTTTGCAGATTTTAAGAAAAATCTCGGCAGCCAGCGGTTGCCAACAAACTGACGTCACGAATATGCAATAGGTATCTAAAGACCGTTGATTTTTGAATTTTTAAATAAAAAAACAGGAATTTCTTTGTTTTATTTTAAATATTTGATTTATTTATGTTTAAATTTACAAATTGTTGAATTTTAATGCTAATTTTCTTAATTATATCCCTTAAAATTATACAAAACGAGAATAAATTATAATTGTTGCCTACTTGAACTTAAAATAGCTATATCTGCCTTAATTAAAGTCCGATCCTGGAAAAATTTGCTTTGTTAGTCGTGGAGGTCCTTAGAGCTCATTGTAGTCCTTAATTTGTCAGTCTGAAAAGATAAAAACACATTTAAATTAAATTAGTAAATAAATATATAAAAGCATTTTATTTAAGGAAAATAGGCCATAACTCGGGCAGGTCCTTGCAGATTTTCAAAGGACATGGTGCGTTAGGATCGTGTTGACCCCCTGCATCGATGTGCATCATAAAAATATGGGGTCATCTAAGAATCCCAGGACTTGTATTTTGACTTGTAAAATTTCAGTCGCGAAACGTACGGAAATGGCCCGAAAACACAAATCCTTAAATATTTCCCAAACTACAAGGACGATCTTATTGAAATTTGGCCAGCTTGTAGTCCTGGTCAATACAATTTTTTTGACACATTACTTGCAAGGATACATCTGAGTTATGGCCTATTTTCTTCAAACAAAATCGTCCCAAAAACATTTTTGTCTGAAGGACTTTCGTCCTTTGGGTATTAAATTCTTCAATGGGAGGCTGAGGACTATCTGTTGACCAAAGGACATCCCGATAGTCCTTCAAATGGCAAAATTAGCCCGGATATTTTCGATTTTAGCTCATTTTGCGACTAACCCCCTAGGAAAAATTTCGACGAATTTTTTGTCGAATTCTGGAAATTCTTGAATGCCAATCGATAGTTCTGCTCACCACGAGTTTAAAAAGGCATAGCCTTCCTATATCCTTAAGGATTTGGCCGAGTTATGGCTACTTAAAAAATGCCCTTTTTCGAAAATTGGCCATATCACGGAAACGGCAAGGACGATTTTGTTGTCCTTTGGACAGTTTATGGTCCTTGATCGTGCGATTTGTTTAACACAGGACTTGTCAGGATCCGCAAGGATACGTCCGAGTTATGGCGTTATTAATTTACGAAAGAATTGAACTAATATCTAGGCTGCCTAAAGGACTTTCGTCCTTTTCATTATATATACTGAATTGGGAGGATAAGGACTAGCGGACTAAGGACCGTTAACGGACATTATGATCAGCAAGGACACGGCCGAACTACAGCCTTTTATCTCTACAGACAAAAATCTCTTTTGCTCAGCTCCTTGAAGGATTTTCGTCCTACTTATTACGTATTCTAAGTTGGCAAGACAAGGACTACATGTTGTTCAAAGGTCATCAGAAAGGTCCTTAAGGTGACCAATTTAATGTTCATTAAAAATACAATAGCCATAGCTCTAAAGCGACAAGGATGATTTCCTGATGATCCTTTGGGCAGATCATAGTCCTTGTCCATACACAAGGTGTTTGACATACTTTAGGCTTGAGCTTAATATATAACTACTTAAACACATTCTTATCTATCTATATCTATATTTTATCTTATACTGTCAATTTTAAAATGGGTTTTAGGCTTAAAAATAATTTTAAAATCAACCAGACCTCGATCAGGTGACTACGGCTGGTCTAGGGCCCCTTTTGGATTTCAGCTATAAGTCGGGAAACCAGCTCGCAGCATGCCTTCTGCCTGTTTTTGGCTACAGCCATGACTTCGTCGTGATTGGCCTCGTCGTCCTTCTTGTCGCTGTACTCGATGGAGCACTTGTTGGTTATTAAACTGAAAGCGAATACTTTCATGTCGCAGTGGCGAGCTGTGATGACCTCGTGCACCGTGGACATGCCCACTGCATCAACACCCATCATGCGTAGTGCCTTTAATTCGGCAATGGTCTCGTAGGTTGGTCCGCCAAGGCAAGAGTAAACACCGACATGCATACTTGACTCAATTCCCATTGTTTTAGCAATCTCAATCGTCTTGTTGATCAGGTCCCTGTTATACGAGTTGACCAGAGCGGGAAAACGGGGCCCAAAGCGTGGATCGTTGGGTCCCTGCAGAGGAGAATTGCCAGCGAAGCCCAGCATATTGACATGATCATGCATGATCATAATGTCGCCAACGTTGTATTTGGGATTTATACCGCCAGCCGCATTTGTAGCAAAAAGATACTCGACGCCACAGAGCTTCATCACGCGCACCGGCATCGAGCATTTGGCCAGGGGGTAGCCCTCGTAGAAATGGAAGCGTCCCTGCATGGCCATGACATTGGCGCCCTCCAGCGTACCGACGACCAGTTTGCCCGCATGTCCCTCGACTGTCGATACGGGGAAGTTTGGGATCTTTTCATACTCGAAGACCTTGGCATCCTGTATGATATCGGCAAGGGAGCCGAGCCCAGATCCGCAAATGATGCCAATCTTTGGCCTTATGCCTGAGCCCTTCACAATGAAGTCGGCGATCTCCTGAATGACCTCATACGGATACCTGAAAATGGTACAACGAAAATGGTATTAGAATGACAAATATTTGAATATGAATTATTATATTTAGCAACAGGACAGAGTACATTAAAATATGTCTGCTTGGCACAGTGAGAATCAGTGAACTAGAATGTGCTTTTAAGTTTGCATAAATCTTAACGATAAAAAATACAAATTAAAATTGCTTTGATGGAACACAAGTTTGTGAAGTGAAACACGATGTGATAGTGCGAGTACGATAAGTACAATTACAAGAACGAACTGGGACAAGCACATCAAAAGTAATATAGAAGTCTACAAACGTGTCTTCATTCATGACGCGCACAGCCCGAAACTCTTCGGGTGTAAGGGAGCATTGTATACGGTTGTCGCTCCTGCTGTAAAAATGTTCGAAAATTGTAGATTGTAATTATTAAAATTTTGATTGTCAGGATAATTAATTAAATGTTTTCAATATGAAATTGAGTGTTAAATAAAGTGATTCACTTCCTCAAAAGTATTGTAATTGACGTAATAGGATTATCTCCCAATAATAATAATATACTGAAATCTAGACAGACCTTTCATCACCATTGTCAGGCGAAGGGCGAATATTGCTTATACAAAAACAAGATCTACAAATCAGAGAGCAGAGCATGCATGTAAAATTTCAATAAGAACAAAATTATAATACTTAATTTGTTGGTTGTTGGTCGTTGAAGCTGAAATTGTTTAATTTCGATTTTTAAACCGGCTATGCAAAATCGGCGAATATATTAGAATATCCAGGCGATATGTTTAAATGCTTAAGTTAATTGTTGGAAATCATAGACGCAAAATTTTGCAACAACCTGTTTCGAAATTAAATCCGAAAAGAAACGACACATGGCTTTATCAGCAGAGCAGATGCCAATTTGTAACTAGTACTAGTTTGTTGCTCAGCTGTTTTATGCCTAGCCCCATAAAAATGAGTAATTTAGATAAAGGCCTATGTCAAGATCGCGGAACACGCCCATTTTGGTTAACCAATCAAGAGCGACTAAGTAAACTTAGTTAACTGGGTCAACACACGTTACAAATCATGTTTATCAGCAGTTACTTGAAGCTGCGGCGGCTATAGTTGGGCATTCTGACCGGATCGCCTGCCTGAGGGCATTAGCATTTCTTGCCGTAAGAATTATGAGCGTCAAGTAGCTCTCGTAATCTCCCAAGCAGCTAGAAAATGTCACGACGGCTTTTTTATGGAACATTTTGATTTAATGAGCGATCGAGGGCTACGCAAATTGATAACCCCCTATGGCGGCTGCTTGGGTATTCTGGAATGTCTCATATTTATGCTTGGCTTTAGCGACGACGACTCCCAATATCAGCAGCGGCAAGATCAAGGACAGTTCATTAGATGTATTCAAATACTATACACAAGAAGAAAACTTTTCGGAATCAAACACACTTACAGCTGGCTCTGAGCTGTTGGCACTATGTTTCGGACAGCTTGATCATTAATAGCCGATTTATCACCAGCCTTGCCCCTGGGATTTGAGCAGCAATCGCTATTACACATTGTAAAAATTTAGATCGAATAGGAAAATAAAATTTTGTTTAAATTTAGTTGAGAAAATGCATGTTAACTCTAGCAAATGCAACTAGATGCCTGATTTGAATATCAAAGGACACTTGAAACCCAATCGAGGATACTTTTTCCTGCCGCCGTTCATTAACTTACAGCAAACTCTGAGGCGTGGGTACTATTATGTCGACATCAGTTTTGCCATTCTTCTTCTCGGCACAGGCAGTGCCAGTGCCTTTGCCATTGCTGGGACCACCCTTGCCCGAGCAGCAATCACGAGAGCACATCTTGCCGTACAGAAACCAGATGGGCCGAGTAATAGTCAGACTGAGTGTCATATAATTTTGTTTGTTGTAATTTTTGAACCCAATCCTAAATGGTAATGCCATGAAAAAAGAATTTTGTATAATGGAACCAGGACACATATAAGTCAAGGCCTACTACTAACTAGAACAACTGAATCGATACATATCGATTTTGGAAAAGCGTGACTATGACGACAAAGAAATACCCACAATACCACAATGCCAAGAACTATAAAAAGCTATCAATTATTGTGCATTGTTGATAGCAGGTTACTTAAATAACTAAGCGGTCTATTGTTGTTTTTTTTCTTTCGATTGATTGTTTTTCTTACGTGTGGTTCTCCTGCGCGGTATATTCAGAGGTTTTGTGTCCATTGCTGTGTCCACTGCTGTTGTTGTGATTTCCATTGCTGGTGGCCACGTCGCCTTTGGAATTATAGCCAGTCATATTGTATTGCACTTCCTTTCGGGTTTTTTGAGTTAATTGTGGACAATTGGAAAATGTTATATAACTTTGCACAGGTTGTGTGTTGTCGTGTTCACAAAAGTATGTAAATGTCTTGATGAACTTTCACAATGTGCTGCTTACTAATCAGTTCGCCGATTTGATTATAAACAAATCAAAGCTAATTTAAATCCAACAGACTGGTATTTCTTTTATTATCTCGTTATTGTCGCGATCTGTTTTTTTAGTTCTCCTTTATTGTGATTACTCGTTTCGCGTTTCCAGTTGCCTCCTCGAGTGTACTTTGATAATTGAGCCGCGTCGTCAGCGTCGCTTCCACTTTTAAACAGCAGCCAGCTGGCGTGTCGCTGACGTTGACGCTGACGTTGACGTCGACGTCGGTGTCGCAGCGCTGCCTCTGCGTGCGGCTCAGTCAGCGTTTATTGTTCAATATTCAATTTAGGATCCGAGCTGCTCTTGTTGTTGTTGTTGTTGTTGTCGTTTCATCGACGTCAGCCATACCGGAATCGAAGCTCTTAACTGATTCAATTGAGCTAAATTTAATACATTTAGAAAAGAAATAAAAACAAACACAAATACACAAAATAAACTAAATTTAAAATAAAAATAAAAAAAAAACTAAAACCCGCCTTCGATTTGATAATAAACGTAATTAATTCGCTGAAATTGCTTCTCTAATATCACCAATTAAAAGTTGCCCACATGTGTGCTCACTATTAGACAAAGATTGTGTTATCCAATGATAAGATTAAATTGTATTACTTATTGCGAAACTTGAACTTGACAATATACTCAGTTTTTAATATTTTTAATATTTATAAAATGCCCCGTTTCTGATTGAAACCTTAGCTTAAAAAAACTATGACTACGAGTCCTGGTTTTGTCAGAGCTTATTACAAAAATTCTATAAGCAAAATGTACATATTGCGTGTTTCTCATTATTTGAAAACATTTTTTTAAAACATTCCGCACGTTGAATATGTTCTTGTTATTATTGTTGAGCTTATCAAAAGCTGTGCTTCAAAACAAGGCGAGTATTTTTACTGAATGCTCAAATCATCCGATTCGTTGATAAGCCCGACGAACAGTGAAAGCCAGCCCATATGGAATCGCAAATGCAATTTATATTACCTGGCAACAACTGTTAGCTAAATATTTGCACGTACATTTCGGACAAGCTCAGAAACCGTCTGCCATTAAGAAAACTGCAATAATAATAATAATAATAATAATATTACAGTGACAAATACTGATAAATTCAGCTTCCCAACTGAAATTATCAGGCTTATCAGGCCCAGTTCGAGGGGGGTATACGTCAGCGAGATTAATATATATATTTTTATGCCCCAAGCGATTTACAATTCAAGTAAACAACTTTATTTTTCTTTGTGCAGACCTCATTAGATTCAAGTAAATTTCTTGAGAAAGCCTATGGTGATAACTATTAGTTCTTTATATAAATATTATTCACGTGAATAATATTATTATATTTTAAGTTAAGTTTTAAATTTAAATCAAACAAATTACTAAAAAATTAAAAACAAAAGAATGCATATTATTAACTTTCGAGCTGGTTCGCTTTGAATTTCCCGCACAAACTAAAATCTGATCTTTAAATAAACAGCAGGTAGTTGTCAGTGGACGAGCATGGAAAATTTCCAGTTGATAAGAAAAAATTCCGTTCACATGGAATATTCAAGAACCGGGCTGTTTTAGGTACATATATCTAACGACTGCATCTATGATTAAGAGAGAACGAGAAAACTCGAAGAAAATTGTTGCGCATTTCTTTTGTTTTTGTTTGTTTTTTGTTATTGATGTAAAGAATCTTTTCACACGTCAGACATAGACATAGACAGATAACAGCAGCTGATAAGAGAATCATGAGTTGGCAGTCATCTTTGCCTGCCTCTAGATGAAAATTTGTGGTACTAGATGTGACGTTTATTTTATTTGCAGTTTTGAGTATAAATCGTTAGCTCATTAGCAAGACATATATTTTATATTATAATTAATTTTTAATGATTTTCAACTCTTTTGATTAAGTATAGTTTTATTGGAGTAGCCAAGTTGATTGCATTGCTATTGTTTTTTTTTTTATTTTGTGCTCTTACTGTTTTTTTTTTCATTGATATTGCGAAATTGTTCTGCTTACCATATGGAAATTATTGTGAAAAAAATGATTAATTGAAACAATAAAATGAAACAGAACGTTTTGAAACCTACACTGGCTGAGTTCAGCGAATAATTATGGTAAAAAACAGTTCAGTTGCATATTTTGAAACTAAACTATATTACACTCTGCAAGGGTATTACGCGGACTGTGTCTATGATTTTATTGTTGTACCTTAACTGATTTACACTGATAAGGCCCGATTTCAGTTCGACACCTTCTGAGCCTTGCAGACAAGTGGAAAATTGCTAAGCAATAAGTACTGCGAATACCTAGAAAGTCTCGTGAACCTCTGCGTAGATCTTCCCATCACACACCCAAGGACTTGAACTTAAACTCAAAAAATTAAACTCATTCATAGTTTAAATCAGACAGGCCCGGACAGGAAAATAACAAATCGATCTAAGTAAACATTTGTGTGCAAAAAAAATAAAAGAGGCAGAATTTACTATCGCAACCCCAATCCAGACCCAGACTAAACAACAACTACAAAAACATTTGAATTCGTTGCAAACATGTTTAACTTTACAAAACGAAAATTCCTATTGAAATGAGTACAAGGTAATTTAACATGTCAATCATCTATTCAAACAAATTTCTTATTTAAGAAATATGCGGAATTTAAATAGTTTAACATATTCGTATTTTGATTGAGGTCAAAAGGGCGGAACTATTGGACGCTGTTCGGACAAATTCCTGGTCGATATCAAATAATAAAAAAAGGTTTTTTGCTTGTGGGACGGTTTTTTGCAATTAAAAAGGCACGAATGTGTTTTGTAAGTGCTTTGACTTGTAATATTTTGCGATACAGGGCTAGGCCAACCTATTTCAAAGTTTCAATTTGTCCAAATTTGTTGTTTGTTTTAATTTTGATTATGAAACTTAAAAACAACTACCCCAAAAGTAAAAATACTCGACAAAGTCGAATATGAAATGTCTTAATTGGCAAGATATTTGGAGATCCTGACAAAAAAAAAATTTGGCAAACAGGATAAGAATATCATTATAAGATGTATTGTAAAAATGACTAAACCAGATATTTTAGCTGGGCGAACATGTAAGAGAATCAAAAAGGAATGGATACTTTGCTTTTATACAATAACCATAGTCTAATTAAAAAAAAAACGACAAGAACTTGTATTGCAAAATGGGATTAAAACTAGACATTGAGCAAAACTACGAGAACGAGAAAAACATTAAAACTAAGAATAACATTTTAATTAGTATTATGTTATACATATATATTTAATATATCAACTAAATGTATGTTACAAAAGTAAAAGTAAAAATAAAGTGCACTCACGCTAAAACATAAAGTTAGACACATACATACATACATATGAAGGGGCATATGTATATACTAGCTAGGGTAAGATCTTTGCTCTCTATGTTTATCCTGGCATATATTGGCATATACGATCTTATGATTTGATTGATCTATCCACGATCAATTATCTTATCTGGTAACCACATCGATTATATCTTGAAACTTAAGTACTTAAGTGGCTTGCAAAACATATTATTAAGCAAATACGAATACTTTAGAAAACTTTGAGACTAATTACATACACTATCTTGGCAAATACAATGCAATTGCAGTTTCATGTGTGAGCGATTACAATATTGTAGGCTAATCTTAAAATTGCACAATGTTATAGAAAACAAAAAAAACACGAGATATATTGTTTAACTTATGGTTGTGTTACCTTTTGCAATTAACTTAAATATTACATATATATTTTTAGATATAATATATTATTAGTATATTTATGGTTAAACGTATGTATTTTTATATTTAGTTGAAGCAGCTGTTGAAAGCCGCTTCAAGTCTGTTCAGCTAATTCCTTAAGTGTGCTACTCGTAAGACTTTTCGTGTTTCATTCTCAATTCAATTGTTCAAACTCCTTATCGTTTTCCTTTACTTTTAATTGCATAAAGAATTTTTCCCTTTCTCTATTAATAATTCATAAAAATCAGTCAGTCCAACGCTTCCTCTTGTTAGCTTTGTTTTTCTTCTCTATGTTGGGTGTTGGTGTGTGTGCTTATGTTTTGATTTGGATAATTTAAATTGTGTGTTATTCAGCTTGTAGGGTTTAAATTTATAGATTGGTCAAGTCAAGTTACTTTCTATATAGGCATGTACCGTCCCTGACCACATCTGTTGCTTGCTATTAATTATTAGAATAGTTCATAAATACATCTATGCTGCATTAGTTTCAATAAGTTAAAATGTAGTACGTATTATAGATGTCTGTTGTACAAATAAATTATGTGTATTCTTATTAGTTATTTTATAAGATATATAACTATTATATACTCATATATATATGATATATTTCTATAAATATATATAATTAAACGCATTTGATGTGGTATGCATAGATCTTATGAGTGCTTAGTATGCATATATGGTTTTGGTTTTTGGCTACTTTGTTGCTTAAAATCTAGAATTCAACTACTTTTTTTTGGCTGCCTTCTTTTCAGCCTTGCGTATGGCCTTTTCGCGTTCGCGACGTTCGCGCTCCATGTCTTTGCGCTCCTTTTCGATGCTGGCCTTCAGGTCCTTTAATCGTTTTTTTAAACGATTTTTGTCATC
Organism: Drosophila montana; assembly: GCF_035044405.1. Taxonomy (NCBI): domain Eukaryota; kingdom Metazoa; phylum Arthropoda; class Insecta; order Diptera; family Drosophilidae; genus Drosophila; species Drosophila montana. Next base: position 250,208 of record NW_026997456.1, read on the forward strand.
ACCGCAAATGCCCAATGTTTTAAAGTCCTTCGAGTCAAGAGTGAGCAAAGCGCCGCCTTCCACGTTGTGCTCCTTGAAGACAGGTATATAGCGCTCTAGCTCAATGCCCATCAACCAGTGTCCCACCTGTGCAGTCCAATTTTTTTTGTTTATTTTGACAAAACTTGTTGATTCTCTCGGTTAGTAGTTTACCTGCTCCTTGGTCCATTCGTGTACGGGGCCTCCTTTATAATTGTAGCAGGCGACAGCCGCTTTACGATCCGAGAAACTAGAACTGGAGCCGGACAGATCCAGGGTCCGGCTGGGCGAGTAACCGGGCGAGGAGCAGCCCGAGGACATGCTAGTCGGTGATGGCGGTCCGGTGACATGCGCTGATTGGGTTAGCTGCTGCTGTTGATGCTGCTGATGATGCTGCTGTTGCCAGGGCACTGTGCCGGGCGGGGAGAGCGATTGCGGAACAACTTGTTTTACTTTAGAGGAATTACAGTGTTAATAGTTAGTCGTAGCAGCAAGAGAGCAAGGAAGAGAGAGAGGAGAGAGAAGAATAAACATTGCTGTGTTATTATTCATGTGATGCCATTTGTTGTTGTATGCACCATATGAACAGAGTGACAGAAAGATGTATGGCTATAACACGACGTGTAACAATTTAGTAATATTACTGAGGGATTCATAAAATGGAATGGCACACGCATTAACGTTCAATACAACAGTATATAGTTGAGTATAACAGAGTACTTGGTTATCATAACAGTTTGGGGTATGTATAACAATAAACTTGTAATGTCTTTATGTGCACATGAATAAATGGAGCTTTTGATAGAAGTATATGATAACGGGGAGAGAATTTGAGTTAGTCTTTTATAGGATAATCAACGATTCCTTGTTGAAACCGGTTGCAAGTCATTTTTTGTTTTTTTTGAATAGTTCACCTTTTGGCTGTGCTTCATTGACCGCCTGGCGAATCTCGTTGATTAGCGTCTTGCAGTTAATCGCTGCGGCACTTTGGCTCTTGTTGATCTCTGTGTAATCATCGCTGGAGTGGCGCGAGGAGCCGTCCCCTAAACGTCTGCAAAATTCCGAACGTATAACATTTTGTTTAACTGTATGCTGTGTGTGTGTGTGTGTGTGATGTCACCCACCTCTCACGATCGGACAGTGCTTGATTGAGCTGCTCAGTGAAAGTGGAGCCCGGTAACTTGCTGCCATTGTTGGGGGCCACACGGCGCCGGCTCGGATACATCCAGTTCTCGCCCTGATCGTTCTCTGCTAGCTTATCATTAGAGCCCACTATAGAGTCGTATGAGCTGTTGAGATCGCGATTACTAGCACTGCCACCGCCACTTGCCACAGTGCCAAAGGTTGTCATGCTTCCGCGATGAAAGTCGTTCAATCCACCTCCAGTCTCCGCCGGCGAGCCCAGCGCATTCTTAAACAAACTGGTGCTGGCCTGATGCTGTTGCTGCTGTTGCTTGCTGGGATCCTTGTGCACCTGAGCATAGAGCTGATTGATTTGAGCCTCGCGTGCCGTTGATTGATTCGATGAGCTGGACGAAGCCGATGACGTCGAATTAAGCAGTATGGCCGTTGTGGTCCCTACATGTCCATTCGAGGCGGAGGCTGGCACAATGCTGCTGCCAATAGGCGTATTTGACGCAGGCGGATGATTCTGCAGTAAGTTATTCACGTTGGCTAGTAGGTGCGAGTTGCCATTGGATAGGTTGATGCCATCATGGCCGGAAGACACACTCGTTGCCAAATTGAGTGCAGTCTGCTCCAGTTCCACCTCTTCCTCCTCCTCACTGTCATCCAGAGTGCAATCCGAGCTACGGCTGTTGCTTCTGCTGCGCTTGCATAGATTGCCATTTAGCAGCAATTCGCTGGCTCCATTGGCGCTGCTGTTACTACCATTAGATACGTTCGTCGAGGGTAGCTGGCGATTAGCTAGACCACCACGGGAGGCTTTTGTTTAGATATTTTTTAATTCGATGATTTTTTTATAGATTTATTTGTTTAAATTATTTTTTTTTTGAATTTTTGGTATTTTATCATATATTCAATCAATTTTGTTGTGTAGTATGGTAGTGAGATGGCGCAGCAGTGGGCGTGATAATTTCAAATCAAACGAACAAACAAATATGGAACGCACACGAGCACGTGGAAGAGCAAATCACAAATCAAATTGAGCGGCAGCAACAATGCGCACAAAATACAAAGAGAGATTGGAGAGAGAATGAAAAGAAGAATTACAAAACATTTAGCACACACAGACAAAGCGTACAAATTTCATCAAAAAACAATACGAAACTTATTCATAACTTTTCACACACAACAAAAATTAAAATCAAATCAATGAAGTGCCAGAAGCTGAATAAAATTGCTGGGCCAGGTACTCACCCAGCTCGATCTTGGTTTTGTTGACAGAGTTGTCCAGCAGCTCGTGCTGCGGCACGGCCGCGTCAAGTTCGTCCTTAACGGGAACTTTGCGCTCCACGGTTGCCGTTTTGACGCCGTCTCCGTCGGGTGACAGATCGGAGATTTCCGTGTCGGATAGTTCCGTTTCCAGCTTATGGAAGAGAGGCTTGGGTGGCGTCTTACGCATCATTTGGGGAGTTAACTTAAGAGTGGCGCTATCGTAGGGCAAGCCCACTGGAAAACCAGCCTTTCGCTGCGTTTCTTGAAGTTCATGCTCCAGATTGATAACACGATCCTTGAGCTTTTTGACTAACGCATTGTACTCAGTGTCCTTCTCCTGCAGCAGCTGCTGATAGAACTCCTCGCGATGGCACATATCCAGCTCGCGCTGCTGATACTCGCGAACCAGCCTCTTTGCTTTGTTGTACTTTTTGTCCAGTGCCATATACTGCGCCTGCGACTGCTGCAGCATATTTTGAAGATTGGCCGCCTCCTTCTTAATATTGCCCAGCTCACGCTCACTCTGGCGCAGTCGTTCACTCAGCAGTTCGTTCTCATTGCCTGTTGTCTCGAGCTTGACCAACTATAGATGGAGGAGGAAATTGGAAAAGCATTAGTTTTAGTTCGCCTTTTTGTATTGTAGAATTTATGAGATGATATGAGATTGATAACAATAATAATTAAAAAAAACTCCAACAAACCTTCCGTTTAAGATTTTGAATAATTTCTTCCTTAACCATGCAACCCATTTCGCTCTGAATGAAAAATATAAAATAATAACAGCATAAATTATAAGCAAAAATGAGACGATAAATAAATAATAAATAACGAAGATTAAGAATCCTTGGTGTTTAATTTAGCCCTTCAGATTTAATGAAGAGCTCAATTCGTTTGCCATTTGAATGGTTGGTTACAATATTTTAAAAACCCCTTCGGGACGATTTCTACATACGGACGATAGACAGAACAAAGAAGCATCTATGCCAGAATGGCAAGCTGCAAGACTACTTTGTAGAAAAAAAAACACTCTCTAAGTTAAATTTGCAATAATTTAAATTAAAATCAAAATGATTATAAACTTAAATATTGGGCGATATGAGGGGTCTAACTATAACTTGTATTTCTTTAAGAGACGTTTTATTTCTTATGACCAATTACCGCTTTATGCTGCATTTCAATTTCCGCGTAGTACAAGCCAATTTTGAAATTCAGCAAAAGGAGAGAAAAAGAACACGATTTTAGCACAACTGCAAACAGAGCTTGGGTACACGGATTTGCACACACGAGACATACCTCCTGTAGAAGACGCTTGAGCGACTCAACCTCCTGTGAGTGTGTCGCCTCGACCTCCATTGGATGCTCGACCTGTACGGGACTAGATGGTCCCTCGCAGACGCTTGAATTGGCTGAAACTGGCTGCGTCGAATCCTCGGAGTAGTCGAGCGTGCGGCGCAGATACTCTTCTTGTTGACTAAGAAAGCAAAAAGTAATCAACTGACCAGGTTGGGATTGATAGATTTAATGGATTACCGTTTAATGCGCTCTTCTTTTTCGCGATCAGCTTGCAGACTCAGCCGTATGAGCTGGGCAACTTCGGAGTTTTCGGGATCACGTTCGCGTCCGATTTGAAATTTGACTAGACCGGATGTATTGCGCAGCACCGAAGCTGCATAGGCTTGGGTAACGCCCACCAGACTTTTACCGTCTACTTCGATTATCTGATCGTTGACCTGCAGGGATGAAAAATGATTATAAAAATGTTATGGAGATTGGATATAGGATTGACGATACTTACTTGTATACGGCCGTCGCGTGCTGCGGCGCCGTTGTCAGTGATTGTTTTGACGAATATGCCTAGTTTTTCTAAGCCAGCGTCGGCGCCAACGCCCATACCAATAATGCTGAGACCTAAACCCTCGGGACCTTTCATTAATTCAACAGGAAAGACGTGCATCTTTTCGACACGCTTCTCCAGTTCATATTCGGCCGAAGCGGCCACCGGATCGACATCTTCATTGCGGCGATCGTAGTCTGTCACAGAGAATGTCGAATATACGTGTATGGGGCCGGAGCTGAAGCGGACCTTTGGATTCTTTCGTACTGTGATTGGAGGATAGGAGCAGTCGTCGTCGTCAAAGTCTAGCAGACCTTTTAGAAGTTTCAAAGTGGCGAGCTTAGTGCATCGGTTAAAAAAATGTAGACCCAGCCTCCTCGACCTACCTGGCACTTCCATCCAAAAATTGCCATCCTCAAAATAATGCACGCCCGCCTCCACAAGTACCTCCTTGCTCCTTACTGGCGGATATTCTGGTATATAATACTGGCTATCGTCCAACTCAGTTATGCCAGTGCTCAAAACAGTCGAACAAGTTGCTTGCTCAATATCCCCCCCCAACGAATATGTGGAGTTGTGCTTGCTGGAGATGATGCTGTCGTCGATGGTGGTCGTCTGATTGAACGTCGCATCCGACTGTGTGGACTCCACGGACACAATTGATTCGTGCAGTGACTCGCCGGTCACATAGGTCTGATTTAAGTCGGAATGTTTTCCCTCGGTCCCTGCTTCCGGGACTTCGTAGCCATTCTCAAGTTCCGTTTGGCGTCGTGTCGTTGTGTTTATTAGCAGATTCTCTAGACTACGCGTTGGCGCCTCGAGCACATCACGCAGCCACTCCGGCTCGTCGTCGTCGTGCCGTGTAGTCGATGCTGTTGCTGTCGATGGCGTTGTTGTTGTGGTAGTCTCTGTCTCTGTACTATCCGCCTTTACGAATGTCGCATTCAACGCAGCACCAGTTGTGGGTTCTGCATGTCCAATACCGACAATATTAACAGCTTCAACGTCATCCGAATCAAAGTCTTCGGCGACCTGCTGGTCCTCCTCTTCATCTGACCCTTCCTCCTCCACAACAGCCACAGGAGCAGTTGAAATTTGAGTGTCCTGCTGAACTTGGGAGACTTGGGCCGGGACTGTCGATTCCTTGGCCGCTGTAGACTCCTCGATGAGATTCTTGATGGTAGTCGGCGATGTTGCTGTGGCAACAACGGCAGCAACAGCCACGCCCACGTTGGGCGACACGTTGAGTATTTGCTCAACTTCTTTTGCCTGCTCGTCAGATAGCAGCGACTGTTGTCTGTCAATTGAAAGCAATATTAAAGATTGTCATTAATAACACGGTTGGAGAACAGAGTTGAAAGGGGTTACGTTATGCATTTTGGGCACTACGAACCTGATTTTGTTTTCCAAAATGCTACGGCATGAGACGCAAACATACACATAGCATACACATAGGCAAAGTTTACATTGTAGGACAATGGACAAAAGCAACAATAACAGTCAAATACGGGAAATAAATGCAAGATCAATACATAAAAGAAAGGGAAAGAATAATTTAAAATTATATATAAATGTAATAGTAATATATATGTACGTACAGGCAAATTAAAACTACAATTACAGCAAAGTACGCTTAAATATTAAAATACATGAATTTTTTAAATAAAAAATAGACTCATTTAATACACATGCAACTAGGATGATGAAAACTGATGGATAATCTACAAATTAATAACTTATTAATAAAATATGAAAGTGAGCTGACAAATCCGATTGATCGCTCAATTCAAAGCCTCATATAACTATTGCAATGCTGAGAATTTAGTAAATTTTGGAGTTAGTTAAAGTAAAGTCACAATACGAAGCGGCAAAGTATGAGTGAAGGACTTATGTGAAGTGAATTTAATGCGCATACGCCACGTTGCACCTGACGAGGCCAAGAGAATGATGGGCGTATGCGAGTTGTTGGCTGCATTTAACGGATAAGTGTTGCGTCACTCTCGCAACGTGCGTGACGTCACGTGTTAGCATAACTCAACTATCATTCTAGGTGTGTGTGTTCGTGTGTGTGTGTGCCTTTGGGTGTGTGTCTGATCTTCTCTGTCTGTGCCTGGTAATTACTGCCAACAAATGGAAAAGTTGCTGGCGTCTGCTCTTGTTGCTAATCAGCTAAAATATACACACTACCAAACACACACACACACATATATACACACATGCACACAACCCCTCATTTGGTACTCATGTTGCTGTTGTTGCATGTTGTAAGTGCTTGATTATGTTGTTGATAATGAGGTACAGGCTGCTACAGAAAACAACACACGGAGCTGTGCACATGGAAGACAGGAGTTTTGTAATACTTGTTAGTCCTTCTATTTTTTCGTCAACCCCCAACCCTCCCCCCTAGCACTATTACTCTTTTGCAGTCTCAAATATTCTTTATATTAGGACACTTTTGTTTAACTTACACTTTTAACTCTCTATTTTATTTATGTTGTGTATCTTTTTGTCAAGAGTACTCTTGACTGAATATTTACGGTCGATTTATTTGTCTTTTTCTCTGCAACACCAATGGGAAATGTTAATTAGCTTCTGCTGAATTTGTTTCTATGAACCGAAACAATGCGTTTTGCAATTGCCAGTGTCCAGCTGCGTGTATGGTATATTTGAAATTATAATTAGAATGCCAAATCAACCTTGCCTAGCCTCACAAATTCGTTCATTTCGGAGCTTTAAATCCCGACGAACAGCCAATGAAATGCAATTAAACAATAAAGGAACAACTGCTCCCCATTAAAGAGGATATTCTCGATTGAAGCATCCGACAGTAATTCTACAATTTTAAAGCTAGGAAGATGCACTTCAAATAGAAATAAACACGACTGATTGTGATTTATGTGTAATATAGGTCACACTTTTTTCCCTCTTCTGTAATCTTCCCCAAATAGCGCATATGCGTCGTCTGGAGATCGTAATGAAAATAATATATAACGCATACGACAAGGGTAACAGTAGAAAGTTTCATTTGGGTAGTAAAATAAAACACGAACCTGACAGTTCTAGCGAACAGCGAATCAAAAATTGTTGGAATAAACTTTAAGAACAAAGCATAATCAATAATGAAACATCTAAGCAGCTAAAACACTCTTGACGTATTGTTGTACAATAACTATATTAACTATTGTATATTTTCGGACTTCTTTAAAGTGCCTGACATAGTTAATATGCCCAATAGCAAGCGAAAAGCCAAAAGCATTTTGATTAATATTCCGATGTTCAGAGCGAGAAAGTCAAATGCAATAAGCCGCAGTTAACTTTGGGTGAATTCTAATGGTTGTATTGTCGGTGCATTTCTTGTTGTTGAATTTTATTTGTTGCCCGCAGAACAGAGTGCGGCATTGCTTATTAGGAAAAGCCACAAGAGAGAAGTCCTTACATAAGGACACACCTTAAAGTTAAACAAACAAGGTTTGTGCGTATGTGTGTCTGGCTATATATACTCTGGTAAAACAAGGTCAACGCTTGTTGTTTTGTCATACGATTTTAATTAATTTTAAAGAACAACAGCACTAAGGGAACGAACGTAGCTTCGTACCATAAAAGAGCAGTAAAAATAGCGGGAAACCAACACAAGTCCTTCAACCTCGCTCTCTCTCTCGCTCACACTGAATACACTCACTCAATCTCACAATCTGTCGCTGGCAAGTTGGGTTCTCTATTTTGAGTGCCCCACAGTATGACGTCATGAATGAGACTCGCAGTCATTGTGGTAAATATAATTAAATTCTTTTTTTTTTTGCCAATTCAAGGGACAGGGTGTACGCCGGTTTAGCTGCTTTTATTGATAAAATATATTTTAATGTATATAAATATATTTAAATGAGTTGTCTTTGTATTTGCCAAAGCCGTTTTGTGGCCCTATTTTGAGTTCGGACGACTCAATAAAGTGAGTCAAGGTGAATGCTGACGCTGTTTGAATGAAAGTCAAATCCTCTGTAAGTGCCACAATTTATGGCAGCAACAGGAGTCATTTGACAAGAAAGTTATAAATGCCACGACACTCGAAGAAGCAATGGCAAAGAGATAGCAGAAGAGATTGCATGAGTACAGAGGAAGTTGGTAACAGCTCTAACAAACTACATATACATATGATCACAAAGGAGAGACAATCCATAAAAAGAATCGTTTATATATATGCGTATTGGCTGTGATTTACTGATGCTGCTCTAGAGTACAATTTAAAGGTCGGATTTGCTTTCTGTTGGCTTTTACAAACTTTTACCACTGTACACTTTTATATTCGGGAAAGCAGATAAATAAATTGCAAAATTTGAAGTGCTTAGCTAAATAACACATTCAAGTGCATCTATTCTCATCAAGTTGCAGGCAATATATGTGGCTTCAGCTTATAAACAAATAAACAGAGAGTAAAATTTAAACAAAGGGCAAGCGGAAGCGAATCTACTTTTGGGGAACTATTTGTCTTAAGTCAATGCCTCTTTCTACTTTAATAAACGAATTAATGCAATTTCACTTCTATTATTATTATTATATTCTATTATATTATATTATAATGGCACACAAAAAATACTTTCTGATATATGCTTCAGACTAAGGCGAATATTTGGAAAATAGAGATCTTACTTCGGCTGATAATAATTATAAAAAAAAGCTGAACCTTTTTTGATTTTGTAAGTGCAATTGCTGAAGTGAAATGCAGCTAAAGTTTAAGTGTCCCATTACGTTCAGAAGTTGTCCAAAATTGGCCAGCAAAAAGGCCTCAAAGTGAGAATGGGAACCCGCAACAACTTCGTCAAGGACAAACGCATATTGCATATTGCCCAACACAATGTATAACTCTCTTTTCTGTTCACTGAACAAATGGCTCAATGATAAATGATAAATCTGTGGGCTTCACGCTAAGGGCAGTTGTGGGGTGACTTTTGGCCAAGGACACTATCAACACATGGTCGAAGCTGAAAACTAAAGACGACGTCATCAAGACAACGATTTATGATATTTCGGGCCAGTTATGAATTCCATGTTAAGAGTTAAAGTTCATGGCACTGTTGCCAGAGTGATTTTGTATAAATGTAACTCTCTAATTGCAGTATGAAATCATTCATGATTTTAGAAAAAGCGAGAGAGACAGCTTCTGGTTTGGAGCTTCCTCCGCTATTCGAATACAATCGACATCGATTTGTGCCACCTAAAAAACAAGTCTTATTCCTATTTGTACCCTGCAATATGCATTTAAATCGAATCAGCTTTAAAAGAGTTAATGCCAAAAGTAACTTGACTCAAATACATCTATGCATATCTATGGATAGAATTGCCGGAGACCCGCGAAATTGTGCAAAAATTTACAAATATTTCCCATCACATTGTGCACTTAAACTAGGAAATATAATTTAAAAGTTTTTTTCTATGGGGCTTATTCTCACATTAATTGTGCCTTGTTTGCGATTTTAACAGACCGCTGGCATATTGCAAAACGCAGCGAATGCGTTTCAATTAAACTTGATTTCGAAGCGATTAAGATTCACTTTGTTATTTTAATTTTTTTTCTATTTTACGCCGTTGTTTCGTGGTTTTTTTCATTTTCGTTCATGCACAATATGTTAATTCAAACGACGCTGACACACGAAAATGCCGATTGCCACAGAAATTTAAAAAAAAACTGAAGGACCGCAACAGCAGCAATGCGACAGCCGAACGGATGGCTTTCTGGCGGCCATGTGATTGTTTTCTGGGAAATGCAACAACAGGGTCTGTGTATTTGCTGCACGCTGCACGAGCCATAGCTATACAGAGAGAGAGAGAGAGAGAGAGAGGGTAAAGAGAAACTCAACTCATTCAACAGCCAACACAGAGTTAACTGAACTCAACTCGCTCTCTGCTTCTCTCACGGTGTGTGCTCTTGAGTTGGATTTGTTGAGACAATTTTCATATTCATTGAAAATGGGTAACAAGGGTATATTGTTGTGCTAGGGCAGATGGAACCAGCTTAGTTGAATATTTGTAACGTACGTAACTCTAGGAAATTTATTCATACAAAAATAAATACTAGCAACATTTTTAGGTACAAATTTACAAATATATATAATTGGTTATTTGCGTGATATAAGGCAAAGGAAAAATAGGTATAAAAACTGTTCCTTTCAGTTTAACACTTTAAGCAGTAGCAGCAGGTGAAAGGGCAGCAGATAGTCTAGATATGGGGGTCAGATATGCCACACCTGGGAGCTCTGTATGAGTGAGACTTATAACTATTCCGAAATATGGATAGTTCAAACATTTACTGCGAACCAAACAGGCAAAGTGCACTTTGTAAACGACGTCATTAAACATATTGGTACATGGCCAGGACTTTTCCAAGGTTACAATTCAAGCACAAGACTCTAGAGAGTGTACGGAAGGTGGCAGAACTGAAACTAGAACTCTGTGTAAGGGTGACTGAATGAACGACTAACGATACAAAAAAGCTTCAAATTACAAGTTTGATGAGGTTGGAGGTGTGACCATCATTATAAATGCTTTAAATGGACTCAGGCGGACAAACAAAGCCCGACTTGGGAGGCAAAGATAAATGTTTACACTAGGTTGTGAGTGTATAAAACAGGAAGAAGGATTACATAAAGAAAATAACACAAAACGAAGAGGATATACAAAAGAAGCCTCGACTAACTGCTTGAACTCTGGCTGCGAGCTATCTAAAAATGCCTAAGACCAACTTAAGCAACAGGAACTCTCTATATATATATATTTAAGGAGTACAAGTGCTCCTTACTAAAGCAAGTTTAAATAAAACGATTATTTATGATATCCATTCCACATGCTTCACTATAACTACTAACTGAAACATTTATAAGGAGCAGCATGCATTTGGAGAATGTCGCAGAGGATCTCACCTTGAACTCAACAATCGCTCGGCCTCGGCGGCTGTCATGGCATCCGGTAAGCTGTCATCGCGTGGCATGGCCGCGGCGGAAGCAGCAGCAGGAGCAGAAGCAGAAGTTACATGCACCTTGCTCATCTCATCGATAACATCCGTGTTTAAATGTTGTAATATGTCCTCCTCATCCTCGCCAGCGCTAGTGTCCGCATACTCCAGATCTTGAAGCTCAAGTGCAGGCGCACGCCGTTCAGGCAAAACAGGCGCCACCTCTTTCATCACCTCGACATATTCCACAGCCAATTGCTCGTCCTCTTCTTCCTCCTCCTCCTCCTCCAGGTTGAGTTCCGCCTCATGAGGATCTATGGACGCAATGGGCGCAATACCCTTGATTAGCCCGGCACGAGCTGGCGACATTGGGGGAGTGGATTTAGTGCTGCATGTTTCGCTCCCTCCGCCATTCTGTTCACTTTGCTGTCCATTGTTGCGGCGCCTTATAGGCGAAACCACGCCCACGGGCGGCGAATTGAAGGCGCCACGATATAGCGGCGATCCATCGAGACTTGATGTGGGAGACTGCAGCAGAACACGTGAGGATGTCCCAATCTGTGGCTCTTGCTGCTCTGGCACAATTATCGCATACACTGTGCTCGACTCGTGGGAGAAGCCGTTGGCGCCGTGAAACTTACGCTGCATGTCGCTCACCTTGGCCGTAACATAGAGATCCGCTTCGCTGCTGTAGACATCGCGTGACTCGCTGCCATCGGGATTGAGGCGATAGCCGACATCCACATAGTTGAGACTGTTGTTGAGCTGCTCCGGCGGAGTGGCATCACATGCTGGTGACTGTAGCTTGATCTTCCGCTCGGACGCTGTCTCACTCGCACTCAGCACAGGACCCTCGTCCTGGCTGGCCGTCGAAATGATGCTAGGCGGTCGCTGACCCAGTCCGGCCGCAGGCATATTTACCGTGATGCTGCTCCGCTTGTGGGGCACACGCTGCGGGGAGTTGTTGATGGAGTTGGAGCTTGAATATTGATGTTCCTGCTGCTGGATTGATGTTTCGTCCACAGATTTTTGACCTGTAATGCAAAGGAATTAATACGCTGTTATTGAAATATTTCAATTTTTTAACTATTCAATTTATAACTATTATTTCTCAATATAAAAACAAATTCTGTCAATAAAACAAGTTCATAAAGTGAATTAAAACATTAAAAGTAACAACTTTAAACTTCATGACCAAGTTTATTTTTGTCTGTTACAAAACATACAAAATAGAACAATTGGGTTATAGCTTTTCAGTCAGACAACAATTTGACCAAATCGTTTTGCATATTCAGAAGCATAAAGATACGCTCTTTTTCCGGACCCGCAGCCACATTGACCTTAAATTCGGGATCCGTGTGCCTATGGCGTGCATAAAAATCACGATAGCGCCTCAGTTCCAATTCGAGGTACTCATCTGTGTTCTGGTTCTCCTGGCCGCGTAGTTCACTTTTGATCGTTTCCAACAGATAGTTCATATCCTTGCGTGCCTGCTCATCGATCGGGCGACGGTGACGCATGTTGTACCCAAAGGTGCCAGAACCGTGCTGACTTTTGTTCTCACGTGACGATGATACACTTGAGGTGCTGCTGGAATATAAATCCTTTGCCTCAGCAAAATACCTAGGCACTAGTTTGGGCCTCGATTTGCAGGTGATCTTGTGTGCGGGGGGTCGAAGTGTGCACCTGCGCTTGTTGCTGCCACCAGCAGAGCGAGACATTCCATGGGATTCATTAGCTTTGCAGCAACTTCCTGCTGCTCTTTCCGGTTGCTGCTGCTGCTGCATCATGGTGGCCATGGCCTGCCAGGCGCTGGTGTTCATCATTGACGTGGACGTGCAACATGGCAAAGATTCGCTCTTTTCCATAAAGTCCACCATAATTAGTTCATTCGGCGGTATTTGCATAAATATGCCGCGTAGACGCTTTTGATTAAAACAAACGCTGAGGTGACTCATGTAAACCTGGCGTAAGCGCAGCTCGTTCAATGTCTCGCACTTCCAGGTGCTTAGTTTCCTGTACCAATGCATGGCCAGCTGGTAATCGGAGGACTTTGGACAAAATATCTCCTCAGGCTTGGGAGTGACAGCCAGAATCAACCGGAAGTCTGTGTTCAGCAACTCTTCGACAGTTTCAAACGAATCATCATCGCTATATTGAAGACAAAAGCGATTCTGAGATTGCAGCCTTGTGTTTCGCCTAAGACTCGTCTGGCTGTTTCTCTCATCATTGGGCGACCTGGACTGATTGCCTCGACGAACGTTCGCCTTGATCCTTTCATCGCTATGAGATGTCTGCAATTGCGTTGAACTGTAGCCTGTGGCCATTTTGAGAAGACCAAGCTACAACTACAACCAAACCAATTGATATGAGAAGTTTGTTAAGGAATGAAATCCCTTTAGTTGTGTACACAGCGGGTTTCAATTTTGTTGTTTAATTTCGGGCAAAGTTTCCAAATTTCTGTCAATTCTCTTTCTATTTAAATGATAATAAATGCAAAGGGTTTTCAAAAGGGAAATAATATAACACACTTCTTAATACACTTAGTAATACATATATCAATGTAATGCTAGCAGCTAAATTATTTTTAATGATTTAATTGTTATGATTCGAAGTTACAATTAACTAAGGTGCAAGCGGTGCCAGTGGAAATAGCCCTGCTCCAGTAGAAAGCCAACTATGCTCACAATAATGCCAATGGTCCACAAATAAAATGCGCCCTGTAGAATGTCCAAAGTGAGAACGACTCGTTTTTGGCGCCACTCTTCGGGATCTGCAGCATCCTCATCTGCTTCTAGTTCGGTCTGCTCGCCAAGATCCTCAAAAAACTCATCGGATTGAGAGGTACGACTCCGGTGCACATCATCCATGCGCAACCAGTACTCGAAAAAACCGTGCTCATATAAATTACTTAATATTTGCTGAAACTTGTATAGAAATGGTGAGCCCAGCGGCAGGACATAGGTGCTCGGCATAGATCTCAGATATTGCTTGACAATGTGGTAGGCGGGACGTTCCGCCTCTGCATTGAAGGTGAGTGCAAGGAATTCTTTAGCTTTATCAGCACGCATAATAAAGACATCTTTTTTATAACGACGGCTGATTAACAGCTCAAAGAACTGTTCACTCTCCTGAAGAGGATGCACTCGGTGATTGGCTGTAAGCAGACGATAATGTCGCTCCGAAAGTGATAAGTTGACAGCCTCAAACATGGTATCTATTCCGTGTACACGCAGACCAACTGGTGAGAACTCATCGAGCATATCTATCTCTGGCTGATAGCTTGGCCGGACAAAGCTGCTCTCCAGCTTGGCAAAGTATAAAGAAGTCAACACATAGCTGAATAGAATCCATCCAATGAGAAATGCGCGTAGCGAGCTAATTGGCGAGAAACGATCGACGGGTTGGCCCAAATGCGTCTTGAAGAGCATTTCAAAAACATCGTACCAGTGGGAACTTGCATCTCCGACAATGCGACATAGCACCAACTGTAACAGGACGAAAAGCACAAAGGCAATCAAGAAATTGGCCAGTAGCAGGTGCCAAACGGAATTCCGAAAAGCGGTCACAAAGATACGATATTCCGGCTGCAGTCCTGCCGCCGGAACCACTAAGCAGAGAATGGTTCGAGTGTATGGATATAGCGATTCTAGGAACGGCATCATGCATTCCAAAACAAAGCGTATATTGAGTGCAATATGCGTTTCGCCATTTACCAAGTCCTGCACGACGCCCGTGAAACTGCCATTGTCCAGGCAACGTCCATAGGCTTCACCATCTCGCGGCACCACATAGCGAGCTGTGGCATTTAGTTTTTTGGCCAAAAGTCGCGCAACGGACCCATCAATAGCTTCAAAGCCTGCGCTCTCCACAGGCGTAAGCGGCTGGGCCCGCAGCGGATGAGTGAACATAGAAAACCGGAGCTCATGGCCATGCAAATTCCTCAACTTGTCAATGTAGTAGTTGACATCACTGGATACCTTTTTCAGTTGCAGTCCTTCGTCACCAAAAGGCTGGAAATCGTAAATATTCTCCGGTTGGGTTATTGCCAAAGCGAAGAGCAATTGCTTTCGCCAACATTCCTCAAACAGTTGCCTTAGCTGTTGCTCACTAGCTTCTGGCCACACGAACAGATATTTATGGAAATGTCGCCGCGTCTGTTGAGGATTCAGCATGTCCAAGATTCGGCGCACCAAAGGCTGTCCAGCGTCACCGGCGGGTATGTGAAAAATACTCATGCTACTTGTCTGACGAATTGGCTCGATCTCGTGAGCTTCTATGCTGCGCATACAGCTGGGCAACTGCGAAGCCACACAACGATACAGCTTCTGTTCCAAAGTCTGGTAAGTAACCGAATTAGCTGCGGGGCAGCTAAAACAGCGATATATGTAGGTGGTTTGAGCGGATTCCGTTGTGGCGATCCGGCAGCTAATATCTGACAGATCCAAAGTAGTTGTAGTTGTGGTTGTGCTGTTAGACAATCCGACCAGAATACCAAGTAGAGCCCACATTTTGCCAATGCTGACTGACTAACTTCATTTGAGCAGGCTAACAACGGATCTGCTTTGAACACCTAGCTTAACGTCAAATAAACATGCGTGTTGTTTTAATTAAAAACACGAAAGAACGTTTATATTCAGGATGTCAACTATTAGATACCCTTATAGACAAATGTTCTATAGTATGAAAAAAGTCGTGACTTAGCAAAGAAATTATATATAAATATTATATATTATATCTTTATAGAAAACTGTTTGCCCTGACTGACTGATTGGTGATCAACACACAGCCTAATCCGTTAGAGCTAAAAACTGAAAATTGCACTGTAGTCACCTTATGTGATGAAGGTGCATGTTAAGATGGGGCTCGAAAAATGCCACTCGCATGTGTGGAAAATAAATACATACATACATAGATACACACATACATACTTACATACATACATAAATACATACGAACATAAATACATACATACATACATCCATACATCCATACATACATAAATACATTCATACATACATACATAAATACATATCATACATACATACATACATACATACATACATACATACTTACATACTTACATACATACTTACATACATACATACATACATACATACATACATACATACATACATACATACATACATACATACATACATACATAAAAAAAATACGAAGCATGAACAACTGCAGAGCCTAATTGAATTCTTGAGAATCGAGGAGGAGAGCACTTGGCAGAAATTCGTTTTATTTAAATTTGCTGCACAGCGTCAAATAAGCTTGGTCTGCGTTTGGTTTTTGGAAAGCAAACATGCATGCATAAATAGTATATACATGAATGCATACATACATACATGCATGAATACACTAACAAACACACACACATATATATATATATATATATAATACTTATATCCCTTCGTAGAAAATACTTTGATTATAAATTTTTTTTATGCTTATTAATTTTTTCTATTTCAACTATATGATAAAGTAGTCCGATGTTAATTAGTATTTCTCAAATTCTGCGAAATACTAAAACTTTACCTGATAATAATTAAATACAAGTATATATCTTTAAATGAGTCTGGGTTGCCTCCTTTGATGACTTACACCTTTTTTGATAAGATTATAATACCCTTTTTAAGGGTATAACAATAATGAATTCATAAAAGCCGACGGAAATAAACAAAATAAAAATTATTTAACATCCCTAATGAGCTAGGTCAACAATATGCAAACGGTCCCAAGAGATGCAAACAGCACTAACTAAGCTATTAATTTAGTTACACCGAATAGCTATAGTTAGCTGAAAATTTAACTGACAAAGATAAAAGTAGTTTGAATACATTTTTAGTATTTTACATATACAGGTTATAGGTTTATTATTTCTTTACTAACCTCGACAGACTTTGAACAAGTTGCGCAGGCTGAGACACATTTTCTTTTGCACTTATTTCAAGTTGATGCACGACGCGATTAAAGGTCTGTTACAATTTGATTGCACATTTTTTGTAGCCCTACAACAATGGAATATTTACGAGATTCGGTAATGAAATCAAAATATGTTTTTATTTGCACGTTTTAAAACTATGCCCGTGAAAATATCCCTTGCGTATACTTAACGCCAATTAGACAAGCAAGAATTCCTAATGTCACAAGGGAAAGCAGGTCGAGTGCGTGCCAATAAAAAACGTAATGAGGTCGAATTTGAATGCACATCGCTTTGAGGGTAACACCAATACGACAGAGTAAATTCGTTTCTGTTCAAGAAAATAAACTTGATACAAGGTCAATGTTGAAAATCTAAACAAAAAATAACATTTCTGTTGTGCTCTTTTCTTTTTTGGTTTGTTGTACAACAATCCTAACAAAACATTGATTAACGATTAAGAATCATTAAAATAATATTGGGCCTTGCCAAAAATAATTTGTATTAAACACAACCATCGAAATCGTTTAAAAATTATTTAACTGACTAGAAAAATTCAAGACCACAGACAGATAGACAGATAGAATGGGTTAATATTGAGAGATAACGAGTTCAGCCATTAAACAATCGTGAACAAATCCCTCCCGTTGACCGAATATATTTTGTTTTTTCAGTCGTCAGACAAATTTAGAATGAGTTTCTAAAATTGTATGCATAGAAAATTGTCTTCATTGTTTCGGTTGTATGTTGTTATTTTTGTGCTTGTTGCTATGTTGCAATATACAAAAGTACAGAGAAAAATAAGTTTCTCTCCGTACTTGTCGAAGCCTTTGTTTAACAAAATGCTGATGGCAAATTATGCCCCACTAAGCTCTAAGTAAACAATATTTCGGTAGTCTAGGTATATGTATTTTTGGACGATCACCACCATGGAAACTAAGTTATAGCGATCCGATTCGACGGACCTCGTCGCCCTCCAGGTATAACTTAAAATCGAATTTAAGTTGAAATCTTATTACGGCTATAATGATTTAGATGCAAATCAAGCTGCAGACGAACGAAAGCTTCTTTTTTGGATTTAGAAAACTTAATGACATAAAAAAATATGTTTTGTAATAATGTTTATATTCAATCACGCCTTGACAACATGCGCATGATTAAGATAATGTTTGCGATTAATCGTATTTGTCATGGTACTGGCAACGATTCGAAAACGCGCAAAGCTTTCACTCCATTTATCAAAGTTCCGTAGAATCTAAAAAAATTCCAGTGTTTTTGATATTTTGTTTGTTTGGCCTTAGTTAAATATATAATGTGAGTTGAGGCAATTAAAACTTGCACGTAGCGTCGAATAATGTTGCCCGAATTAAACAAAATAATTATTGACGCTTTATCAATGGAGACGCTACGGAAACGCGACATTAACTAAAAGATCAAGCGCAAAATTTTGTAAGATTGAAAGAATTTTTGATCGGCTACAGCTGCTAAAAAGAGCGCAAGATTCGTATTCTCTCTATCACGCAGTCTCTGTCTCTGTCTCTCCCTCTCCCTGTCTCTGTCTCTCTCCTGCTCATTTTCGCGCTCTTCGTTCGCACTTTTTGGCAAATTGCCCATTGCTGGTGGCCTGTCAGACAAATAGCACAGCTAGCACCAAGTTCCGTTTCACAGGGTGACCCATGTGGGGGAAACTTATCCCTTACACATTTCTCTAGCGAATTAGACTCTGAGGCCGAAAGGTTGTCACTTGTCAAACTGCCAGATTGCACAAGCAGCGTCTGTTGGAAAAGGCCAGAAATGTTCTTAGAATCTACTATCTGTATTATGTTTCTAGAACTAATACAAGATTACACTTATTTAGAATATTTGTAATTGTTTATTAATTTAGTTGGTAAAATTACCGTGATTGATATTATAATTCTAAACGTCATCGAAGCCATGACAAAGCTAAAAAGAACTACATTCCCATACAGAATTGACCAAAGCCAACATTTTACGGAAAATTTTGTGCAAGAACAAAATTAGCGACACGGTAGCTACGGCAGCGGGAAATAATAAAAGTGGCTGTCACAAACCCACGCACTGGGAGGGCATTGAACTCAAGGGGTATACAATAAATAATACAAAAGCACATGCGTAAGGAACATGCAGGAATACTATAATATACCTAGTATTAAGTTCTGCAGTAGTAATAATAGATGTGTTCTTGAATAACTTCTCAATTAAGACTTGATCGAATCGAGTGCGCGACAAATAATAATACCCTCTGCGAGGCCATTGAAAGCACCAGCTGCTGCCATCTAGCGGCAAACGGCGAAAGCTCTCAACTGGTTGCTGCGCCAACTAAGCGCCTACCCCACACGAAAGCTTTAGCACAGATGGCGCTAAAAGCTCGGAAATCCCCAGATTCCGATTCCACTTAGCCACTTTCACAATCACTCTCAAAGTTAAAGCGTTCCAACTTCATCGCGTTCAGTTCGACCGTGTCTAGGATCCACATAGTTCCTCGCGTTTTCCACGCGGGATGCGACTTGACCGATTTATGGGGGTAGAAAATGTCGACCTATGTCTAAATAGGATATTTGAGGGTACCATTTTTACGTGAATTCAATAAAAGTGTTTCAACGATAACCTTCCCAGTTTTATGTACAGAGATGTCGATTATTTGCCTGTTTGATTATATGAGTGTCTATATACAAAGCATAAAGTGGAGCAGTACATAGAAACATTTTGGCAGACACAATATACCTTCGAATATATGTACTACATGTGGAGGGCTGGCGCTGGTCTTAGTGTTCTAGAGATCGGCACACTTATGCCCGCCTTAGGCTCTGTGCTACTCATTCTGGCGCTCAAGTAGTGCTGTCCATTTTATTTATAAACTCGTGTGACTGCCTAGACCCATTCATAGTGTTCCAGACCTTCCCATAACCGTCCCCTGTGTCTAGTAGTATTCTCCCATTCATGTGGGCTTCTTTTAATGTCCCCCACTTTTGCTTATTTATAATTGAAGTGATTTTGGATGTGTTATTATAATATGTCGTTGCCAAAATATAAGCAAAAATTATTAAAACAACCTGTACGCAGTTACAAACGGACTATACTTAGACTTTTGAACCTAAAAATGGAGTTAGAAATTGATTTATTTTAGTTATCACAACACTAAAATAAACATCATGTGCGTATGGTATTTGCGAACCTACACATACCAAGCTATTGATGTATTTCAATTAATTTCATACATTTCGAAAACGAAAATCACAACTTGATTCAAATATTTCAAGATTAAGACAGGGTAGGTTTGCCCTCCGTCAATTCAAGTGATAATGACTCTGGCTTTGCATTCAAAATGTGGCATTGTCTTAACAGCAACAACGTGATCGATAATCAAGGTAAGGCCACGCCCACAGCAGAGCACAGAGCACTAAAGAATTATGAATTAATAAGTAACAGGCTTGGCCTGGCAGTCCATTTGATTTCTCCTCACCGCTCGCCCGCCCGCTCCTGCCTCACTCATTCCTCGAGGCAGCTCGCGCAAGTCGGAGTCCAGCAGAAAATATCAGGCGGAAGCGCAGCGTGCAAGTTTCAATTTTGTAATCAGCAGCAGTAGAAAAAACGAAGCAGAAGGCACAAAAAGGAGGCAAGAAGAGCAACGCATCTCTGAATTCTTAATCTGGCATTAATACAATTTTATGTATAGAGCCTCAACGGAGGAGCGACGGGAGGACGGTGAGGCGAGACGTTAGAGCAGATTGCTGGCCAAGAGAATCCCAACAAAATCCGCAACGTCGCCGTCTTCGTCGCTTGGAGATGGTCGACAACAGATTGCTGTGAAGACTCTGGCAACGAGAGGAGGAGGAGGATGGACGGACAGACACAAAGCTTGGAATGCTGTTGTTGCTACTTGCGCCATGGGGGCTGCATTTGATATGCCTGGTGTATTTGACCCATATTGGAATGTGCGCCTCTCTGAGAGCCAAGCAAAACAAACTGCAGCAACTTGAACAGGGCGGAGGAGAGGTGAGGAGGAGGGGGGCATTTGAAGTCACGAATTGTGTGCAGTTTAAAAAAAAGAAATGCTATAATAAACGATGGAATGGGCATAGAAGGGCAGCAAAACAGCGAGCAATGTGCGCAGAACCTAACGTCGACCTGCTTCGAACTCTGTGTCTCGTATATGCCTAGGGGTTTACAACACACACACACGCACACTCACACACCCACACACATCCAAAACATGTCAGCTAAGGTGCTTGAACCCAGGGACACAAAGTGCGCTAGTTGTACATAGTTAAAAGTTGGAGAACACAGTGTATTCTGGCGTACATTCATTTTAGGAATTATTTCACTGAATCAACTAACTACCACATAAAGAAAACTGCTCAAGACGTCTCGACTACCAAATACCCTGTTATTTTATAATGATTTAGAGTGAAAGAGCAAAAACAAGAAGCTCTTTGACATTTTTTAGCATTCCATCAGAAAACAATTAAAAATCTGTAGATATATGGTAAGAATATATAGTGAAAGGGAAATGCTGTTAATCTGTATATATAATCTATATAGAGCATAAACATCTGGTGTACCTAGATCTTATAGTTTATCGACTGTTATCGATATTTTACAAATCAGACGAGATATCGCCAAAAAAAAAATGAAAAGCTCGTTTTGCGTATGGGATATTATATAATACATATAGACGGACATAGCCAAATCAAATCCGGTTGTCGTCCTAAAGAATAATACACATTATGGGGTCATGGGCACACGTCTCCATCTGCCTGTTACCTTCGTTTGAACAAAATCAATATACCTTTTTGCTCATTTGTGGGTACAGGGTATAAAAAGGAAGATAGCTAGTCAGAGGTGAAAAAATCAATAGAAAGAATAGAGACTGAGCCAGTAAAAATGGATTTATGAAATATCCATTATGAGGCTGGAAATGTCTGCCCTGGGATTTTACATGCTTTTATAATAATATACCGGCCTCTGAAGGTCCTTTAAAAAAAAGTTTAACTTACCCTCGTTTTCACTCCGTCGTCGTCGTCGTGGCACACTATTGTAGCTGTTGGGATAAGCCTCAGTATCAGACTTCTCTGTGGACTCATTCTCTTGTTTTTCATCCTCAGTATGCACGGGTGAGGATGGTCCCGATGATGCGCTGGCCACCGGCGAGCCAGATGTTGCTGAATTGGTGCTTCCACTAAGGCCATTGCTATTGCCTGTAAATGATGCTTCAGGGACAGCCGCATCGATAGAACCTCGCTTGGTTGCCTGCATCATGGTGGGCGAGGCGCAGGACGCGGGCGAGGAGCAAGTGGTAGGCGCTGCATCGTCGACAATATCGATGGACTTTTTGCGTGGCTTCTCAGGCGGCACAGGGGCAGTTATTTGCTGCTGCTGCTGCTGCTCCTGTTGCAACAGCGCTGAGCGTTGCATGGCCGCCGTGACGGCTGCGGATTTGGCTGGTGGTGGTGGTGGCGCCGTCGCCTCAGCGCATTTGGTTGGCGAACGCACGTGGTCCGTATTGAATTTCACGGGACTAAGATTCTTTGGCTTAATGGCTGGAATGGGCGGCAAGGGAGGCGATTTCACAGGACTGCCAATTTTGCCACTTCGCGGCTTTATCTCTGGTGGAATAGCCGTAGGGGGAGGAGGAATGGCCGCCGGGCTCGCCGTCACGGGTACAGGCGGCATCGTTTTTGGCGTCTTCTCGCCATCCATAATGAGGCCTGTGCCGGGCACGGTGCGTATGATATCACAACGATTGAGATCGCTATGAGTACGTGTTGTCTTTGTCTTGGTGAAGTGCGAAGTCCACTTCTTTTGCTTCTCAATAAGCTCGCGAGAATTGAATTTGCGCTCGGGTTTCTCCGGCTTGTCGCCGCCACCGGCAAAAAGCGCACTGACCGAACCGCTCGATGGAGGCGGCGATGCTGCAACTTGGTTCAACTCTTCCAGCTTCAGCCGTGATAAATTGTGCTGTGGATATTTGGCAGCTGCCGTTGGATCCACGATAAATTTGGTATTGTTGAGACGATCGCCGTTGTTACTCTGAGTGAGGGATGCGCCGGACGGGAAGGGCATACGCCGCTTCGGCGGAGACTGCGAGCGATCCGAGGAGCGCGATGAGGAGCGATCGGAGCCTTCGTACAGGTTATCCTCACGTGAACCGCTGCGCATTAGACGTGCGCTCACATTCGATACATTGGACTCGACTCCCAGTTTTTCAAAGAGTGCTCGTGCGTTGTTAAATCTAGCCGAATGGGATTCGGTGCGCACTGGAGGATGAGCTGCAGCTGCGGCGGCGGCGGCTGCTGCGTGAGCTGCGGCCACGGCGCTAAGCTGCTCGACCGGCTGAATTTCAATGGGTTTCCGCTGGAAGATGTTGGCAATTTGAGAGACTTTCCCAACGGGAGCGGGAGCGGGCGCATGCTGCATGGGCTTCTCCATATCGGGTCTAAAAAAAACAAAAAATAAAGGTAGCAAAAGAATAGCAGAAAATTAGATAACGCTAGAAATTATTCAGTATATCGTTTTGGACTATGACTAATTGTCGTCTGATAGCACGGAGTATCGCGCCTCAAATGAAAAAATCGTCTTTTTACCCGTGCCATTTTTGTCATCTGCTTTGACTTTCGCAACGCTTTTCACTTTCTGCTACGACTTATTTGCTTTCAGAATAAAATAATGCTATATCTATTGTTGTTTGTGATCAAATGCAGTTTCTATTGATGGGTCAGCAGCTCTCAAAGAAAGTCCGGCAACGTTTAACAGCAAAATAAGCCCACCAATTCGAAGACTTTTAAGGAAGGCGTTGCCAGCTGTAAGGGTGGAAATAATTTAGCTACTGAGAGATATGAATGGAAAGAAAGAGAGAATGAGACAAGGTGAGAGAGAGAGAGAGAGGCTATTTGCTGTTTTTTAGTGCTTCCACTGATATCTGATAGGGCCCATGCGAGTTTTGGAGTGCGCTACAGCGATTGCCAATGTGAAAAAGCTTTCAAATAGTAAAAATTCCCGGTTGAGAGGGTGCATAGATTTAGATTATCGAGCAATTTTGAAGAATTCAAATATACCAAAAGACATCATCAGTATTTTTAAGGGGTTGGGGGAAGTCGCAAGTAAAAATTTACGACTGTTTTCCAATATAAGAGATAAGATAAATTCTTCTAACCGAAGTTACACGAGCTTATTACTATATATAAAATAGTTAGCATTCAAGAAATTGGCTCTTCGAATTGTGGGTAGAAGCAGAAATGTCGGTTGTGTGTGAGTTGTGTATTTTGTTTATGACAAAATTATCGCAAAGACAATAGACTGCGTACTCACAACTATACAAAAACAACAATAAATAACATGAAAGTAAACAAATGACACAGATAACACCCCACACACAGAACTATGCACTTTATAGAGAGACACAAAAATTAAAATTGGGCATGCGACAGATTCGACTGTGTGCGTATAACAATTTACAATGCAAAGCGAACAAAGAAAAATATAAATATAGACCAAAACAAGTTTTGATTTACAAATCAGACGGCGGCACAAGCACAACGGTTATCTAATCTCAACAAAAGTTATAAAGACTTGCGACCATGAATAAGATAAACTTATCAGAGCTGTGATAAAAATAATCTCTGATCTGGCATACTAACTATTGTCGAGCACTGCAGAAGCGGAGCGTACCAGATAATCGGAGTGCGATAAGCCAAGCGATAAACGTGCTGCGGTAGATGCATTTCAAATATCACGTATACACCGTAAATGGCCAAAGCGAAATTCTGCAATTTGGTTGGTCTGTGTCTACCAAATATTCAAAGATCGAATCTACATATTCGGTAGCTGGTATTGAGTTAATGACAAGTTTTATTTCAATTCCCTTGCTCATGGCAAATGATACTCTTTCCTTAAGCTGTACATGTTATGCCCTCTAATTGGGTAGTTTTTAATTACGAGCAAATTTTACGCCAAAAATAATTATATGATTTAAAGGTATATTCAATATCAGGGGTAGACTGGAAAATTAAAAAATAGAAGCAGAACACCAGGATCCCAGGTGAACGGAAGAAAAATCATAAAAGTTTTTCAAAAGAATTAATTATGTCTTGATATATTGAATATTGTGGGCACCAGACAGGAGCCAAACTCAAGAATAAAATGGGTCTTTGTTATGTATGAATCGGAAAAGTGGGCAGTGGCAGACAATCGGCATGTCAATATCGACAAACGCACAGCGAGTAGTACGAGAGAAGAATAGGAACCAGGTATTTTAAAATCCCACGCAGCAAAATAAATATATCCCGATTAAAAGGAAAAAAACCGAAAATTAAATTATACTACCGTCGACAAAATTAATATATTTTGATTAAACAGAAAAAAGGAGGAAACAAAAAAACAAAATTATACCGTCGACAAAATTAAATATAAAACGGAAACAAAAAATCAAATTAAACTAGGGTCGACAAAATTTTGACTAAACGGAAAAACCAAAAAATTAAATTATACTAGGACCAAAAACAAAACAAAATAATATATTTTGATCAAACGGCAAAAAGTAAGGACAAACGGCCCACCAGTATTGGGTGTTTACATGTTAATTGTCGACAAGGAATTGTTAAATTGCGCTCGTTATATGCGTTACAAACAGACGGCATCCAAGGATACACGGCACAAGGAAAGGAAAGGAAAGCGCGCACACGTCCTTCCCGATGTGTCTGGGTCAGCAACCACGTCAATAATAATAACAACAATAACAAAGTCGTGTGATATAATTGTGTCGACGCTTCACCTAGGAAAAAAAAATATAATGTGAACAATGAACAATAGCTCCCAGGCCGCTGATTGTTAGATTGGCGATAGATTGAAGCTGCAGGTAAATGTTTATCATAGCGATTGACTGCAATTAGTGAGGTAGCGAAAAGTCGAATTTAGTTAAGTACTGCCGCATGTAAAACAGTAAAGTTGAGTCAAATTCATTTAGAACCAAGAAAGGTATCGAAATGGCTTTTGACCAAGTATAAAGTTAAACATGTAAATTTATTTTAATTACCTCTTGTTTTTTGTGAATAAAGATAAGAATAAGAAATTGTCATGAAATTCGACGCAAATATACATATGTGTTCAGATTTGAATGCCAGATTATTCTAGAGGAAACACCATGAATAACCTCGCAAAAATCGGATGAGATTTGACCGAGTTATGGGAATGGGAAGTTTGGACCCATGTCTATATACGAATCTTGGGGTAAGATTTTGACATGAAATTCGACTAAAATATATGTGTTCAGATTTGAATGCCAGATTATTTTAGAGGGAAAACCATGAATAAACAGCCAAACCCCGCAAAAATCGGATGAGATTTGACCGAGTTATGGGAATGGGAAGTTTGGACCCATGTCTATATACGAATCTTGGGGTAAGATTTTGACATGAAATTCGACTAAAAAATATGTGTTCAGATTTGAATGCCAGATTATTCTAGAGGGAAAACCACGAATAAAAAACCAAACCTCGCAAAAGTCGGATGAGATTTGACCGAGTTATAGGCATGGGAAGTTTGGACCCATGTCTATATACGAATCTTGGGGTAATATGTTGACATGAAATTCGACCAAAAATTTTGTTGTCAGATTTGAATGCAAGATTATTCTAGAGGGAAAACCATTTATAAAAAGCCAAGCCTCGTAAAAATCGGGTGAGATTTGACCGAGTTATGGGAATGGGAAGTTTGGACCCATGTCTATATACGAATTTTGGGGTAAGATTTTGACATGAAATTCGACTAAAAAATATGTGTTCATATTTGAATGCCAGATTATTCTAGAGGGAAAAACATGAATAAAAAGCCAAACCTCGCAAAAATCGGATGAGATTTGACCGAGTTATAGGCATGGGAAGTTTGGACCCATGTCTATATACGAATCTTGGGGTAAGATTTTGACATGAAATTCGACTAATATATATGTGTTCAGATTTGAATGCCAGATTATTTTAGAGGGAAAACCATGAATAAACAGCCAAACCCCGCAAAAATCGGATGAGATTTGACCGAGTTATAGGAATGGGAGTTTTAGACCCATGTCTATATACGAATCTTGGGGTAAGATTATGACATGAAATTCGACTAAAAAATAGGTATTCAGATTTAAATGCCAGATTATTCTAGAGGGAAGGCCATGAATAAAGGGCCAAACCTCGTAAAAATCGGATGAGATTTGACCGAGTTATAGGCATGGGAAGTTTGGACCCATGTCTATATACGAATCTTGGGGTAAGATTTTAACATGAAATTCGACTAAAAAATATGTGTTCGGATTTGAATGCCAGATTATTCTAGAGGGAAAACCATGAATAAAAAGCCATACCTCGTACAAATCGGATGAGATTTGACCGAGTTATGGGAATGGGAAGTTTAGACCCATGTCTATATACGAATCTTGGGGTAAGATTTTGACATGAAATTCGACTAAAAAATAGATGTTCAGATTTGAATGCCAGATTATTCTAGAGGGAAAAAAATCTCGCAAAAGTCGGATGAGATTTGACCGAGTTATGGGAATGGGAAGTTTGGACCCATGTCTATATACGAATCTTGGGGTAAGATTTTAACATGAAATTCGACTAAGAAATAGATGTTCAGATTTGAATGCCAGATTATTCTAGAGGGAAAACCATGAATAAAAAGCCAAACCTCGCAAAAATCGGATGAGATTTGACCGAGTTATAGGCATGGGAAGTTTGGACCCATGTCTATATACGAATCTTGGGGTAAGATTTTGACATGAAATTCGACTAAAAAATAGTGTTCAGATTTGAATGCCAGATTATTCTAGAGGGAAAACCACGAATAAAAAGCCAAACCTCGCAAAAATCGGATGAGATTTGACCGAGTTATAGGCATGGGAAGTTTGGACCCATGTCTATATACGAATCTTGGGGTAAGATTTTGACATGAAATTCGACTAAAAAATAGTGTTCAGATTTGAATGCCAGATTATTCTAGAGGGAAAACATGAATAAAAAGCCAAACCTCGTCTAATACGAATCGGGATGAGATTTGAACAGATTCAAACCATGAATAAAAAGCCATACCTCGTAAAATCGGATGAGATTTGACCGAGTTATGGGAATGGGAAGTTTGGACCCATGTCTATATACGAATCTTGGGGTAAGATTTTGACATGAAATTCGACTAAAAAATAGTGTTCAGATTTGAATGCCAGATTATTCTAGAGGGAAAACCATGAATAAAAAGCCAAACCTCGCAAAAATCGGATGAGATTTGACCGAGTTATGGGCATGGGAAGTTTGGACCCATGTCTATATACGAATCTTGGGGTAAGATTTTGACATGAAATTCGACTAAAAAATATGTGTTCAGATTTGAATGCCAGATTATTCTAGAGGGAAAACCACGAATAAAAAGCCAAACCTCGCAAAAATCGGATGAGATTTGACCGAGTTATAGGCATGGGAAGTTTGGACCCATGTCTATATACGAATCTTGGGGTAAGATTTTGACATGAAATTCGACTAAAAAATATGTGTTCAGATTTGAATGCCAGATTATTCTAGAGGGAAAACCACGAATAAAAAGCCAAACCTCGCAAAAATCGGATGAGATTTGACCGAGTTATGGCATGGGAAGTTTGGACCCATGTCTATATACGAATCTGGGGTCAGATTCCATGTTTAGAGGGGAAAAACCATGAATAAAAAGCCAAATCTCGCAAAAATCGGATGAGATTTGACCGAGTTATGGGAATGGGAAGTTTGGACCCATGTCTATATACGAATCTTGGGGTAAGATTTTGACATGAAATTCGACTAAAAAATAGATGTTCAGATTTGAATGCCAGATTATTCTAGAGGGAAAACCATGAATAAAAAGCCAAACCTCGCAAAAATCGGATGAGATTTGACCGAGTTATGGGAATGGGAAGTTTGGACCCATGTCTATATACGAATCTTGGGGTAAGATTTTGACATGAAATTCGACTAAAAATAGTGTTCAGATTTGAATGCCAGATTATTCTAGAGGGAAAACCATGAATAAAAAGCCAACCTCGTAAAAATCGGATGAGATTTGACCGAGTTATGGGAATGGGAAGTTTGGACCCATGTCTATATACGAATCTTGGGGTAAGATTTTGACATGAAATTCGACTAAAAAATATGTGTTCAGATTTGAATGCCAGATTATTCTAGAGGGAAAACCATGAATAAAAAGCCAAACCTCGCAAAAATCGGATGAGATTTGACCGAGTTATGGGAATGGGAAGTTTGGACCCATGTCTATATACGAATCTTGGGTAAGATTTTGACATGAAATTCGACTACAAAATATGTGTTCAGATTTGAATGCCAGATTATTCTAGAGGGAAAACCATGAATAAAAAGCCAAACCTCGCAAAAATCGGATGAGATTTGACCGAGTTATAGGCATGGGAAGTTTGGACCCATGTCTATATACGAATCTTGGGTAAGATTTTGACATGAAATTCGACTACAAAATATGTGTTCAGATTTGAATGCCAGATTATTCTAGAGGGAAAACCATGAATAAAAAGCCAAACCTCGCAAAAATCGGATGAGATTTGACCGAGTTATAGGCATGGGAAGTTTGGACCCATGTCTATACACGAACCTTGGGGTAAGATTTTAACATGAAATTCGACTAAGAAATAGATGTTCAGATTTGAATGCCAGATTATTCTAGAGGGAAAACCATGAATAAAAAGCCATACCTCGTAAAATCGGATGAGATTTGACCGAGTTATGGCATGGGAAGTTTGACCCATGTCTATATACGAATCTTGGGTAAGATTTTGACATGAAATTCGACTAAAAATAGTGTTCGATTTGAATGCCAGATTATTCTAGAGGGAAAACCATGAATAAGCCCACAATCGTCGTAAAAATCGGATGAGATTTGACCGAGTTATGGGAATGGGAAGTTTGGACCCATGTCTATATACGAATCTTGGGGTAAGATTTTGACATGAAATTCGACTAAAAAATATGTGTTCAGATTTGAATGCCAGATTTTTCTAGAGGGAAAACCATGAATAAAAAGCCATACCTCGTACAAATCGGATGAGATTTGACCGAGTTATAGGCATGGGAAGTTTGGACCCATGTCCATATACGAATCTTGGGGTAAGATTTTGACATGAAATTCGACTAAAAAATAGGATGTTCAGATTTGAATGCCAGATTATTCTAGAGGGAAAACCATGAATAAAAAGCCAAGCCTCGCAAAAATCGGATGAGATTTGACCGAGTTATAGGCATGGGAAGTTTGGACCCATGTCTATATACGAATCTTGGGGTAAGATTTTGACATGAAATTCGACTAAAAAATTGGTGTTCAGATTTGAATGCCAGATTATTCTAGAGGGAAAGCCATGAATAAAAAGCCAAACCTCGCAAAAATCGGATGAGATTTGACCGAGTTATAGGGAAATTCGCTAAAAAATATGTGTTCAGATTTGAATGCCAGATTATTCTAGAGGGAAACCAGAAAAAAACCAACCTCGCAAAATCGGATGAGATTTGACCGAGTTATGGCATGGGAAGTTTGACCCATGTCTATATACGAATCTTGGGGTAAGATTTTGACATGAAATTCGACTAAAAAATAGACGTTCAGATTTGAATGCCAGATTATTCTAGAGGGAAGGCCATGAATAAAAAGCAAAACCTCGCCAAAATCGGGTGAGATTTGACCGAGTTATGGGAATGGGAAGTTTCGACCCATGTCTATATACGAATCTTGGGGTAAGATTTTAACATGAAATTCGACTAAAAAATATGTGTTCAGATTTGCATGCCAGATTATTCTAGAGGGAAAGCCATGAATAAAAAGCCAAGCCTCGCAAAAATCGGATGAGATTTGACCGACTCATAGGCATGGGAAGTTTGGACCCATGTCTATATACGAATCTTGGGGTAAGATTTTGACATGAAATTCAAATAAAAAATTGGGGTTCAGATTTGAATGCCAGATTATTCTAGAGGGAACACCATGAATAAAAAGCCAAACCTCGCAAAAATCGGATGAGATTTGACCGAGTTATAGGCATGGGAAGTTTGGACCCATGTCTATATACGAATCTTGGGGTAAGATTTTGACATGAAATTCGACTAAAAAATAGACGTTCAGATTTGAATGCCAGATTATTCTAGAGGGAAGGCAATGAATAAAAAGCAAAACCTCGCCAAAATCGGGTGAGATTTGACCGAGTTATGGGAATGGGAAGTTTGGACCCATGTCTATATACGAATCTTGGGGTAAGATTTTAAAATGAAATTCGACTAAGAAATAGATGTTCAGATTTGAATGCCAGATTATTCTAGAGGGAAAACCATGAATAAAAAGCCATACCTCGTAAAAATCGGATGAGATTTGACCAAGTTATGGGAATGGGAAGTTTAGACCCATGTCTATATACGAATCTTGGGGTAAGATTTTGACATGAAATTCGACTACAAAATATGTGTTCAGATTTGAATGCCAGATTATTCTAGAGGGAAAACCATGAATAAAAAGCCAAAACTCGCAAAAATCGGAGGAGATTTGACCGAGTTATAGGCATGGGAAGTTTGGACTATATGTCCAATTCGAATCTTGGGGTAAGATTTTAACATGAAATTCGACTAAGAAATAGATGTTCAGATTTGAATGCCAGATTATTCTAGAGGGAAAACCATGAATAAAAAGCCAAGCCTCGCAAAAATCGGATGAGATTTGACCGACTCATAGGCATGGGAAGTTTGGACCCATGTCTATATACGAATCTTGGGGTAAAATTTTGACATCAAATTCAAATAAAAAATTGGGGTTCAGATTTGAATGCCAGATTATTCTAGAGGGAACACCATGAATAAAAAGCCAAACCTCGCCAAAATCGGATGAGATTTGACCGAGTTATAGGCATGGGAAGTTTGGACCCATGTCTATATACGAATCTTGGGGTAAGATTTTGACATGAAATTCGACTAAAAAATAGACGTTCAGATTTGAATGCCAGATTATTCTAGAGGGAAGGCCATGAATAAAAAGCAAAACCTCGCCAAAATCGGGTGAGATTTGACCGAGTTATGGGAATGGGAAGTTTGGACCCATGTCTATATACGAATCTTGGGGTAAGATTTTGACATGAAATTCGACTAAAAAATAGATGTTCAGATTTGAATGCCAGATTATTCTAGAGGGAAAACCATGAATAAAAAGCCAAATCTCGCAAAAATCGGATGAGATTTGACCGAGTTATGGGAATGGGAAGTTTAGACCCATGTCTATATACGAATCTTGGGGTAAGATTTTGACATGAAATTCGTTTACAAAATATGTGTTCAGATTTGAATGCCAGATTATTCTAGAGGGAAAACAACGAATAAAAAACCAAACCTCGCAAAAATCGGATGAGTTTTGACCGAGTTATAGGCATGGGAAGCTTGGACCCATGTCTATATACGAATCTTGGGGTAAGATTTTGACACGAAATTCGACTAAGAAATGGATGTTCAGATTTGAATGCCAGATTATTCTAGAGTGAAAACCATGAATAAAAAGCCAAACCTCGCAAAAATCGGATGAGTTTTGACCGAGTTATAGGCATGGGAAGTTTGGACCCATGTCTATATACGAATCTTGGGGTAAGATTTTGACACGAAATTCGACTAAGAAATGGATGTTCAGATTTGAATGCCAGATTATTCTAGAGGGAAAACCATGAACAAAAAGCCAATCCTCATGAAAATCGGTTGAGTTTTAAGGGAGCTGTGCGAATGGGACTTTTTGACCCAAGTCTATGTACAAATGTTAAGGGTAAGATTTTGACTAAAAAATATGTAGTCAGATTTGAATGCAAGATTATTTCAGATATATATATATATATACAGCGTGGATATATAAAGTTTCCATTTCTTTTCGATCGATTTATTATGTGTTTGGCAGTTACTATTTTATTTGACTTTACAGATATCTGGTCAAGAGAACTATGCATGCTCTGACCCGTGACAAATTTTCGCGTAGACAAGACTAGGCAACAGCAAACAGCAGTTCACAGATTTCACTACTCAAGATGTTTTGATAGACGTAGAGCTAACAACTGCAAATGAACGCAAGCAAAACAAGTCGCCGCCGTTGGTTGTTCTTGTTAGACAAATGATGCCAATTAAACGGTGGGAAAACGAGTTGGCAAAAGAGTCTGCACGCTTGTCGCCGCCTCAAGTGGGTTCTACTTTGTGGGTTGCGCTGAGTGTGGGGAGACTGGAAAACGTTGAATGCTGAATATAATGCGAGTCAAGGATGCAGTCACTGGCCGACTTGCCAATTGAAGTCATTAATCTCGCAGACAGCCACGGCAATATCATACATGTGACAGCAAATCGAACGAGGCATGCATGCATCAAAGGATGCGACGCTTAATTGAAATAACTGAAGCAATCAGAGGCGTATAGAAGATATGCAAGATATCCAGTTTAACATTGTGCCAAATCCTGACTTATGAGACTGGGACAACTTACACTCTACAACAAACCAAGCCAAGGGTGGAGTTGCTGGCCTTAAAACAGAAAATTGGTCAACTTTTTAGCTAGCTAACCAGGATAAGGCTAATAGTGGAGCCTAGATCCAGAAAACAATAACTTGAAACGTGCTTTTTTTTCGCAACGCATACAACATATTCTACATCTATAATTTCAAATAATAAAACACATGTCTAAACTAGCATCATTTCCCTATTACCCAGGCAGTAGTATATGTTAAGGCCCTTTCCGTCACCGACAAAGCTGATCTTGTTGCTCAGCTTATTGAAAGCGACGTCCCACAGATTCGAATTGGTGGTGCACACAAAGGACAGAGAGCACTTTGTTGATCTGACGTCCCACAGCTTGATGGAACCATCGGAGGCGCCGCTGACAAACCGCAAACCGTCTGGCGACACAGCCACGGACATAACGAAGGCGTCGTGACCGGCGAGGCTTTCACGCAATCTTCCGCTGGGTAAATCAATGAGTTTGATGGTCTTGTCATCGCAGGCAGCCAACGCATGACGCATGCAGGGATCATACACCAGCCTTCGCATGGGCTTCTTATAGTTCCTGCGACGTAAAATCTGCCCGGTGGCGCCATCGAGCAATGTGAAGTTCCCGGCATAATCGGTGGCGCCAACTAAGCGCTGATCCCCGCTAATGGCCAGGCCCAATACGTTTTCGCAGCGATGTGTGTCATAATTATGCTGCAGCTTCCCGACGGACGTGTCGTACTTGTAAATGTGTCCACTGCCGGAGCCCGCATAGACGCAATCGTTGCTCCGACCAAAAGCAGTTGACCAAATGTTACTCACTTGACTGTGACTGTGACTAACCCTGGGCAAGCGCACGCCCCCCTCAATGTTAAGCAGCATCAGACTGCCATCCATAGACACAGCAGCTATGCAACTGCTGTCCGGACTGAGCGCCACATTATGTATTCCAAGGCATTCGGGCAGCTGGTGGCTGTACTCATGTGGGAACTCATTCTCCTCGCTTGGTGATATGTGAACGATATTCAGCTGCGGCTTGATGCCGCCAGTAATAACAAACTCCTTTGGCCTTAGCTTGGCTAGTGTGAGTTCATCATCGTCTATCGAACTATTGTCATTTTGTTCGGGCATGATGAGGCCCCATGCACAGCACCACACTCTGTTTTCTGGTTCTTTTTCGATGCTGATGGTTTTTGTTGTTTCCATGTTGCTGTTCCGATTTCCCTTAATGTCTATTCTCTTGTTTGTTTTAATTGTTGACTGCTTTTTTCACTCTTAGCTAACGCCTGCCTAGATACTCCCAATAAACTCAAAAAGTCTGCCAATATGCAAATCGGACATATTGGCAATTGCCAAGCAACCGCCGTACCCAGAAGGGCCTCCCAAGAGGATGCAAAAGGATTGGGCTTGGCATATTAAACAAAGTCTACGAAAATGTCGGCAGAAAACAATTAGTGACAGCTCTGGTTGCCTTAATACCTTACAAATGCACAGTAAGAGATAAACGATACCTAGTCTTGCGCCAAGGAGTAAACAAGACTTGTTGCAGTCGCCATCCTGCGCACCTTTCTATGTAATAAATTTGTCAGGCTTAAACAGTCAATCAGATAAAATTTAATTGATTGACTCATTCAAGTTATCTTTCCTCGAAAATACCGCGTACACAATTCTAAAATAAAACCCCACTGCATACCCCAGGTGATCTCTAGTCATGCAATATACTCACCTTTTCTTGTTACAAGTTCCTTTGTCCTGGTGTTTGTTGAAGTGGTAGCTTTGGAGTCGACTCTAGTTTTGAATATACCCAACAACAACTAACAGCAAATAACACTTGACACCTTTAACATTGCTGTGTTGGTTGCGCTGTTCCCAGTTGGTGACCCACGTGATGGTGGCAACCGCTGTTACTGCTGCTGCTGCTGTCCCACCTAGTCGTCTCAACTGAACTCAAGCGTGGAGAGAGCGTCGAATTCGTTGTAGTTGTTTTTTTTTTTTTCGTATTTTTGCTGTTAGCCAATCAACCCACCGCTGGCCCAAGCATTTTGCGTATTTTGCTTTTGTGCAAGATGTAAATGCAAATTTCTGCAAAACAAAACAAAACAAAAAATTGTAATTTCTGCATGCAGTCGAACAAAACTGCGCCCGACGGTCATTCAACCGCAAAGCAAACAGCCTGAAAAGAATTGCCACATTATATATCTGCGCCCAAAAATGGCATTTATTATTATTTTTTTTGTTTAGCTCTTTCGTCTTGACTTGCCTTGTCTTAAAAACGAAGGTAAAGCAGTTCAAACGGAAGCCATTTGTTCCCGCCGCGGCTAGCTCAGTGGAGCACTGCGATCGGACGTTGAATGCCTGAGGCGGAGAAGCCAGCAGCACACAGGCGCACAGCATGGAGAGAAAGTGCTGCAAATTGTTATACAAGACGCGTTGACGCCTCACGGACAGCCTACCAATAAGTTAAAACAACAATGACAACAAATTTGAATAGCAACCGTTTTCGAGTAGGTCACAAAACTAAAATATTTATTAATTAAAAATATGTTGCGTTAAGCGATTACGTTAAATCAATACCAAATGAACACACTTTATCACTCGCAGTAGGAGATGATGGACTACATCAATAGCATACATACAAACAAGCTTTAGTTATATTACATACATGGCCTGGAATCATCTTCAGTTTCCGTCTGACTTGCTTCGGACAGAAATCACCATAAAAGTTCATGAACAAGTTGCTAACTGGGTATGCCATAAAAAGTCAGCATGACTATGAGGCAAACAACTAGAACAGAACCAGAGAGATCCGAAGAGACGCAGAGCCACACACCTTGTTAGGGCCACAACATTAAAGCATAATAATATAAGGCCTTCAAAGTAATTTACAAGACTCATCAGTTCCCTCATTACAACCTCAAGTTACATACCACCACAAAAAAACATGGCTTTAACTGATAAACACAACATGTTTTGTTGGTGCAAAAAAGACAAAAACAAGTGCCTTAAATTGTAAACAACAAACGTAACATTCAAAGAAAACATTTCAAAATCAGTGAATTGGCCAGCGGCCTTTATGTGAACACAACTCCAACATAAAAGACGACTGCAAAACTATATTGAAACTCTAAACAAAAAAGTCAGAGTCCGATTATGATATAAGGCAATCAACGCGTTGCTGTTTCTTTTCGATGTTAATTAACGTATCTGTGTTGACATTAAACAAAAGATAAACACATAGCATATCGGGCCGAATCGGGGGAAAGGCGTTCGCTTCAATAGGAAATAGTCAAGCATTAGATAAATATGTGGAAAATTAAATAAAATTGTCAAATTAACTTCAATCTCAATTAAAATATGTATGTTAAATGTAATTTGGCACGTGATTCACCTGTTTCGCAAATTTACTCACATAAGGGCAAATTGTAGAAAAATAATTGGAAAAGTGATGCCGGACTAGGAGATACCCTAAACCTTCTTCTACCAAAAC
This sequence comes from Drosophila montana, assembly GCF_035044405.1. Classification (NCBI taxonomy): domain Eukaryota; kingdom Metazoa; phylum Arthropoda; class Insecta; order Diptera; family Drosophilidae; genus Drosophila; species Drosophila montana. The sequence goes on from NW_026997456.1 coordinate 287,353, forward strand.
CAGAAACAATTTCATTTATGGAACTACCGCCACGGTGTGTGTGTATCTTAATCGATCTTAAATCAAATTGTGCAATTGAATATTCCTTAACGAAAATAGAGTTAAACTTGCTAACTCTACCTCTTAAAATCTAAGAGACATGTTTAAATAAAAACGGGATTTCTATATTGATTGTTATCGAATGTTTAGATTCTAGGCAAGTTGATGATTTACACTAGGTACTATCTGGTCCTAGGAGGATCTTCGTTCATATAGGGTTATATATATACAAATAAAGGATTTGACATCCGTTTCTGGTATACGGACTGTTTATGCAAACGAAACTCTAAGAGAATGCCCAACATGATTTATGAAATCTCCAATCGAAATCACAAACTTAATATTTCATCCTTCATCTATCTCTTTTTCTCTATCATTTTTAGTTCCCCTCTTTTCACGTGCTGCAGCTGAACGAACTCACGAATTTCCTCATAAATTACATCGTTTAGACCAGGTTAATTTAAACATCGTTTCGTTTACCATAAATTACTTGCGCGTTGTACCATGTAAGTGTTTTATTAAACGTGAGCATGGCAGCAATGCAATCTAAATTAACTGCAAATAGCTAAATAACCAAGTGCGAATCGATAGAAACAAAAAAAATGCAAGTAGAGAATCAAAAAATAGAGGGTACAGGGTACAGCACCCCAGAATAGTAACTCGGTGCTACCTATTTAACAAACTAAAAAACTCGAATCTAGATCTTAAAGTAATTATGAAATCGAAAAAAAAAACTTAATAAATTAGCAGCACATACACAGAGTAGAGCATAAAACAAAATCGCAGTTGCAATTTTAACAAGCAAGAGGTTCTATTCGGGAACTCCCGACTAGGGGATACCCTGAACCCTCTTCTTCCGACAGGCGATAGGTATAAAATGAAAAATACTTGATATATAGTATATACTATTCTAGAAGCTACATATCAAGTTTGGTGACTCTAGCTCATATTATTTGCCGAAATTGCTCAAAAAACAGGATTTCGATATCGATTTTTATCGATTACTTGGAAACGGGGCAAGTTATCGAACATCGGAAACAAACTCGATCTGCGCGGGCACTAGGAGGACCTACAGCAAGTCTCTAGCGCTTACAGGTTCTGAGATCCTTGCGTTCATACATACGGACGGACAGACGGACGGACGGACAGACAGATGGACATGGCTAGATCGACTCGACTGTTGATGCTGATCAAGAATACATACATATATATACTTTATGGTGTCGGAGATGCTTCCTTCTGCCTGTTACATACATTTGCACAAATACATAATACCCTTTTTACCCATTTTTAATGGGTTCAGGGTATAATTATGGAATTCAAAGACACACTTATGTGTGCTTTGCGCTTGCAGCCACGTGTCTTGCTGATATAACCACACGTTTCCCTTAATAACTTCTGTGTTTCTTAACCGATCTTGAATACATTTTGTACAGTAGATCTTATTTTGCTATAAAATATACGTATATTCGCATAAGGCAACAGTTATGAATTGTGGCTTTAATTAAAATATTTCATTTGCGACAGACGGACGTGACTAGACCGGCTCGGCTATGGATGCTAACTAAGAATTTATACACTTTATGGGGTCGGAGATCTTTAGTTCTGACTGTTACATACATGTGCACAAACCCATTACACTTTTTCAAACCATTTTTAATGGGTTCATGGTATAAAAAGTGAGTTAGTTAACTATTGTTTACCCACAAACTGTCTTGAGATGGCGCGACTTTTCATGACTTAATGCTTGGGCAGCAGTTGGCGGAATGTAACAAAGAACCTGACACTAATAGGACTTCCTTCCTTTTCAACCAGATAAGCGCTTTCGTTGACTCGCAGGACTGTGTCTACTTACAGACGGAAATAGTCAGATTGACTCGGCTAAGAATTATTACCAAGATGGCCTAAAAGTGGCCCTATTTTGCAATAGTTCAAAATTGAAAGCGAAAGGTTGCCGAAGCAACATCGAAATAAAAGATGATGCACTCTCTGTGTAACACAAAGTGAGAGCGTGACAGCGTCAAACGCAATTATAAGGCAAAATCGCATTTTAGCGTATCTATTAAATTTGTACGCTCCGGGCAACAATCAATAAAATTACAATTACAACAAAAGCGATGAAAAATAAGAAATAAATATTGATCTTCATTAAATCTGCTTGTTAAATTTGACAAATTGCTTCGTAATTTTCGTAAGACATGGAGATCAGGAATTGCTCTTATAAAGTGTATACGATAATTGCTACGACCGACAACGTTTAGGTTTAGAACTCTGTTTGTCTTCGACCCCTTCTCCATTGAAATACTTAATCAAACATTGCCGCAACATCTTAACTTGGCTGTACTTCTGGGTAGTTGGCACCAATTATAATCGAAAAATTGCAAACAGTAGCCCGACAATAGTCGTGATGTCTGCTGCGGCGGAGATTTCCAATAATCATTAGTGTCTGTGACTAAGGCAGCTGTCAAACACTTGTCTTATCAACAGAGCATATTGTAGGCACATATTTAAATCAATTTCCCAGTTTTTTTGCTGCTTGTTTAATGGCCTATCAACAGCTCAATGCTAATTAATGACAATCTAATCAGTTTCTTTATTATTTTGCATTTAATAAGCACCTTTAAGCTCGAACCTGCACTTTTCTTTCGAATTCATTTGTTTTTCAGTCGTAATATTCTGCAATATCGCCCTGTTATTATATCGATTTCTTGAATTTTGAAGGGCGCTTTAAAAAGTTTGTCATTCCTTTTAGAATAGCCAATTTTAAGATGAGAGAAAATTAATTCTAAAGAAAAATATTGATGTATTATAACACGTACATATTTCGCCATTATAAATATAAAGTGACTGAGACCGATTGTAGATGGATCTGAACGTGACAAATGCAAGCGCAGAATCAAGTTACCGTGACCAGGAGTAAAAAGTAGGAGATGAGAATATGGGTGGAGAGAGAGTGCAAAGTTGAGTCAACCTTAAGCACACACTTTAGATTTTTCCTCTGTGTTCTACTGTACTTAACAGAAGCTTCACTTTACTTTAAAGAAAAAGGCACGAAACACATGCCAAAACGAATGGCGAAAAGAAGCCAAGGAACAACCCTCACAAAATGCATTGCGAAATGCATAAGCTAAGACGATGGACGCTAGGATGCAGAGCACAATGAGAAAATCGCATTATAAGCGTCGGCAAATACAGGCAAAACGGAGCAACAACAGTGGTAAAGTAGACAAAGACAATAACAGAATAACAGAAACCCCCCCCCCCTTTACAACCATAATACAATAGCAAAACACACCCCGCCCCTCCCACCCTCCCCCGCTCTACATCCATTCACCCTTGCGCAACGGAATGTCATGAGCAACGATTTTGTCATTATGTAAGTGGCGACGTTTTAGCCAAGTCTACCCCAACAAACCTGCTCTCCTGCACAGCCTCTCAGTCTGTCTCTCTCTCTCTCTCTCTCTCTCTCTCTCTTTATTTTGCTCTCGCTCCCTCTCTTTTAGTGTTGGCTCCTGCTGGATTTCAAAATGGGAAATTCAATAAAGTAAAAGCCCAGCAGCAACTTTCAAAGCTGAGCATCCCGTCATGCACTTTTCACCGTTTTTGGGGTTAATTTTGCACACACATGAATGCATGCTCATCCGGTCGGGTGCCAAATGGAGCTAATGAACGCACAGCTGAAATTGACTGACCTTCCAAAATTTAACATAGCCAATTTACTCAAATATGACCAATTTATGGCCACACCACACACACACCCTTACAAAAGGTCAACCAGAGCCAGGCTGCTGCGAATTAGCTTCTATGGTCAAAAAAAACTGAATGATTTAGTTAAAAAAAATTATAAGGCAATCTCTTAATCCGCTCTTTGCACTTGAAGGGCATCCGAGCTTAGTAGGAGACATATTGTTCTGTTGCGATATTATCTTTAGAACCAGCATTGTGCAATGGCATTCATTGTTGTCTGCTTCTTGTGTGTGGGCCCTGAGAATGGCGTGGCTGCATTCAAGTAATGCCATGCAGCATACAGTTGGCACCTCATTCTTGCCAGTTGCCAGTTGTCTCAACAGTTGCCACGGTTGCTTAACATTGCCTCATTTAATTCAAAGCAAGTAAATTTCAATAGACAAGTGAACAGACAAATGTGTTGCCCAAAAGCGGCAACACAGGGTTAGGCACTTGGAACACCCGTTAGTTGCTGGCAAGAACCTGGACGCATTCTCGACCCTGGCCATAGCCCTTGCTTTGGCTTTTATATGATTTTTTGCCGTTTCCACTCAAATATCTGCAGAATTCGTTGTCTAAATTAAGACGATTTTCGGTAATGGTAATTGGGATATTGTGGGATTACATACATCCACAATATTATAATTCTATCTGCCTATCTATCTATTCTATCTAACTAGATGATCTGGTAATAATAAATATATAATAAATAATATAAATATATAAAGTTGAGTTCATCTACTTTTTGAGCTTTTTATATTTGGAAGTCGTGTTCCACTAATTAATGGGCGCCAGCGTAGGCGAACGCTTAACGTTCACCTTACCTCCACGTTTGTCGACAAATTTGAAAGCTTTAAAACCAGCGACAAATTTAGAAAAACTAATTCTAGAAACGATCGGCAAGTCGCCGCAAATCTATAAATAAAAAATATTTATAAAATACAAAAGACAACCCTAGATTTACATATGTACAGGCGCAGACCCCATCCCAGAATTAACCTCAGGTCCCCAGAAACTGGGGGTGAAGTAGAGAGAAGCCAATAAAATCAAGTAGTCGAGTGTGCCCGACTGGAAAATTCCCTGTAACTCTCAGTCAAACTAATTTATTGGATTTTAGCACTAATCTTTGAGATTACAAAATCTTAAAAAATATAGCCCAACACACAACTTCATGCATATTGAAAATAGAAAATTGTGGGGTCTGACATGTCTTCTTCTACCTGGCACATACATTTTCACAAAACTCCCTTTTAGAAATTTTTAATGAGTGAAGGAAAGAACAAGACAGCAGCCGCTGCTGACATCGACGCCGTCACAACTGTTTCTACTTCTGCACACAAAGGCGAAAAAACAACAAGAAGAGTAGCATAAAAGCAAAAGCAACTGAGACAGCGACTTTGAAAAGGAGGCATTGAAATTAATATAGTTTGTAACCAGAATTTCTCACTAAAAATAAACAAAGAGTTCTTAGTGAGTGGACATGACTACGAAAAGAGCATCTTATTATGGGGTTTTAAGCATACAAACATATGTACATGCAATAACATACACATATGTGCATACATCTATACAGATATTATGTCGACTTTTGAAACTAAAAACAATGTGGCCTCCACACATACATACACACTCGCGACTGACTGAAATTTTGTTGCGGAAATAAAATGTAATTGGAGTCTCTGTTGCATATTTGCATAAATCGGACCCAGCAGAAAACACGATAAGCAAGCAGAGCAGCGCGAAGATCCATAAAAACAACAGAGCGATAACAAATCATAACCAAAAGAAAACGGACAAACGCCTTAGACAACAGCAAGAACAACAGCAAAAGCGAAAGCTAAAGATTGTCGGACTTTTATGTTTGTTTTTTCGCAACTCTCTGTCCCTATCTCTCACTCTCTTTCTCTCGGGCTATGTTGATCAACGGGTTCTCGCTCTAACACAAGAGCGAGACTTGATGTTGGGAGCATTGATGTTGTTTGACCAAATTCTGCACAAGTCAAACTAAAAACCAGTTATTATACGACTGCAAGCCGTAGTGGTACACGAAAAAGGAGCAATGCTATATGCCCAGTAACTGTAAATGTAATGTGTCAGCTTTTGGCCAGGTGTCCCAAGGCGGCAAGCAGCAAGCAGCTGTTCGATCAGTTGCCAAGAAAATATATTGAATTGAAGGTGCATTTTGAATGCGTTGCTTGCTAATTTTGCTTCTGCGCAGTGTGACCAGGCGCTAACGAATGAACAGAAGCGTCTAAGATGGCACTATACGATTTCTTGTCATTTGTTTTTAATATTATTTGATTTACGCACCTATCACAGTTTTGTGTGCTATGGAGCAACAACAATAATTATAGTTGGTTGCACTGTAGAAATTCGCCGACACACACACACACACACACCCCAAATTCGTTTGTATGTATGCATATGCAAAGTTCAACTCCGGCGCAGCAGCTCTCGCTCAATCTCTATCCACGCACATTCGACGCCACCTTTTTACATTTCATTTGTTTTTTTTTCGCAAAAGGAGTGGCGTCTACATTCACGGCTTAGCTTTTGCTTCTTTGGCACTTACATTTATACATGTACTCATGCACATGCACAATGCATAATTATTTTGTAGCACTTTTTCTTTTCGACATGTTCCTTTGCAAATATTCAACTTAATTTTGCGTATTCCTTTTACGCGCTGTTTTTCAGATCTGACAACAGTTATGTATACACGAATTTATGTGATTTAAAATTAGCGTTTAAAACGAATAGAAGAGATTACTCGTATTGAAATAATAGTTAATATCGGATCGGCTTTAATTTATTATTTTGTCTTTTTATTTGTATCCGTAGGAACGCATGTAGGTGTGTCGTTTAAGCAAATATTTTTCCCAACTCTATTGCGCAGCTCGCTGGGAGCCCCTTAACAGGAGGTTGGTCCCCCTTAATTTCACAAGCACACAAATATATTGGTTTGTTAAATACGATTTTCGCACTTCCTTATCAAGAAATTTTAACAATTCGGCTTGCGCGCTCACAAAATACACGTCCGTCGCGGCAATATAAAAATTTTCGCATGAACAAAGAAAACTTCACTCCCGTCCAACTCGCTTCACATTATCACGCGCCGACGACTCGTTCACAACTAACTGTATCTATGCAAGCTCATTCAAAATGGATATAAACGAGTGCAAAAATGAGCAGGAGAGAGCAAGAAAAAGAATTAACATTCGATTAACAGTAGTAAACAGCAGAGAGAGAGACAAGAGAGAGTAGAATACTTTTATAAATGTACAACCTTCATCAGAAAAATAAGTAAATAATAATTAGCTTTGTAGCTATGAATACGAAACAACAGAATAAAAATATCGCTCATAATTCTAACTTTCGTAGTATTTACATTAGTATTCTGTAATTATTTTAAAACATTTCCTGCAGACAGATAACATGTTAACAGCAATGCAAAATCTGTTAGGCGCTGTTAACATAGATATTTTGAGTGACCATATCACGCATGAATTTAAGCTAGTTCACCAGTGAACATCCATATTTAAAGCAATATCCATTTGCCTTACGATGAGAAACATATTTTTATTAATTATTGTATGCTGCATAACGCTTGCAGCTCAGTCAAAAAATTGTGTTGACTTGTTACGCGAACTGGCAAACGCACAGCAACATTTCGTTTACTGCAACACACGGCATGCCGTTCCAGACCATCCTAAGGATGAACGCCTTTGCATTGCATGCAATCAAAAGTATAGCGAAATGGCGAGCAGTTACGATACGCTGATGAAAAATGAAAATTGTTCCAAAATTTACATGGATTCCGATCGTATGAATATCGTATTTACAACACAGAACGTACTTAAGGGACTCTGGAATCGAGCCTCTTGTGAAGGTGAGTCTGACTAATCCAAATGTGACGCACATTAAAAATTCTTATTATTTATGTAGAGTGTTTCAAAGGCAATAACTCAGATAACTTTCAAGAACTGTACCTGAGTCTCTCGAGCTGCTTGGAGGTTAACAAAGGCAGCGAGTGCACCAATTGTCTACTTAAATACATAACAATAAACGATTTCTATAAGAATTTAGACCAGAAAAGCAATGGCAAAGTATGCTTTGATATGCAGGACGTGGTATGTAGTGGTCCAGCTTTCTTTGTTTGCTTTTCTAACATCTTTTGCTTCTCAGATGAATCGCACGCGTGTGCTGTGGTCCAAGGATCTTAAATGCTGCCAGCGTGAGGTGAAAATGACAGCATTCCTAACCAGCGTCGCAATCGTGGCAGTGCTGCCCATTCTTCTGTTCTACAGCGCTGCCTTTGTGTTAACCAAACGGCGGGAGGCCAATCACGGGCTGCTCAACGAGCAAGAGCCCGAACTGGATGCGCCATCTACATCAGCTATCATTACCGCTGCCATCCTATCGACGCAAACTGAGCCGCCAGCTGTATTAGATGCGAGGATTGAGACAATTTCCAATTTGTTGGCACTGAATGATCCCGATTCGTCCAGCGATGATGATCAGCCACTCACAAAGGCAAAAACTAGCTAAGCCGCTCAATCGGAAATCGGCCATGTCATATATATATATATATATAATACAATATGTCCCCTATTTTTATAATTGTCTACGTATGTGATAATCTATTATAATCTATGCAAGCTAATTTATACGATGCAGCATTTTGTGAATCTTACTCAAATATAAAAAAAAATTTGGTAATAATGATTGAGAATCTCTTTAACACTTAACATTACTCTTAAGTATTTGCAATTAACAATGAATATATACAGATTGTTCTTATAAATATACAGATTGTTATTAAACTGTAACTAACAAAAATACCCCAATTTACTAGTTAAACAAGTGTACCCAAGTGTTGTATATCAAAATCACATTCTGCCAAGACCAAGGAATTATATCTTACTATGGACTGTGCCCCTTCTTTGTGATCTTGAAAGCAACTATCATATAAAGATACAGAATTGTCAACGGCGAAGAACATTTGTTTTTGTAACATTTTGGCATCCGTATAATCCGGCTGATTCGAGTTATTTTTAATCAGGTCGATATCTGCTCGAACGACGATATCCTTCTCCTGTAGGTTTCGTATGAATTGCTCTTCATTACATTTTAAAGCTAGAATTGTTGAACAGGCGGCTGTTGAATTTTTATCGATTTCCTCGGTTGCAGCCGGAAAGGCTCCAAATTCATGTCCCAAACTCTCCAAGACGCCCAATTTGGCTTTCAACTGTTCGTTGGCTATTAACAGTTGACGTTCTACCCTATATATATGGTTTACCTGGTTGGCCAAGTCCATGTCCAATCTATCTATTTGACGCAACACCTCGTCTTTTGTTTGGTAGACGCATCGCATCTGGTGCTTACGCACCTTTGCATGTAAACGCAGCAACTGCTCCTCCTCTCCCTGCAGCAGTACATTCAGAGCATATACTTTTTCTAGCCAATAAATTTCCATATCACAAGGAAGATTTAACACTGCCTCCTTTGAGTCCGTGGTATCGAGTCCATTAGCCTCGCCTGGAAATGTACATTATAAAGAGTAAAACTATTGTCTTATTGCAAATGTAGTTCTTTACCAGCAGAATCATGCGCAGGATGTGGCTTGTCCAGGTTCGAGTTCAGTACCTTTGGGCGATGATCCTCAAAATCTTGTGTATTAAGTCTCTTATTTGGTATTTTATCTGGTGCATTTAAGTATGCATCGAGCATATAATTCTTACCCAACTCAAGTTCGCGTTCTCGATGTTTCTCATCTTCGATCTTTAAAATTTGTTGTTCCTTTTGACTAGATGGTAAGTGAGACATATAATAGATATAATAATATATAATAAAAAAGGAAGGACTTACTTCAACAAATATATTTGCCTATTTATGGTTTCGTCTTGAGCTAATATGATATTCATTAGGCGTTCATTTGGATTCAAATTAAAAGGCTGCAGTTGATGTTTACTGCGCTTTGGTAGTGCTGCACCTCCTCGAATTTGGGTATTGCCTGTGACTCCGGCTATACCAGTTTTTTGTTTGCCCCGCCTTCTTCGATATTTATCACTTCGGGAACTGCCCATTGGGCTGCCCATGCCACTGTCCTTATCGGTTGACATTGATAGCATTGAGAACATTTGGTTTTGCTTCTGGTTATAGACGCGCGGTGATGTCTGGAATGCCGACGTACCCCCAAGATATCTCAGCTGGAGCTCACACTGTTTCGAAAGAGCTACATTAAATACAAGATCAATTTATTTTTTTCTGTTTTCTAATCAACCTGATTTTTTGATGGGGTATCCCCAGTCGGTATGACATCCAATAGTCGAGAGCTTCCATCTAAATATTCCTCAAATCGACAGTCCGGCAATTTCTTTACAATCACGTATGCGTGAGGGTTAGTAATACCTTTGCTATTAGAAGTTTGTTCCTTTTCTTTGGTATTTGTTGTTGATGAATTATGGTTTGTGATTTGGCTGGATCTTTCTAATTTGTTGGATATATTATATGGTTTTGCATGTCCATTCTTAGTGATGGATCGCATTTGTTGGAGATCTTGATAATGCAGCAGAGCAATGATCAGATCCGTGCATGTGGTATTTAAATCCACACCCGAGACCCAATGCTTCTCCCCATCAATCGTGATTGACACTGAATCCGCTAAGATTTCCATTGAATCACCTGAATCAGAACCTATCTGGGCGTCACCATTGTGCCAATTGGCTTTGTGGTGTTTTGACAAATTTTCCTGGTTGGAAGTTGGAGCATCGACTGTTATAGACGCTTTTTTCAAGGATGTAGTTTCTTGTTCCAACATAATCGCTGGCACTGAAAAAAGTTAGAAAAAAAAACAAAGATAAACGATTTTTCTTGATTATTAAATATCATATTTATCTACTTATATTAAAGTGTTTGTCCTGATTTATTGACTGGCTTAATAGTAAACGCTATTTACAGCGCACTGTTCAATCCAGTTATACATAAGAACGCGCAAACATAAACGGGGAAAATTATTATTATAATGAATGATTTGATGTAGATTTTTTGGACGAAGTTCTAAGTTTGCAGTTTATCATATTATAATTAATGCATGTTTGTTTTGTATACATGCAAACATGCATGCATGCGTACATGTATATTTCCTGATACCCATATACAGGTACACATATATACATACATACATACACATATATACATGCATGTATGTATGTATGCAATTTTGCATATATAAATATATGCATGCACACATATATGTTTGTGTGCATGCTGTATATATATGTATGCATGTTTGTTTCTATATATATACAATCATGCATACATAAATACGTACATACATATGAACACACATATGTACATACATACATACATGCATGCATACATACAAAAAATACCAGAAAACAAAAATAAGCACTGCACTACTAGCTAAACATGAAAACCTGCAGAGTCTACTTGAATTTTTGAGAATCGAGGAGGAGAGCAGTTGGTAGAAATTCGTTTTATTTAAATTTGCAGCACAACGTCAAATAAGCTTGGTCTGCGTTTGATATTAGAAAACAAACATGCATGCATACACATATACATAAATGCATACAAACATGCACGCATACACTAGCACACACGCCCACACACACACATTCCCATACATGCACACATATATAGAATACTTATATTCCTTCGTAGAAAATACTTGTAATATATATTATGCAAAACTTATTCGACATTTTTCGACAGTGGAATACAACTTAGCAAACTTGCTTGTGTAAAATTTTATAAATTACGTCACCTCATCAAAATCACAGGTGTAAAGGATAACGAAAAAAAAACGAACAAAGTCACGATAAAAGGGTAAATTCGTTTGGCTTCTCAAGTGAATCACAAACACAGTTTGCGCTAGTCGGGAGTGCCCGACTAGGAGATTCCCTGAACCCCGTGCCGAGCTGCCGACACAAACAATCTATCTTATACAACAATCATATACTTTTAACCATTTTGTTCGGATAAAAAATACTTCTTTATTCCTCAATTAAATTGTTATTGATAAAGTGCTTTAGAAAAAAAGAGCTATGGAGACTATACGAATATAGCCGACCTAGGCTCAGGGATTTTTATGCTATATTTATTTATTTTACAGTTAAATCACATACAATTAAGGAGACGGAATCGGCTTTAAATATGGCAAAAAAGAGGCAACCTATATCAAGAGTTTGTCCTGTCTTTTGCATTATAATGCCCATCTTACAAATATATTTGGATACTGGGAACAAATATATAAAAACTGGTATTGGCTATATGTTAGACCTGAGCAGAATTACAAATCCCAGACACCATGGCATTTTGGCATACGGCTCTTTGGTAGCCAGACAGCAGGTTTGGCTTTACCACACCCAAATTGAAGTTTGTTTGGCATTTAAAATAGAAGCACAATAAATGACCAAAGCAATCTACCACATGCATAATAATACAAACTTATATTAGGTCTTGCAATAACCAGCTCTAATGCGTTACTAAGGCTTTTCGAGCCAACAACGTTCAAGGTAAAGAAAAATCTTAACTTCATCACTGCCATTTATAATGGTTAATTATGTTGAATTGTTGGGACCCGCCGGACCCACCACCAGGTACGTGCGCGTGGAATTTGGTTTTGGTTAAGTTGGCAACGATAGAAAGTCAGACGTCAGACTGAATCGTATCAAAGTACGCGCTTGTAGCTTTGGCTCCAACAACATAAAACATTTTCCAAATTATTTTTACCTTTAACTCACTGTTGCTCTGTACCACATTTTAACCAGAGCCTAACCCGGCGCTGAGCTTTGCAGCAAGACAAAAAAAAACTTTGATTTACATAAAAAAGACCATTTAACGGTTCTTTTTTCCCAAAAATTCAGCTTACACAAAAGTTCACGAGCTAAAGCGATTGTTGTTAAAGTTGTTCTTTCGCACTGTTTATTGTCGTTTGACTTTCTATTTAATTTGATTTTATTCCAATATAAGTAACATAATTGCAGTAAATACCGCTTATTATGCTTTTATTGAGCGTTTTGTTCTAGTTTTTATGAGTGTATTATGTTTTCAATACTGAAACTGTATCAACATACATCGCGCTGTGCTTTTTAGATTCTTTCCCATTTACACCTGCTGCTGGCTAGCCGTCAAGCCCAACCAACTCTCTTGGCGTCGTCTCTAAAACTAAAGGCAAAATCGAAAACCAAAAGAAAAAGCTTTCAAGTCTCACGTTCAGCTTGAAGAGAAACTGAGCGCCACCTAAAGAGCTTCAAAGCCAGCCGAGCGCGCAACCAATCGACGCCTGACTTACATACATACATACATACATACATAGGCAGTGGGCCAGCTGAGCTGATTGTGTGCAGCATTCACACAATTAAAGCCATTCATTCCGAAATTTGTGTATTTCTGCTCTCTTCGCTCTCCTACCATCCCGTCGAAGCTCAGTTTTGTAGTTGTTTAACGTAACTGATCTAGACTCGTCCCCTCATCACCTCAGTCTATTTTCTACTGTTTTAGCTGCCGATTGTTTGTTTGCTGCTATGAAAACAAGTTCTGCGCTAACTTACACATGCTGCAACATATTATGAAACTACAGATTCGATTGGATAAACAATAATCACTTCCATGGGAACAGATCAATTTTCTCTCAATTTATACAGCATGAAAATTAAAATTTGCCAAATTTATCTATTATTACACCAAAAATAAAAATTAAATATTATAATTTAACAAAAAACTGTAATTAATACACTATTTGCAAAAAAGTCCGTAACTTACAAAGTTGATCAAAATATTAGTCTTTGTTTTCAAAGCTATTTAAGTGCAACAATTAAATCGTATTTTAACTTGCAAAATGCTTTAATTTTTTACATATTTTCAGGTGTTTAGTTTTTCTTGACAATTTTTTAACCTTTCACTTTCACGAGGCATATTTTCTGTGTTAGGCGTAACTTCTATGTAAGTTACCAAAAATTTTTTAAATTTGACTAAATGTTGTTTTCAGAAAATTTTACCAATCAATAGGTAATGGAAAAATATAACTTTAAAAATGTGTTTTCAAACAAATTCTTTTAGTATTAATTTAGCTCTTAGACTTAAGAATAAAAATGTTCTTGGTCGCGTTAGGCAGAATAAACACCATAAACTTATTTACATAAATATAAGTAAAATAAGCAATAACATTCCACCAAAATATATAATAAATAATGAACGTAAACTCATAATTTTAAAGGTAATTTTACTCACCTCCAATGCTGATGCCAAAATTCACCATACCTTGTCTACTCTTGCTAGAGACAAGAGTATTTTACCTCTCTCTCAGTAATCCAAACGAGCCTCAAACCTGTATTTTGCTTCAGCTTCAACGCTTCACACATTTATAAGCCTGAATATGTATAGCCAAAAAAGTATAAATAAAGATGTGAGAATGAAAGATATTTCTGGCGTCACACAATCACGACGCTCGGCCAAAACTTAAGCAGTTCACTTTAACTATTATTGACTATTATATATACATATGTATAGAATATATCATATTATCAATAAATGAAATAAAATTAAATAATGTGAAAAAATCTGTATTTGAGAAGGTATCCAAACTATTTTCAATCTTTTTTTTTTTTTTCTTTTACCTCAGCTTGTAATAATACTAACAATATGCCTTCATGAAATATTGCATGTAACCATTTTTTAAACCAATATCTATATCTTGAAAACTTAAAAATTTATTACTTGCCTTCATTATAACGTTCGTCTACCCACAAGCGCAAACACGACGCTAGCCCACCTCTACAAATTATTCCGAGTCGACCAAGCTGGCTGAAAAGCGTAACAACTTTAGTTGTTAAACAATCGTCAGCGCGCGCTGTGTTTACTCGTTGTATTGGCCCCAAAGCGCATGCGCAGCTGAGATAGTTTATATAAAAAAAGGAAAATTTAAAAAAAAAACACACACGAGACCAGAAATCAGTAACAGCGCTACGTATGAGACTGGAAATAAACGTCAATAAGTGTGTATTTGTGTATTTGAGTATTAAATACAATTACCTTGACGCTGCACCCACGTTTTTGAAGCCACAAACGGATTTGTCAAACGAATTATACATGTACATGCATATATTGTTATGTGTGCGTGTGTGTGTGTGTGGGGTGTATGATGAAGCTCAACATCTCCATTTAAAGAGGGGAAAAGCTGTGATTGGCATGATTTTTGCATCGTTTAATGGCAATTACGATATTTTCTCTCTGTGGCTATCTAAGCGCATTGAACTGTCCCCAGTGGACGTTGAAACGATTTTCATGTTTCGAACTCACAAAAAATATGTATATATGCATATTTTTTTTTAGCAATATATATGTGGGCCGAATAGCTGCAACTTTCAGCGAATCATATACATTTGAAGCTATACTAAATGATACTAATTTAATGCTTACTTTTTAACAACAGGTATTCCAAGGCCATTCCGAATAAACAAATTGGAAAACGTTAAGCTTGAAAGCGAATATGCCGCGGAAGCTACTGAAATTTCTCATTATCTTCGATAATACTTCACTGCTGTACTTCCCGGGCCAATTTCTTTCCGGGCGTGTACTCATCGAGCTGCAAGACGAAACACCAGCTCTGGGTCTACATTTTCATGTAGTTGGAGAGGGTGTTGTGCGGGCTGGAGGTCGACAAGAGCGCACTTACGACAAAGAAAATTACATTGATTTCCGTATGCGTCTGCTCGGCGATGTCGATCAAGGCCCAGCGATACTATCACCAGGCATTCATAGTTTTCCCTTTAAATTGGGTCTCCCAGTCGGCTTGCCGTCCACCTTCCTGGGCAGTTTCGGATGGATACAATATTTCTGCACAGCAGCACTTCGCGAACCTAAAGGTCTGACGCATAAAAATCACCAGGTTTTTATTGTTATGAACCCCATTGATTTGAACCTGGAGAAGCCTATCTTATCGGTAGTTATACCATTAATTGTTTTGAGAAACATACTTAAATTAGTATTTATTTTGAACAGCAACCCTTTACCTGTGAGGTAGAACACAAACTGGGTGTTGTTGCCTGTGTCGGTGGCGGCCAGATCAAATGTCGTGTCGTTTTGGACCGAGGCGGGTACGTACCCGGTGAGAATATACTCGTCACAGCATTTATATCCAACGCCAGCAACGTGACCATCAAACGAACCAAGGCGTCGCTTACTGAGGTAATCTCTGACTTATAGTGTAAGGTTAAGTTTATAAAAATGTTTTGTGTATTATAGACCATTGAGTACTTAGCACGAGGCAAGACAGTTCAATCAGAAAAGCGCGCATTGGCTGTATTGGTACGTGGCAAAATACGTCCTGGTGGCAAGGACGAATGGCACAATGACAGCCTTTATGTGCCACCGTTGCCGCCAACAAACTTGCAAGGCTGTCATTTGATCAAAATTACCTACGATGTTTTTTTTGTAATCGAACCAAAGTCTCTGGAAAAGGAAATCAAATTGCAGCTGCCAATTGTTTTGGCTACATATCCATTCCGCAATAATACCAATGATGTTTCTAATACATGGCCTGAATCCGTACTGAAGCCGGACACACACTATCCATCGACGTTGCCCATATTTCGACCATGGCTGCATGAAAAACCGAATGCATAATCTCCATGATTGTCACTCGACACGATACAAAAAATTGTTGGATTAATATTTTCGCCATACATTAACTTATAACTTATTTAACTTTTAATGACTTGTAATGCTTCAAGTATGAAAAACAAAAATAATGAAAATTAACTTTCCACTTTTCTTTTCGATGAAAACATTTTATGTTGCGCGTGTGGAATTTGGCTGGCATTACAGAGATAGATATAGATATAAGTAAGCTTGTTTTACTTGTACCTACATATGTATCAAAACAAATGCATGTGTGTGTTTATTTACATCTCATTTTGGGCTGTACATAGGCAAAACTACTTAGATTGTTCTTAATAATTTTCTTCACATTAAATTAAACTTAAATCTGCTCGATATTAAATACGAAATCCATTTTTATATATATTATATTATATATGATAAAAGAATACAACTACTTATATTAGCTTCAGTTAATTATGTATATATAATATATACTTATATATAATATATACTTATATATAATATATACTTATATATAATATATACTTATATATAATATATACTTATATATATATATATATATATGTATGTATATACACAATAATATGTATATCAGAGCGGCTATACTCTACGTATGTATGTTTTGTTGTAGTGAAAGAATTTAGTTTATTTTACCTATATGAAAATCATAATTTTTGTTTTCAATAATGATTTTGTTAAACCCAGCTTAATCCAGTGCAACTTTTTCCAATTGTACCAACAATCAATGTTTCGCTTATATGTATTTCAATTGCCTTGACCAACAATATTTTCTCGAAAACTCTTGATCTTTTGTACAAAGAACGATTCAAGTGCTTCAGCGCACTTGTAGAATGAGGACTCCTTTGGGTTATAATAGCGGCAGTTATCAAATATTTTTGTCATATCGCCAATGAATTCAGCGAGCTTAGTGTAGGTGTTTGATTCGAGTTTGGTTTCCATCTGCTTGAGATCTGTGAAAAATAGAAGCAACTTTTTTAAAAACGATTTCGCAAAATTGTAGCAATTTCCAATATACCCATGGGCTCCTTTATCACTTTGTAATAGTCCGGCGCCTCTTCCGGATCAACCGGTTCCATAAATGGCCAGGCACTTTTGTGGGACTGCAACAAGAGTATTTCTGCTACATAAGAAAGCACCAATTTGGATTTTATATTAATCGACTGGCTACCTGTATTTGCTTAATCAAGCTCTTGAGTTCAACAACTTCATTTTGCGTTAGACTTTTTATATTTGCGGTGTTTGCGTCCGAATTTCGCTGGCATTCTGGGCAGACATACTCGTCAATGTACTCAGCCTCGCTCTGGACAATACCAACGCAACGACCATGGAACCAGTCCTGGCATTTATCACAGCAAATATAAAATTGTGATTCATCGTAGGGCTGACGACAGCTACAATAAAGCTGTTGAGTTTCACGCGCTTTCTGACAATCGGTACAAATGAATTCTGTTAGCTTTTTGGACGCCTCTTCGGTAATGTTGACACAGTCACCATGGAACCAATTGCTGCACAAGTCGCAGCCGACATAAAACCTACAAGAAGAAGGTAAGCTTAGGTAAAGTCCGTTAGTGGTTTAAATGTGGACTTACTTAGTGTCATCATAGGGCTTACGGCAAATACAATATAACTTCTCCTTTTTCCTAGTCATCTTCTTAGGCCGACCAACAGCGTGTCTGTTATGCAGCGTAGGTGGCTCTGTTCCAAGACTGCGGCCCATCAATGGTTTAGAGTGGCTGCAATTTAATGTAAATGTTATGTCCCGTTCAAAATGATTTAAATTTCCACTTACCGCTTGTGTTCATTATTCTGATCCACCAGACGTTCAGTAAACACTGAAGTACACTCGTTTTCAGTTGTTTTCTCTGGTGTCGTTGTGCTCATGGCGCGCACGTGTCGCTTTACTTTAGCCTCTACTTCCTCGCGGATTTCATTCTGCAAATTGCGTTCCAACAGGGATCGTTTGCGTAAGATGCTCTTCTTAAGCAAATCTTTATGGCGCTCCAATTGCGTTTGCTTTGGTTCACTTATATTTGCTGCATCCTCCAAAGGCAGATGCTTACGATTATTTTTGACTGCGCTATTGTGGTTAACACTGGGTACACCATGATGCCGCTTCGATGGAGTTCGAATTTTCCACTCATCATCATCGGTATTATTATGCCGTGACGTAGTGCGTCGGCGGTTGGAAGTGCTGGCGCCTTCAGCTATGGAATTTGATCTGCTCGTTGATGGCGTCCATTCGCCCAGGTTTTGAGAATTTTGCTGCTCCTGCTTCATGCGCATGTTAACCAATTTCTCTTTAAGCTCGGGACTCAGATTACCTTGGTTTAGTACATTTGTAATAGCTGTGATTATAAAAGATAGCGATTTATTACAGATATGAAATTTGGGTATTAAGGATTCTGCCTACTTTCTTGAATATAGCCGCTAGTTACGACAAAATTTTCCGTTTGCTCATTCTCGACGCCTTGTACCAAGGATGTGGCACAGAGATCTGTTCCTGCTACTACGGAATAGTCTAAGTTTTCCTGCGACACAGTTGTTCCAGATGCGGCGTTGTAGTTGTTGTTGTGTGTGGTGCTATTATGCTTATCAGCTTGGGCAAGGCTACTGGGCTCGAGGTCAATACCGCTGCTGCTGTTGCCGGAGGCACAACATGTGCTGTTTGTTGCGGGGCAACTGTCGTTTGGGGCAGTCTCCTCATTAGTAGCTGTAGGCGCGGTGGCGTCGTTGTCGGTATTGATGTTGCTGGTGTTATCGTTGGTCTGCAATATATATCGATTGACGGCTTTAGCACTATCAAATTCATTTAATTTCTGAATATGATCATGATTAGCTTTATCGTTAACTATAGGTAGCTCTTGAGATTGCACATTCCGCTCTTCTTCTGACTTAAAACTAACTGCATTATTGCATGCATCATCAATTGTACAAACACTATCTTGATATTGGTTCACCTCCTCCGTAGTTGTTTCGATTATCGTTTCTGCTGTTAGTGGTGGTGAAAAAGGGACAGATATTTCCTTTTTACGAGGCGGACTGCATACAACAATAATTTCATCATCATCATCATTATTATCAGGTTTAGATTCATCGCCGTCTTGTACTAAATAATTTGAGCTTACAACATATACAATTGAGATGCCACCAACCTAGTTGTTTTTTTTTTTTAGGAAGTTACCAATAACATTATTCACATAATATTTATTAATTCATTAATTCGTTAATCTCTATAATAAGTTGTATATACAATATTTACTTAAATAATGTTAAATGGTAGATATGATGATCACCTACCTGGCTTTAATCAGAGATCAGTTGTAGTATTTATTCCAGGCAACCTTTTACGATTTTGTTATGGTTTGTAGTTTGTGGTTGAGATGTTGTAGTAGTTGTTTGACGAAGAGATTAACACGTGATTTTTTTTTGGAGTTGTAGTTGTTGACACACGGATTTTTAGGCAATGCGTTTATTACGATTGGATTTTATAAGTATTGGCAGCATGGATTTTATTTTAAAGGGTATTCGAAATTAATTTTTAATGGTACAAAGTTAGTTCTTTAAAACGTTTTGATTTTGTAAAGCTTGCTTTAAAATATTTATAATGAAAATTGCGGCAAAAATGTTTTAACGTCTTTTTGTGTATTTTGTGAACGAGTTGTGTGATTGATTGATTGATTGCGTGTGTATGTGTGTGAAACTCTGGTATTTCAGTAATCGCTTAGATTGTTTTTTGTTTTACAAGTGTAAAAATTTATTTCGATTTAGATGAGATGATTACAAATATGGTTAAGCCTTTGTGTTATATTTCGAAGTTTTTCTTCATACAAAAACTAGCTTACATGCGCTTACGCGGGGCGGAGGGGGCTAGTTGGAACGGAGTAATTCGTCGTTTAGTTTGCCATGTGGTATTAAAAACCAGCACTGCCTCCGATTTATAAATATTTAATAAGTCAGCCAACTAAAACTCTGTGTGTGGGTTAATCTCTTCAGCAATATTTTTTATATATATTAATTGATCATGTTTTCATTTGATTTTTCTTACGATTTTCTTTTAAAAGCAAATTAAGATTTGGCCATGGAAAAACAACAAATTTTGTTTGGTCTATTTGTTTTGTACTCTAATTCAACTGATTTCTGATTAAAGTCATATATGTTATTTGTTTAACATATGTAAATCGATTTTCATATATTTAGCATAGCATTGGATTACAACGATTTCTTTTCATACATACATGTGCAGAATATGTATATGTATGTATATACATTATATATAGAAAGCGAGCGCTTTTTGTCAACACAAAGGCCAATTTGCAAATAATCATCCAACTAACTCAGAAACAAAAATTTACGCACCAGTTTCAATACATTGTGCATAGTCTTATGGTTTATATCAAACAAAGGGAAACAGGGGGGGCTTTGAAAATGGAGAATATATGCGTAAAAAAGTCAAAGCCTTAGATATTAGTTTAAATGAAATAGAAACACGCGTTTTTTTTTTTTTTTTTTTTTGAGAAATTGAAGTAAATTTTTCAGTGTGTGGGGAAAAGTGTATAAAACTAATGTAAAGTTATTTAACTAACACACCTCGAGAGTAAACAATTAGGCGACACAGTTCTGCTGCAATTTTTTTTGTTCCTTACATATTTATAATGAATATTTGGTTTTCTGTCTTTTAATTACTTGTTTCCAAATTTTACAGTTTAAAATACTCAAATTTAATATGTGCAAATTTGTTCATCTAGATTTTTAATGTATTAATAAAATTGAAAATAGCAAATTTAATAATTTGAAAATAATCTAGAAATAATTTATTCTATTTTTCTGTTCCCATTATTTAACATTAACGATCACTATGCGATTTAAAAATTGTAAATGTATTTAATTTTTATAATTCGTTTATGTTATTTATTTATTTGTTCTTTTTTGTATCTCAGAAGCATCTATCAATATAAGAAGTGAGAATTATTATATGTAAATCTATATAATTAATATGGTCTGCTCTTGAGTATATTGTATGAAAAGAAACAGGGTTGTGGTCATCGTTATTTTGTATATTTCATACATATTTTTATTGCAAAAAGCGCTTTACATACATTACAAGTAACATAGACAATAGAGATAGAGTTAAAACCAAATGAAACTAGGCAAGAAAATTCTATACGCATGTGCAGCGTCTTGTCTAATACTTTTGCCCTGGTCGCTAAAATTACGTCACAGTCTGTTTAATTGCTCGCTAAAAAATTAAATACGTTATAGGTAAAACTCATTTGAAATGCTATGTGCTGAACCAATAATATATATGTTTTTTCGTCTATCTTCTATCTTGTTTTTTCGTTTTCTTAATATTAACGATAGGTATTAAACTGGCATTAAATTAAATTTACATCACTAATTTTATAAACATAATAAAATTACTTAATGAAACGAATTAAATAAATACGTATAATTAATCATAATCAATTGTCAAAAATGCACATTATAGAATATTCGCCAACTGCATCTAATTTTTAATGAGTCTGTCTGTGTATATGTGCGTTTGTGTGTGTGTATGTTGGAGAATTAGTTGACAAATAATTATATTGCAAAATTAAGCCTTTTGTTGTGCAATTTTTAACCAAACAAATCATTTCTATCTTTCTGGACGTTTGTTGGAAATCGCTCGAATCACACTTGTACATGCCATTAAGGAATGTACATAGTACGCACAAGGCGCAAAGCGTATGAGACATAATCATATGCAATTTGCTTTTTCACTTGTAAGAGTATTCCATAAAAGAGTTTAACAAATAATTGATAGATATCAAACAAAACTTTTCTAATAAATAAACGAAAATTACTTCAAATCATAGCAAGATGCGTTTTGTTCTGTGGTAAATGTTAACTTAAATTACATTTTAAATAATTAATTAAAATAACAGGTGTCTTGGAAATTTTTCGATTGTTTGGTCGATCGGTATAACCGCTGCCTACTGTCTATTAGGTGCTTAAGAGTTCCGCGCTCTCTTTTGCCCTTATATGATTTGCATTTAAAAGCTACTCACTTGTTGATGTGTCGCCGTTTGATGAACAGGCGTTAATGGCGGCGGCTGTGACGACTGTGCCGTTGTTTCCGGTTGCACGGCTAGATAGATTTTTGTGGGGCCTAAAACGCCTAGCTTGCCATTAGATTCTTGAGCTAAGTATGAGTAAAAAGAATATATTAATTAAGAGCTTGCAAGGAGCTTATGATTATTAGAAATTCACCTTTCATTAGCTGCTGCTTCACCTGCGTTTGTACCAGCTGCAGTTGTTGTGCTGTAAAGTCGTTGCCTACAAGCCCTTGCAACACTATACGTGGTCCGTGCTCTGTTTGCAACACTTGTGCCGTGACACATTTAATAACCGTGCCAGGTGGCTGATTCTGGAGGAGACTCTCTTCTACGCTTAGGGGCTGTTGTGCTGGTGTCTGCTGGACCACTTGCTGCACAATGTGCTGCTGCTGCTGCTGTTGTTGTGGTTGCACTTGCTGTTGCTGCATAACGACTTGTTGTGGACTTTGTTGCACAACACTTTGCTGCTGCGGCGGCTGTTTAGTTGGGGAGGCTTGGGGACTTGCTTGCGATACTGCAGGCGTTGCATTGTTAGTCACAATGTGGGCATTGCCATCGCCCTGATGCTTAATATGTGCCACAATTTGCGCTTGATTGTTACCCAACGGCTTGACAATCACTTGCTGTCCATTAATAGTCGCCACTTGCAGCTTGCCTTGCGCCAGCTGCTGAGCTAACGTTGAATTCGGCACTAACACTTGCTGTGTGGTTGTCTCATTGCTCTCTGTGGTACTGCTCTGGGGTTTCTCTTCCATTGTTTGTTGTTGCTGCTGCTGCTGCTGCTGCTGCTGCTGCACCACCAACTGCTTAACCAACTTTGTTTGCGTTGTGGCCGTCGATTGAACTGGTTGATTGGTTTGTACCACATATTGTTGCTGGGGTTGAACGATGTGCTGCTGCTGCTGTTGCTGCTGCTGCTGCTGTTGTTGCTGTGTTTGTATTTGCTGTTGTACCATTTGTAGGGCTTGACTTTGCGGTACACTCCGTTGAGTAACGATCGTTTGACCTGGACTTAATATAATTCGCTGCCCGCCAACAACAATTTGTTGTTGTACGTTGCTCGTGTTGACAATTTGCTGTATCACTTTTTGTGTAGGCTGGCTGCCCATCTGTTGATTCACCACAATTTGTTGCTGTTGCTGTGGTGCCTGCTGTTGGATGTGTTGTTGTTGAATTGTTTGTGTCTGAACAATTTGCTGTTGTTGGACCGTTGCAGCGCCTTGTTGCTGTTGTTGTTGACTTGGCGATGCAGAAATGATCACCTTTTGGCCTTGCGATCCTTGTGTGACCAACAACTTTGAGCCGGGCTGTACAAAAACTTGCTGATTCGGTGCGGCGGCGGTTACTACTTTCGGCACTAGTTTTTGAACGGTAGGCGAAGCTGTGCTTGTCTGACCTGCTTGTTGCTGTTGCTGCTGCGCAAGTAAAAGTTTGTTTTTAACTTGTGCCAAAGGTAGCGTAACGCGTTGGGACGATGCGAGGGATTGCGCACCCGGTGATTTAGCTATGTTAACATGTTTCATTGCAATTTGTTTAATCACTGGAGATGATGAATTTACTGCAGTCGTCGTTGTTGCCACTGCGTGTGATGCTGCAGGCGTTGTAATTGTTTTAATTGGCAGTTTTCCTTTGACACCTGAATTACAAAAATAAATAGGTTAAAATAAACCACAATAAATAAATGCAAATTGTTTGTAGGGCTCACTTGATGTTACTGCATTTGATGTTGTTGTCGTTAAAACATGTAGTTTGCCGTCCGGCATTTGTACCAATTGCTGACCTGGATTTAGTCCACGGACGCTTACTTTGCCATCGGGCCCACGTATAATTTGTACTTTATGTGGCGTGGAAGCGGGTGTCGTTGATGTTGCATTTGTAGACGGGGCGGGGCTTGTTGTTAATGAAGTTGATGTTGAACTTCGCGCCAATTGCGTTCCAGCTTGCTGTATAATGCGCGTCGTACCATCCGGATTTTTTACTATCACACGTCTACTACCAATTACTTGTCCTTTAACTGTAAAAACTAATTATAGATACATTTTAAAAAACTATAATTTCAATAATTTACCGGGTGTTGATGATCGAATAACTTCGTTTACGCCAATCACTTTGCGTTGTTGATGTGCCGCTCGTTGAAGTTTCAACTGTTGTTCCATCTTATCCTTGACGTCTTCCCCCGGTTTCGGCGCCAATAGAACTCGTCCACCTCCTGGACTTCCAACAGAAGACGCATTAGGGCCGGAGCCGTTATTCGATTCAAGTTGCCGCGATGTCACCGAACGAGTAACCGTAGCAAGGCGTGCCTTCTCTTGCTTCTCACCAATAAACTTAATTTCCCATAATTCCAGCTTATCCTCATCTACCCATTCCTCGCTTATTTGTGGCTCTGTTGGCTGTGGTGATTCGGCACGTTTTCTTTTTCGCAGACCCGATCGTATTGATGTTACCTCTGAGAGAGTCGATTATTAAAAAAATAAATTATTTGTACTAAAAGTTAAATAACAGTTCTTACCCCTAATTGTCTTTGGCATCTCTAATGGTATAACAACCTTGCGTCGGAGGTAGCTCGTCTTCTCACCATATCGACCGGCGTGACGCAGCTTTAGCAATTCCAATGTGACAATCTCATTCTCCGTTGTAACCTGATGTTTGCCATCAGTGGATGGCGGTTTGGCAATCATATCATCCCATCGTAGACAAGACCACAATATTCTTAACTGCAATGCTATGCACGACAAAGTTGTCGCATTAGATGTACGATATGACCAGCATGTACGGAACAGTGGCCTAGAGCACTGATACTGCCAAATTGAGTTATTTTTGGCGGCATGGTGAAAGCCACTTGCCGGTGCTTTACCGCCCAGACGGGATAGCTTAAGCAGCTCGAAACGTGGTAAAATCAAAAGGCTTCTCTTTTGTTTATGAGTTAGGAAGTTTGAGATGAGCGGATAGCGCGCATACGATGACTTCTTAACGACTGTTACTTTATCATCAGCTTTTACTGCTTGCTCATACAATTTGGACTCATCACGCAAGAGATAGACACGTCCCCGTGTTGAAGTTGCGGAGTACACACGCTCATTGCCATTTGCGAAATACTCCCGTTCGTATTTAGTGACATCCTCACGCTTTACCGGACGCTGAGTGATGGGAAAGCGACGATTTTGCTTGTTGAGAGGTATATCTTTATCCAAAGTTTGATCTAAAACATCTTTAGTGCCAATATATGCCTTCTTAGGTTTTAGTGTGCGTCTCCGACGCAAGCCGGGGAACATATCTATTTCATCGATATTTGCCGTTGAGCTCGCAACGCTCGCTGCCACAGCTAATGAATCTTCTGTGCTCTCAATTTCCACATTGCTGCACACGTCCATATTCTCGATGTAGTCCATTTTGTCCGAGTCCTGTGTGTTTGAATCGGGATTTAAGTTACTCGCAGAATTTTGCTCTTCCACCTTAACTGTTACTTTATTCGCATCCTCGGGTTCGCTCTGCAAACAATCCGTAATCAGATGATTACTAAAGGTTATAGCATGCGCACGCGCCTGCTCCCAGTCTTGCAGCAAGTCGAGAGGCGCCTCCGCTTCAGCTAATTTGTGATCCTCAGACTCATCAATTGCCAGCTGAGCAGACTCCTTCTTGCCCTCTGTCAATTTCTGTTCAAGTATGGACGGCTTTTTTACTGCACCCAAAATTGCTGCCACCGTCTCCTTTGAGCCATTTCCCGCGGTGTGTGCCTTACGTAGTAGCAACAGCAGCTCCTTTTTTGCACGCGCCTTTTGCAGACAAAGAGGCGAGTAGCAAGTGTTTTGGGTTATTTGTGAAACGGCGTTTGAGTTGGTATTGCATTCCTTTGTGTAGCAGCGGAAGGTTTTAGCGTAGCGGTTCAGTTGACTGAATTGCAGACGCACTGTTTGTATTTGCTTGGCCAGGGAGTTGACGAGATCTAAGTTAACGTTGCATGCAATACTTTTGCCTGCGGCTTCAGTGAGGCGCATTAAACGCTTCTCCAGATACGTTTGCTTGCTAGTGCCAGTCCCAGTAGTTGATGGTATTAAGAGCGGCTTCACATCTCCATCACTATCCGATTTGATTGCAATTTTTTGCTCAACCTCTGCCAATTTGGTGCGTCTCTCCAACAAATCATCCAAACGACATTTGCGCGCCACCTTTGGATAATAGACGCGACCGGGTTCATTTAAAGCTTTGCTTACATCAATGATCCCATTAACTCGCTCACCAACGTCTCGAACTACATTGACGTGCGTGTATTGCTCGGGCAAATAATGGCACACCTGACCCGCCTCGTGGACTGACTTACATTGCTGTATAAAGCGATGAGTTCGAGGATCAACTAGGATTACCTCGTTAACATTCTGCTCTTCGCCCAACGTGTAGTGCACATAGATGCGATTGTGTGACAGCGGCTGGGCACGGGTCCGTCGGACACGAACTCCGCACCGTCGACTGCTAGATAGCCAGAGCCAACCCCATTGGCCATGCACCCGATACTCTTCGCCCTTTTGCTTCCATACCTGGTGCTTCAAGCCCAGAGAATATTTTATGTAATTGAATGCAAGACGATTGCGCTCTTCTTCGTCGTCGCGTTCGCGCTTTTCACGTTTTTCTTGTTTCTTGCGTTCTTCGCGCTCGGCGCTTGTGATACGCTGCAAGTGCATGTGCCCAAGCTGTTCGTGCCACACATTTGCAAAGACTACGCTTTTAAGGGATGCTTGAAACAACAACATAACAGCAGCAAAATCAGTGGCCCGTTTGGCATTCATTACAGCAGTATTCCATATTTTTTTGTTGCTCAACCAATTGGTATTCATAAAAGACGCCGCAATATTCGATTCAAAATTGAGCAGGGTCTGCCGCAGGGTTGTTATAATATTATCGCATGTCCCCATTGTAATGCCAATCCACTTGAAATCGGAGGCAGTAGTCAGGGAAAATTTGTGGGATAGGTGACGTCGTTTATCGCGTTCCTCATTCCGTTGTGGCTTGTTTAGCGCTATGGGATTAGTGGCATACTGGTTTACATAATTCTTAAAGCCCTGTTCCATACCCAGCTTAAAATAGAGTGTGCCACTATTTAATTGATTTGTCTTTTGACGTGTTACCATTTTGTTCTCTTCAGCTTTCTTTACGGTTTCAGCTGCCTGGTCGTCACTTTCTTCAGCTAGAGTATCGGCCGGTTTATTTTCGAGAAGTTCTTGTGTAGCCTCTTGCTCTAGATCTAATAAGGTGCGCTTGTTATGTTTGTGCTCATTGGTGAGCGACTCTGTTAGTTTCATTTGCCGTTCTATTTCTTCCTGACGGTCGGTTAACTGGGAAAAAAGCCGAGTCTCCAACTCTGCAGCATCTAAACGTTTTAGGAGCAATTCAAATTTTGCTGTTGTGCTATAGTACCAACAAGTGGCGTCCATTTGATCTTCAACAAATATACGCCGCGCAATAAACCAGTACTTGCGGCCATGTCGATCTACGCCGAGAGTATCGTGGCGTATAAGGACGCCTTGTTTCTCCTGCGCCAGGATACAATCCATAACGCCCGTAACCTTATGTGATCGACACAGACCACACTGCCAGTCCTCAGTCGGTACATCGTTCATGGGTGGATCTACACACTCCAAGTGATAGACTGCAGGGCATGTTTCACAACACAACAAATCCCCGAGGCGATGACAGACGCGACAATGATCATCATAGTGAATGGGACCTTCCTGCACCATCACGTCGCGCACTGAGTTTGCAGTAAGAAACTGATCGCTTAAAAACTGCAACACCACCAAACGATGCTCCACGCCAGTATAGGGATATTCGCCTGTGCTGAGTATTTTATAAACATTTCGATCGAATTCTCTGTCACTTTCCACATAGCTGCGCAACACCTCTGGCCATGTGATTGCATCTATTAGGTATAAACTGATATTAACAGTGTCCTTTTGATCAAGTGGCCCAAAGTGTGTGCCCTGTACATCCTCCTCACGTAAAATCGCCTTCAGAAGCATAATGTGAACATCCGTGAGTAGTGCACTCTGCTCCTCGCAGACTAGAGCCGCACAAAAGTCCTCAAAGCGAAAGGGCGAGAGTCGCACCAGGTGACGGAAGCGTCTCAATACTTCATAAATACTTAACGCGCGCAAAACATGCGCATTGTCTATAAATAAATCTTCGGACGAATCGGGCAATTCGAGAGCCGCATATTCTCGACCCTCTTGCAGCCAAATCGGCTCCGGGCTGGGTGGACGCGATAGTCGGCCAATCCCGTTTTGTGTAAAGCTGCAGACTGAAAACTCGGACTCACTCTCATTGGCTGCATCTAAACTCTCGTCGTCGCTCGGCGTAAGTAACATATCATCTTCATTATCCGTCTTTTCCTCATCCGAATCCCCGAAATCTGAGCCATAATGATACTCCGACTCGAAACCTGTCACAATTCAGAGGGAAAACAATTAAATATACATTTGTATGGGATTTGTGTATACCTCTGCCTATGTGTTCAACATTTACCTTTTAAACGACCAGAGCTAATGCCTGTCATTTTACACCCCTCTTCTTTCTATTACTATTCTTGGCTTTAAGCCAGAGTTGGTAAATCTTCGATTGAAAAAATCTAAAATGTATACAAGACTTTTGTCGCTCCTTTTGCGATTTTCTTTCCTTTGGGTATTTTCTTTCGACTAACAGCGTTGCAATTAATTACAATTTGTAGAATTTACTTTAAAAATCAAGGACAATAGCACATTACTTTACTTGTCAATCGGAGTAGAATTTTACCAATTTGCTTTATTTCAAGACTTTGACAAATTTTTTTAAGGCTGCTGAGTCTGTAATAAGGCCCAGATAGTAAAATGTATACGTAAGTATTCAGGAAAAGCTTGCTCCTACTTTAATTAAAATGTTCCCAATGTAGTTCTTAGTTAGACTCTTAGAGCTTGAACACTTTGCTTTGGTTGATTTTTTGGTATTAACTAATAATATTTACCTTTTCTGCCAGAATAATTGTTAGCGCTGGTGTTAGCGTGGACATTTGATTTACGTCCCCGTCCACGTTTCGCGCCGCTGCCGCGACCACTACGATTGTTGTGACTCCCGCGACTGCACTCATCGCTTTGTGGGGAGATGCAACGTGATGCTGATGGAGTACTAGGCTGTGATTTTCCTTCACTGAGATATTTCGGCTTCTTGAGCATCTGATAGTTGAAACGCCCCGATGAGCGTTCATTTGGCGTCTTTGGCGGGCGACCACGTTTCCGGCTACCGCGACCACTCATTATATTCTGATCAGCCTTTGCGTCGTTATGCTTAATGCCTTAGCCACCCACTTTCTGCTTAAAACTATCGTACGTGCGTGTGTGAAGGTGTAAGCGTGTGAACGTACTGTGGTACCTCAAATACGAATTATTTTCTTTTAGTTCTTCTTGAAAAAACGCACATTATCTAAAACAAAATAAAGATTGTTAGAACAAAAACAATTTGCAGGCAACTGTAACAGCAACTGTAACTAGCACTCGCTCGCGTTCATTTGCGCATACGGTTGTATTGGCGCATATGTGTATGTATGTACATGTGCGGAAAAAATCGATAAAATTCACAAAATCTTTAAGAAATGCCATTTTGTTTACAAATCACATATTGAAAAAGTTGCTAATTGCATGTATGGCGCCAAAATCACACGCACATACACACACACACACATACACATATGTATCCATTCAAATCACACAGTTAAGGATGCTTTGCCCTGATCCAGGTTTGGCAAATTATACATTCTCAATGCTTAATGCAGTGCTGGGTACTCGACACTCACAATTCTTCGTGTCTGCGTATGCGTATTTGAATAGGTGTGTGTGTGTGTGTATGGAGCTAAAGCCAACGCACATTGTCCGCCATTTATAAAACCGAAAATTTTTTTACAGACAGCCACAATAGTGTGTGATTAACACAATTGATATTACTATTTAATGTCATTTACCCATTGCACTTGGCATCACATAGCGAACGCGTTGTAATATTTTTTAAATATTATTTAACTGTTTTTAAGCAAACTGTTGGAGTGACTTTTACCTTACATTTTACTTCTGCACTAGTAGCCCGAATAGCGTACAGTCAGCCAATCACAGCGCGTCTTTCATTTCCTAATGCCGCAAGCGACACCTAGTAGTCGTTTAACGTACTAAAGTACGCATGGTTGCATGCGCGTCATGCGCAGTGTTGCAACAGGGATTGTTATCGATATTTGGCCACGAAATCTTTTAATTTCAAATTCGCAATCGAGTGATGATTGCGCCGGCTTTGTTTTTATTTTATTAGTGCAATTACCTCTGTCTTAGTACTTAGAATCATAATTTAAATAGTACCTTTTGTTATTCGATTTAAAATAAAAAAAGGGATTTGGTAGCCCTGTCATATTCTGCATTATCTTATCAGTGAACTATGCGCCTCAGCACTTATGTGCAGACGCTTTATTCGCTAGTATTACTTCATTGTGCGTTCCCGTCGGATGCATTTTAAAAATTATTTCTTAAATGTTGGATACAAAGTCGTATCATAAACTGCTTACAATTGACAATTAGTGTTTTGTCGATACCTCGCTATAAAATTATAATTTATTTGATAAACGGAACAAACAATCCCGTTTATTAGCATATGAGTGAAAACGAATTCAGACAAAGATCCGTTTCCAAAACATATACACCTGCCGCTCCTAATGCATTATATCCATAAGTTCATTTGTAAGTATATACTTATAATAGTTATTATAGCGAGCACCAACTGTGGGTTGTGTTCCGCAGTTATTACAGTGTTATATTACAACCACATCTCTCCCCCTCTATTGGGCTGTTACTTTGCTTATCATTGCATTTATTAATAATTTGTTCCCGGATTTTATTTGGAATTTATATATAAAGATACAAATGTAGGTAAGGTATAATAACAAGAATTTTTGATCAGCACATTCTTATTAATATGACGTCATGTGTGTGTGTGCGTTTTACATTTTGAGTAGGCAGGGGAAAGATAATACATGTACAAACATTCATGTTGATAGCTTTTTTTTTTGTATGTAGGTGGGTAGAGAAATTAGTAATAGACGCATACAAAATGACAAAATATCATAGATAGTTTTAAGGGTTCTTATGTATGTTACGTATAGTAAAGTATACGTTTGAACAACTTTAATATCAGTTGGATCATTGTAATAAGCATATGTCATTAAGTGATATGATAATATCACTTACATATATCACAAATTCAAATGTTTATTTGGACGAATCGAAACGGGAATATTAATGGGGGGAGTAGTGCAGTAATCCAATGCAACTGTCCAAACAAAACTAACGGCTGGACAAGTTTACTTTTTCATGTATCTATGTTCTTATATACCAAATGGGAACCCCCCCTCCCCTATATATTTCTACAATCAGGTTAATAAAGATGTTTTTACAACGAGTAAGTAAGGGTATTTTCGGCACGCCGAGTATTAATTACCCTAGTAGATATTACCCTTTTGCAGATATGTGAGAATGGTGAAGCTCGTATATGCTAAGTTTGATGAAAATATGATGCAAAATTGAATATTTTTCCATAAAAGAACCTACTTTTCGACATATCTTTCCCATGCTAGCTATATGATGTGGTCCGATTTTAATAAGATTTTGCAAATATATGATGACCATTGTGGAACTAATAAATCCCGAGTTTGGTCAAGTTATCTTAATAAAAAAAAAAAGGTTTTCGTACCTGATCCTACTTTTCGACTGATCGTTCCTGTTCCTATATAGACGGTCTGAGCTTAAACAACTCGGCTGTTGATGCTGATCTTGAGTATATATACTTAATGGGTTTTGAGATAATAATAATAGCAAAATTATAATACAAGGGTATAAAAACGAACGTATGTTTGTACGGGGCAGCATTCCTTCGTGTATTTAATCTAGGCTGCAAATCCAAAATAAAGTCGGCTGACCTTTGATTATATTTTCAAAATATAAGTTAAACAATTCAATATAAAATTTTTTTTTAAGTGGCCGTTCTACACAAAATATTGCAAGCCTGAGATATTTTTATACTACCAAATATCATAAGATAAATTCAATGGTCGGGGCCCAAGTTATTTACGACGTTTTTTATTTTAAACCAAACCATTTATGAAAATTATATAATATGAGAATCGAACCCGAATTGCACCCTTGTTTTTAATGTATTGATTTCGTTGCAGTTTAAATATACAATAATCCTGACATGGGGTCCAACTATCAGAAAAGCGGATGGCCATTTTATTTGAAAGTATATCTAACCACATATGTCTGCATTCTGTTGATTATAACTAAAGCTGAAGATGTTCCAAATACCACGGACGTATATGATACTAGCAGGTTCTAATATTAGTGAGCCCCTCTTTTATACCATTAAATTAAATTATCATCTTTTCTATAGCACAGGAACGACATTTAAGCAATTAAACAATGTAAGCTCTAGCGAATTAAATACAACTCCAACTCCAAATGTTGCTGCTAGTAATATATCAACACTGACCCCGACACCGGACACAAGCATGCGAACTCCACAGATCACATCAATACAGAGTCAAAACCAACCCGCTGATTGTTCACAGCGTGAAAAATCGAGAAAACAGCCAATAGCTATATCAACCTCAAGATTACGGAAGTGCTGCCCGCTTGGAGAGAACCTAGACTTTTATCGCGAAAACCAAAGTGATTCAATGTGTGATAACGCCGTATTAAATTTTGAACCAACTGTCATAAGTGCGGTACTTTATGACAATTGCATTGAAGATTTGGAAATACCTACAACATTGCCCTATGAAATTGGCAATCCATGTAATAGGTAAGTTTACTCAGTAGAATGATTGTTGCAGCCTGCAAAGCTTTTTGCTCAAAAAACTATAATGATTACAACTACCATACTAATTCTGATACTACTAATTGTGCGTTCTGTTTAAAATTCCTTTCTATTATGCTCAATTTAAAAATAGTAATAGTAATCATTTCTTATAATCCCAGGCCCAGAACTCTGAAACTCTTTGTATTTATTGCAGTGTTACCTTTTTCAGCTCGTTTCAATACGAAGATCCGGAAGACCTGTTTTTTGTATTGCAGGATGGGTCGCTGTTGATCATCGACCAAAACGGAAATGAGTCTTACACAGTAGAGGAAAATTACTGCTTGGACCAAGATAAATCTGGCCATATGTTAGCATTTATATGTATCACCCAAGTTGAAGAGGTTTCCAAAGCGAAGATTATCATTGTAGCTGTGATGATGCTGATAAGCATGCCTTGCCTACTCTTGGTTAGTTATTTGCATCTGACTTTGCGTCTATTGCGCAATTTGCATGGCTGGTCCTTGGCATTGATGTCCTTGTGCTTAGCCTGCGGTTATTTTGTGCACTCTGTGGTACACATATACGGAATACCGGCGGGTGGCTCCATTGGATACGTTATACAGTTCTTTATATTAAGTTTTTTCTTTTGGTACTTCTGCATATGCTGTAATGTGCTCTTGAATATTTGGTACAAGCTGCCCTACTATGTACAATTTTCTAAGACGTGGACAATTTTGAACTTTGGAGCATATTGTATATTCGCTATTACTGGACCAGCGATTCTAGTCTCGTTGACTTTGCAAAAGGGTCTGCCGGGAATGCCTTCTTATTTTCAGCAGGGACTCACGGAATCCATTCGAGAATCCCAACGTTACTTCATACCACCAGTATCTACACTATTGGGTCTTAGTTTTCTTGTGAGTCAATGCAATAAAAAGAACATTAATTATTATAAGACAAATATATATTAATACTAATCGTTTTCTTAGGCAATGATAATATCGTTCTTTGGCTTTCAACGAATAAAAACTGATGGTTACCTGCGTGCCGATGAAGATGAAAAGATTGATTCTACTCCAATACGTCAGTTTGATCAGCAGAAATACGAGGATGTCAAAAAAGAGTAAGTTATTGCAATCCCTTTAAGTATTAATTTTAATCTGTAAGCCCATAAACAGCGCAAAATGTGTAGCTCTATTGGGAATTATTATAATACTAGCTTGGCTTTTCGAAATAGTAACCTTTTACTCGCCTGGAAATGAAGGTAATATATTAGTAATATAATGTTATTAGAATATCATATAATTGCATTTATATTTTAGTTTATTTATTACTCTGTGATATGATAAATGGACTTCAGGGCCTGTGGATAATGCTAATATTTCTTGTAGTACGTAGACGTCGCACTATAATACTTCGTTGGTGGTACGATCGCGGTACGCATACCATTGTCGAGGGCACAGAAATGCAACCAGTTAATAAAACACTGAATCCTACATAAGAAATTAGTCATAACTTATTAATATATATATATATAAATTGTTTATTGCATTTCACAAAGAAAGTTGTTAATATTGTTTTTGTTGTCATTGAGTTTAAATGTGGTTGCGGGTGTAAAGGAGAGACTGAGGGATAATCGTATCAACTATGTTGTAAATCGTTTTTAAGGAAAAAGCAATTTAGTTCGGTTAGTTTTGTTGATGTCATTAAGTCTAAATCATGCAAATCTAAATGTTTTTTCTTTTTTTTTTCGCGATTATAAGGAAAATTCATTATATGGTGATGAATAAATAATTGTTTTTCATACGTATGCATTTGAATTGCGCATCATTTAGCACTATAATACTATTTACATATTGTATGCAACGTAAATGGGATCTAACTGATCGGCCAGAAAACCATCCCGTAAATGCATACGTTGCTTTTCTCCACGGCTGTTAATGGGAACAACACCTGAAATACAATTGTAAGTCGTTTATTAAAACTGTTCATTTGGTATTATAAGCAATTTACCTGGATCAACCACCACAACAACGCCAACAATGAGCTGGTGCTCTTCCAGAACAGTGTTTGTAACTAAGGGCACCAAATCGAGCGCCTCCGATTCGTTACCATCTAGTTCTACAACTACAACCAATAAATTGGTCCATGTAAACACCGCGCTGTGGGGTAATATTTATGAAGTGATTAATTTTTAGTGTTCCGAAAATGGGACATGCAAAACTTACCATTCGGCAATTTTCTTATGACAGCGTAGTACCGAATTTTCGATATCTATTGGATGATAGTTCATGCCTCGTAACGAAATCACTTCGTCTAAAGCACCAACCACATAAACGGCATCGTGCAACTCCTGATCATTGGAATTCACGGCACCACCCACAAGGCTATGCTCAGAATTACCACCCAGTGAAGTATTCGAAAAGTTTAATTGTAGTTGGCTCATGGAGTTTAAGGACTCTGTATCACTGTCACGACTTGCCACACTTGGTGTGGTTTCATCTAATATGGAAGCTGCCTGAGAACATTCTGTTCGCCGCAGGAAACCCAAATAGCCGGTACGTGCATACATTTCGGAGGTAGCGCCAGTGACCAATTTTGCATTGAAATGATCATTGTAGTCCGTCTCATCGCCATAGATGGTAAAGTAACCATTTGCATTGTGTGGGGCTTGCACCTACACAAAAAAGATAATTGTTCTTGACTACGTGTTAAGTTTAATAGCAAAAGCTTACCCAAATTTCACCTAAATGTGAATCGCCGCAGTGTCCTTTAGTTTCTGGATTTGCTATGATTACTTTTACACCAGGCAGCAGCTTGCCAGATTCAATTAAGCATAATGAGTTGGGTGCGCCTCGCTCTACCAATGCAACGCGATTATTGCGCAAAGCCCTAAGATCTACATACACCTGTGCGCTCTCTGCTGAGCTTGCACCCTGAACACATATGGCTGGGTTAACGCGGCATCCGAAGGAAGTTGATACGCAGCGTGTATTCAGTCCAAGTCCCTGGAATAATTTGCAAAACTGTTGGGTCAGTGTCACTCGCGGACGCTCCTCACCAACAACCACGCACGTGCGCACGCATCGTAGATCGACATTACGTTGTTTGAGCGAGGGCACGGAATTACTCAACGCTTTAGTACATAGCTCAATAACACCATAAGAACAAAAGGTATCGCGTACGCGATGCTGAGAAAGCGTTGAGAGCCACAGACTGGGATTGGCCTCTACTTCATAGGGGGCGATAAGAATAGAATGGTGGCCGCTGTATACCCCAATAAGAGTCCACATTACAAAGCCAAGCCCACAATACGGATCCAGACATAAGGCGACATGACGGGAAGGATACAACTCACAGGCTAGTTTTAAGCTGGCGCACAGACTAGACAGAGATCTGTTATACAAATATATTATTATTAGATTTACCAAGGGTTAGCTATTTTGTGGTATCCTACCGATGAGTTATGTTGACACCACTTAAACGACCACAAGTGGACACACTGAAATCTAAATAGGCGCTGGAGTCCAACGAGACTGTGGCTATGCCAGCCAATTTACGCTTTGGATTATCATCGATATCTAGTATAGGTGGCCACGTCTTTGGATCAATTGATGACGCGGCCTCTCTTGATTTCAATAACTTAATAATTGGTTGAATAGAGAGCACAATTCCGCTTTTGGAAACATCGACAATCATACGAACAGTGGGTAGTGTTGTGATTAAATTTTGTGGATGCGGTGGTCTAATTGTTATAGGTATTGCACCAAGATAAAGACATCCATAGAATGCGCACAGCAAATCCAAGCCAGGTGGAAAAATGAGTGCTAGAAAAACGAAAATTTTAATTTCATCTTGTATGATCTTAAATATTAAATCTAAACTTACCAACATGATCACCTGGTTCAATTTTGCCTCGTTCTTGCAACAATGCAGCTATCTTTTCAGCCCGTTTGTGCAGCTCAGAGCAGGTCAGCGTTTTTGCTATAGCTCCTGCGTAAATATATTGCGTTTACATTGAAGGTTAATTTACAATACTTCGGACTTACCCTTTGCATTAAGCAACGTAAATATTATGTGATCTGGAGAGGTGTTGGCACGCCAACGTAAAACGCCAGTTATTAATTGGGGCTGATAGGATTAATGATAATTAGTTATGAATCATAGGTGTAACTTATACTGAATAATAATCATTAGACCTACCTTACTTAATGATAATCATATGACCTACCTTACGTTCCCCGTCTTCGGCCATTCCTACATCGCGCCCGTGTGCAACAGCCAAACGATTGCCCTGCACTAAATTTCCGACCATGACGGAGGCGGGTCCTACACCCGTGTCTGTAATACCACAGCCAGATGATGAGCTTAGTTTTGCAGTAGTTTGCACACCTTTTTGTTTTTTTTTATGTTTGTTAGTAGTGGAATGGTTTGTTGTTTTTGTACAAGGATTTGATTTGATATGCAATAACAGTATATGAGTTATATAAGTTGTATATATGAATTAATTTCAAACGATTTGTGAATTTGTTAATTGAAAGCAATGCAATGCAATTAGATCAGTTGACATATTTTGAGTTGTTTTGTTTGTCGTTTTTATAATACAGTGTTAATGTTTTTGTAGTTATTGAGGTGAGTGTTGTTGTTGTTTATTAGTGGTGCGTATTTATTGTAGTGGGCATAGTGGGAAGCAACCGCAGCAGTTCATTGTTGTTGTAGTTGTAGTTGTTTGTTGTTGGTGATTAATAAAAAAGAGGAAAACAATATTTGTATTTTTATCAGACACGAATGTATAAAGAAAGCATAGATAGGAACCAATAAAGCCAATGGATTAACAATAGGTTCTATACTACCCGCTTACCCAAAACAACGCTCACTCACCTTGATGCAGTTCTCGAGGCTTTGGTAGATTGGTGACGCATGTGTGGGGACACATTAAAACATTTGCCGGATGGAGCGAACCCTCCAGAAAACGACGCCTCGCTTCGCACAAATGTATTCCCCCAAGTGGTGTCTTCGGCAAATGATTCGGCGGAACCAGTGCCAAACAATAAATTCCAACCTGATGTATGGAATCAACTGCTTGGAGCACACGTGACATCCACTGGAAACTTTCCTCCTCCGAGCAGTCAGGTCGTTGCTCGGCTATGACACAGACGCGCTCATCGCGCAAAACTTTAATGCTGAATACGGCAATGCGCCCTCTATAGATAAATCGCATGGGTTCGACAGCCAGCACTGTGGCAATGATGTCATCGGCGTTGTGCTTGCGACCAGTAACAGTCATAAGGCCGTCGCGTGATCCGCACACAAAAACCAATCCCCCGGGTCCAAGAAAGCCCAAGAGCCCTGAACGTACATAGTATTCCTCGCTCATGGGCTTGGGTGTGCTAGCAATTGTACCACAACCGTCTTTCGGTTGCTCTGGATCTTCAAGGAGCGGTTGAACTTTAAATGTCGAATTCGTCATACCATCGAGTCCAAAGTAACTGGCACCAGTTGAGCCACTCGTCACACATATCTCGCCGACCTGATCCGTTTTACAAAGCACCGGTGCGCCCTCTGAGCGCACAACCACCATTTGTGCGGCTGGCATAACCTGCCCGCAGTCTTGTAATGTAAGGGAAGTTAAAGAGTCTTCGCTATCAACACGCACGACGCCGTGCGAGAGGGCGGCCATGGAAAGCACGCCACGACCAGTAGCTGATTGACAGAATCCAGTGGTAGACGAGCGACCAGGCCGACGCAGTGAAACTGTAAAGACCTCTGAGCTGCTGGCGCAGGGGCAAATTGCGTCCGATCGCAGACCTTTTGCTTGGAATACATTCAAAAACTGATCGCATGATGACAATGACCAGGGATTGGCACCATCGGCTACAAGCAGCATGCGCAGTGAAGCTAATGAGATATCCTTATGATCCTTAGTGGCCAATAAGCCCCAGTGCAGATCTCGGCTCTTAACGAGACAGCAAGACGCACGATGTTTTGTTATTAACTGCATCCAGGATGAGGGCCGCAGCTTCATCAGCGCATAGGGAATAAACACCACATGCATGCCATTGAGTATAGATGTCAAAACAGCATGCCACAAGCCAACTTCTCGTTTAAAGTCCAATACACAGACAATTGTTTCACCCTCAGTGTAATGACAGGCCATTGTCAGAGCACGACAGTGATTTATCATGGCAGCGCGGCTAACAGTGATGCCTGAAATAAAAATTGTATATGAATACTGAATTAGTATAATATACTATCCAAAAAGGCAGTAATTATATCTGGTGAGCAATTCGTTTTAAAGTGACTATGATTAAATATGCTTTGGGATGCAAAAATATGCAAATCAAAGCACGCTGCTTAGTATTTTTCTTGCGGCTATGAGCCAAGTACTGGAATATTTTACTATAAAAAATACTATATTCCTTATGAATTTGCAATAATGTAACATTTTTACTATAAACTTACCCATTACACTGCCCTCTTTATCAGTAGTATACTCAATATACGCAGCTGCCGTGTCTTCAACACGCAAATTGCCCACATTAAAGTCTTTGGGTGGTTTGGGTAAATGTTCAGTCACAAACCATTGTAATCTTGGCCAGCCTTTTAGTTTCGCTATCTCACCGGTTGCAGACTTGGGCAGACCCTTTAGGCACGCCTCCGATGTTAGTGCCACGGTTATACCACATGAACTAAGTAAAAATCCCACTTGCTGTGGTGGAGTGTCCGAGCTTGAAAGCGGTAACTCAATTGGCAAAGGCACCAAACCACGAAACATGCATCCATACCACGCAGTTATGAAACTAAAGAATACTCAAGAATGTTAATGCCGCAAAAAAAAAGTAAAAATTACATCCTAAATCTCACCTTAAGGGATCATTATTTGGATATACTAGGGCTACACTATCTCCTGGTTTTAGTGTGACCTGCTCGGGTCCTTTACTGAATATCTTTGTGGACAGCGCATAAGCGATCTTTTGTGCACGTGATAGTAGTTTCCCATAGGTCAGGGTTGTGGTTATTTTGCCGTTAGGATCTAATACCGTAGCCATCGAGCTTTTAAATGAATTCATTCCATAGCGTTGAAGTGCACACTCTAATGTACGTGGTAAGCCAGCTGGTATAGAAAGTTGTTCACCTTGCACCGGAGTCATGGTACTGCCCTCTGGCTTGGGGGCATTCGGATCCTTGGGGTTAGCAGCAATCTCAAGCTCGATGTCGTTGTCCTCATAGAACTCGGGTAGTGGTCGTCGTTTGGGTCTTTTAAGGGTATTCAGCAACTGTTGAATCTTGGCCGATACTTTCCACTTTCCATTAGCATCTGTTTCATTAAGCTCTGTTTGAGAGACGTTAACATAACGTGTAACCCGGTCTGCAATGCGATGAGCGTTGTTGAACTGGGTAATGTCTGGTGCGTTAACTGTTCGAAATATTAAATGAATTAATAATTGACTCCAATTAAAGAAGTATAGGCAAAAATATATTTTGCGCTCACCTAGCGCACACTATACTTACAATGCTTCTGTTTATAAGCTTTATCAGTAAATTCATTATCTCTTTTATATCCAATTGGTGGTGACTCTGTGCTCGAAGTGTCCGATGTAGGCTGGCCATATAAATTATATATAAAATTCATAAAAAGAAAAAACTTGCTTAAAGCACTATATATGTCGCGTGTACATTTGTTATGATGATCTACCGTGATGATCATAGATAATTAAATATAAATATTCTGGTTCTTATCAATGAATATATTATCAACTATGACTAACCAGAGTCAACCAATGGAGCTCTTCGCCATAATTGAACATAAATAATTATAATTGCAAAAATATGCTACTCTTAGCACTTATGTACTCACCAGAGGCGGCAAATTCTGCGGTGGACGTCGTTCGGCTGCGCTGCCCGACAAACTATATTTTTGAATTGGCGCTTGAGATTGTTTGACATCATGCCGTAAGTGCTGTTGCTGTGCGATCATCGATGATTCACGTATTGGTGGCTTAATGATCGGTTCCGGAGGCAGCATATTTTTACTTATATGATCCCGTGGATAATTATATTCCTTGTCCGGTGAAATAAGCTCCTCCGGTATCGATTCGTCATCACTGGATGAGTCCAATTCATCGTTACACCCAGGGCTGCGATTAAGCACAGAACTCCGTTTTGAGGGCATGGGCAAGCTGGGCTTTGGCCGACCTTTAAGCGCAGCCAGTGCCTGTTGGACAGCTTCCTGTCGAACCTCTACAAAAAAAAAAGTGTCAATTCAATGTTTTAATATACCGTTTATTATAGTTGGTATACCGGAATGATATCGCTTCTCATTGTGCGTTACTTTACGTTGTGTTCGCCGTTGTCGATTTTGGCTGCTATTTGTTGGGGGATGTGGTGCATGGTTTTGAAAGGTGTTTGGCTCGCGTGTGTTTTGATAGCCGGGATCTCCTACGGCACCGCCTTGCGGTCGCATATTCTCATAGCCAGGTACACCACCTCCGCTCTGAGGTGTCGACGATGATATTGATATGGCTGAGCTCGGCTGGTGGAAGTCTGATTTTTTGGAATGCCTTTGTTGTGATGAGGGTAATGAAGGTACTTCAGTCACATAACTATACCCCTCACTAGAGACAATGACGCCATCATTGTTTACGTTGCTGTTGCTATTGTTGGACTCTTTAATGTTGTAGTATGGCGGTGGCGGCAAGTTCTTTGCCTTCTCCACGTCGTTTACTATTAAGAATCACGTTGTTTCCATTAATATATTTATGTATATTCCCAAACCAAAGTTAACATATACATGCTACGATTACTTACATTCCTGTTTCTTCAGGTAGGGTTGCAATAACTTTGACCGTTTCTTTTCGTATCCTTTTTGGGTTATGTCACCTGAAAAAAAAAACAAAACAGGTTAATTTGAATTAAAGGCTTTTATTAAAACCTATGCTTGGCATGACTTGTATATATATATGTACATACGAACTATTCTGTATATATATATATAAATTTAACTAAACCAAAACCGATATCTGAAATGATCGTTATATTAAACCAAAGAAAGAATTTTTTTTAAAGGGGATATTTCTGTATTTAAACAAATTTAAATAAATACACTGTCTACTCTTAATATTCATAGCTGTATACCTGAAACATATCTGCATGCTTATAAGCATTCGGTTTTGGGTTATCTTTAGGCAGATAAACCACACCTATAAGATATGCCATGTACTTCGTTAATTGGTTTTTCATTTATGTATCTATATACCCATACGAGGTTAATCTACCTCTTTAAAGAATTTAAGAGCTCCATCTGTTATATGTAGATATTTTAATAGATGTCGTATCATCTCATATGCAATTAGGCCTTTAAATTGTATGTACTATTAACACATGTGTAATCATGCAAGCGCATATGTAAATACATGCATGTATGTATGTATGTATGAACTTTTTGTGTTGCACATACGTGTATGCAGACACATGTCGTTTATCCCACAAAACCGCACACAACCAGACGCGTTATATCAATAGCAGTTAAAGGGGTTGGCGCGATGACAAAGACCCCCTGTTTCTGCCTGTCCCTTTATCTACTAACGTAGCTGTATCTGCAGTGCTCAGCTTACTGCTTCAAGTATTATTTGGAATGCAGACATGACCCATGACAGGCTACTTCTACAGCATGTTTCAGAAACACATAAGAGTTTTTATGTTAGGACAGGAGAAAGAGGCAAGGTGTAGAGTAAAGCCCATAGGAAATTAATTATTAAAGCTTATTGCGTAGCAACATGTCTAAATTGTACATATCAAAATCAGAATGATACCTTCAGATAACTCCAATTCCAATTCGGCCAACTTTTCGCGTACATCAGTTGGTAGCGATGAGACAAGGTCCATCCCCAAAAAGTTGGCAGCCGTCGCAGACATTTTTGCTGTGGACCGTTGTTATTTTTCTTAATGGCTGGAGTTTTATGTT
This sequence comes from Drosophila montana, assembly GCF_035044405.1. Taxonomy (NCBI): domain Eukaryota; kingdom Metazoa; phylum Arthropoda; class Insecta; order Diptera; family Drosophilidae; genus Drosophila; species Drosophila montana. The sequence goes on from NW_026997456.1 coordinate 330,694, forward strand.
AGTACATAAGAATGTACATACAAAAGTATGTAATTTAACACATACACACGCACAGACATATACACACACCGCTACTTTGCAACTTCGTTTCTAAAACTCGATCGATTTTCAATACATTATTGAGTAAAATTAACGATGCTGGTATTTCGTCGAAGCTTAGTGCTTAATACAATAATTTGTTCACATTTAACTTAATATTTTGCATTGTGCTCGTGCAAATTAACACATCACCCTATGTCAAGTAGCCCTAACATCAACCGCACCGACAAACGCGTATATATAAACAAAGAAAAAGTAGAAACCACGATTGAGAGAAACACGGGTATGCACATAAATGACCAATATTTGGCTCTCACTGCGCATGATGTCACATCTTAAGAACTTTGTGCTTGCGAATATGCTTACATTAAATAATTTTCAAGTGTTAACATTTTTTCTTGAATTACTATAAAACTAATCGGATATGCAACATTTATAAATTTATTTATTTATAATGAATCGAATAAAAAACGTTGAAAATGTGACGTCATGCTACTTCTAGTTCACCGCCAAAGAACGAACCGACACAATGCACAACCTTTTTTCCAATTAAAAGACCATGTATAGCAACTGTAATAGGGATGATAAAACATCATCTTTGTATTAATATCGATAACACGGACATATCTAAATCACTATATTCAGCTTAGTTTCCAATAATACTTTAGGCACCATTACAATTAGTGATTGCTTGTCTGTTTAATTACAACAATTTAATTTTTAGCGCAAATTTGAGGTTTATATCATATTTTGCAATGTTTTATTTAGTGGCGCCAGTGCTGATTATACACAATCGATAGTTCTGTGGTAACTTCATCTAGATGAAGCCAGTTACAATTAATCACAAACAAAATTTGGATTCATTTGACATCAAATAAAGACATATTAATATTTACATCTTTCTTACCTGAAACTTTATAAAACGTCGAAGTGTCCACATAAAAAAGTTAAGCTGCAGGCCTGATTGTCCAGTTCTTCAAAATGGGTGCGCGTATGATATTTTTTAAAGCAATTTCGTGTTTAAAATTTACACATTTTGTTCTCATTATTAGACAATTTAAAACTTCAAGATGAAGTAAAAGCTTTGAAAAATTTCGGTATGTAAACGCATTTAACAAGCCTATATCCATAAGTATTAACGATTATCGTAGGAGATCACTTGGAACAGATGCTGAAACTCATAAGCTTCGAAGTTTGCGATTTGCCGGACGACGTATTGATGTTGCTGGACAAGTGTGTGGAAATTCAGGCATACGGGCAATTAAATGATCTTAACATAAACTATCTACGTGAATTTTACTATACAAAAAAGCGCGAAAATATCGAAAATAAACTCACTGTTGCACAGCAATCGGCAACATTGAAAAAACTGAGAGGTTCTATAAAAGAGGCGGACGAGGAAATAGCCGCATTGGAAAGGTTTGACATTTTATTATTATAATATCCACTTTTTAATTCAAACCATACATACAGATTTACAAGCACAGTTAGCAAGCGCTTGATATCGGCTACCGAACTGCAGCGCAATATTACTCAAATAGCTGGAAAATCCAAGGGCCTTCTGGACAGACTAAAGGGCCTAAAAGTGCCAGATGACTTCAACATTGAAGCGGTAATAGAGAAGATAGATATGCTTGAGCGGAGCAAATAAAGCGAATAGTTTTTTCTCTTTTGTATAAAAATGATTTAAATGTTTTTTATTTAATCAGTAAATTCAAAAAATTACCATAACACAAAATCAGCGAATTTAAAATAACCAAATTCACACTTTTTGCTTAGGCTTACAAATAGAAAAACTTTACGCATGCAAAAAAAATGTAACTTGACTTTACTTTGATTCTATTTTATTGGAAGTTAACCGCTTACAAAATGGTCAATTGCTGCTAGTTTTTGTTTACGTGTTTACGTTGTTTAATGCTTTTAAAGAATTAGTAATGTTTTAAAAACCGTAAAACCGAATTCATAACGGTTCGCCAGCTGCTTAAAGCATACAAATGTTTCAAGTTTTAACCTTTCCTCCATATTCCATGTTGTTTTCTGTTTCTCAAATGTATCTAATCTGGTTATACGCATCATATATTTGTATATGTATATAAATTGGTGTGTTTATAGAATTAGTAATTTCATATTCATTAAGTTGTTGCTTGTTGTTGTTGTTGTTGTAATGTATAAAGGGCGGGTATGTGGCAGACAAACATTTCAGCCAGCAGCGCGCGCTCCACACGCCGCCTGCCTACTGCAGCACGCTTTGATCCGTTTTCTAGCGAAACTCGGGCGCATCATCCTGCGTAATGTCACCGTACTTCCAAATGGCCAAATGGGCAGCCAAAGCAGCATCCTGTGCAGTCCTATACTGCTCCAAAAGCTCCTTTAGTCGACGCTCACGTCTTTTCTCAACCAGCACAAGTCCATCTGCAACGAGCTGCTTTCCAAAGTCCGTCTTCGTTGTTGGATCGTGTACGGTGGCTAGGTGGGGACCACCACCAACCTTCAACTCAACATTTAGCTGCACCTTGTGGTTCAGCACATCGTCGGAGAAGGCACGCAAAGCTTCCTCTTTATCCTCATTGTCTGCCGGCAGAGCGACTAAGGCAAGTGCATATTCGGTAGCATAGGGTTTCTCGCTGCTGAAGGCAGGGGGCAATGCAGCCAACCGGCTTGTTGGAAGAGTCTACATTATGTGGAAAAGAAAAATTCTATTAAGAGCGGTTATCTATTTAAATATATATAATTGATGTGGTTATGTCGCACATTGTTGACTGTCGCTGCGCTATGTCTTGGGAGCCCCCAACAACGTGCATGTCATATTCATATGGAACACGCGGAATTACAGCCGCATTGACCAACGGCTGTTCCAAAAAATATGGCTCAACCGCTTATAGCCTTTGTGCGAGTAAACCAACGCGCCTTACAAAATAAGCACACTTATGGGTTGTTGTAGAGTTTCGTGTACACCACTTCATAGCCGCAGCTAAGGTCGAACAGATGAGCATTGTTTATGTGGCAAACTTATGACTCATGCGTTTCGCTTTAAGACGGAAACGGATCTAAGGAGCTTGCTGAGTGCTGATTTAAATATCGATCGATCCTTATACTTACTTCCTTATTACCGTAGTCAATGTACAAAACACTAGCGTTGTTGCCTTGAATGCGTTCAACTTTAGCGCGATACCATTGATTGTCGAAGGTGAACTGGGCAGCGACCAAGTCGCCTCGCTTGGGTGTATACGAGCCAGCTATAGGCGGATTAGCCTGGAAATCGGCGTGCAGCTTGCTCATCAATGTCTCCAACTTAGGACCGTTGTCAACGGATTGGGCGAAGAACGTCAGCGCTTCAGTGATCTCAGTGACGATTACATTCTCATAGTTTACTTTGCGTTCGACCGGAACCTTCTCTTCCTTATCCTCTTCAATGACGACCTTCTCTTCAGGCACTTGTTCTACGTAGTTAGCCCAAATGTTCTTTTTGGCAGCCTTGGCACGATCTTCGGCGCTCTTGAGGAGTCGGTAGTACTCCGATTTCTCGGCACTAAAGTGGACCTCAGCGAGTCCTTCTTCAACAAGGGCGACTGAAAGATTAATATTTTGATCAGTCCATAGCCAGCCAATAACTGATGAGCCCGCTTTGTCGGTGGTGTCAATATGCACGGAAACATCACGCTGCAACACACGCTCACGTGTAAACGTGAGTGCCTCGTCCCCAAAAGGTTCACCCTCCTGGGCTGGGACGCCGTTGAGTGCAGGACGCGACGAACGTGGGCACGATATGCCAGCGAGTAGGAAGGTAACTAGACAACTGTCTTTTGGTACGTACAGACGCAAGCGTGATCCGCTGGCAACAAACTCAACGATGGCTTCTGTGCGCAAAGCACGTTGCCAGGAAGGCAAATATTGTATCTTGATGCGGGAATGGTCGACAGTTAGATCGTTGACACGCAACGTCGCATTATCCTTCTTGGCGTGAAGGCCCTTTAGACCTTTAATAGCTTGCTGCTCGGCGGCAATCAGTTGATCGTAGGCAGATGATCTTTGGTCATCATCCTGACGGTAGCGTACACACGTCGCAAGACCCTTTGCCACCATTGCCTCGGCCACGTTCTGTCCACCGATAAGAACAGTGTAACAGTGCTTTTCCGGAAAGTTATCGCGCAGTGGGGAGATATAGTCCAGATTGCACTGCACTTTTTTGTTAATAAGCTTTTTGCGCAAGAACTCACGCGCATCGAACATGTGCGGAATTTCATAAAGAGGGCGATAATTTTTGCCGCGTGGCGGAGCCTTCACGATTTCCTCACCATCTGTCCCAACCACAGCGCGTTGGTCACGTGGCGGACGAATGGAAGAAAAGAATACCTTCTTCACCTGACCATTTGCCAGGCGCACGTTAATAGCATCGCCATTGAAGACCTCGATAACGGTGCCTGTGAAATCCTTCTCCTTTGAGTTGAAAGTAGGCGTTTTCGCTTGGTAATCCTGCCATTGACGTAGACGCTTTTCCTTGGCGATGCGTTCGGCAGCTCGCAGCTTGTCAGCTCCTAAAGATAAGTGAATCAATGCATAAGTAATCTAATTTGATTTAAGTTTGTAATTATTGAAAGCTGCTTGTAGACGGGGTGAAATGAACGCAGTGCCAATAAATTAGTCATTGTATTCTTGGAGTCCGTCGATTTAATCTGGCAACAGGCAGTTGATAATAACGTAGCGCAACACAAGGCTTAAGCCAAAAGGGCGCCACGCACGTCAACCCTGTTGCCAATTAGGATTTCTGTACTGCATCTATAATCTCCTCACCTGTCTTCATCACAGCCATAGACCAGTCAACGCACTTGGCCAAGCCTTCGCGCAGCAGCGATTCGGCAATGTTGCCCTTGGGGTACAAAATCGTGCCAATAAAGTTCGAGTTGTTAACAGACTCAAGCCTGATTTCGACATCACGTTGGAGTAGGCGTGTCTCCACATAGTAACGAGCCTCATCGGCGAAGGGAACCTTAACGCTGAGGTCAGGTTTGCCATCGGCGTCCAATTTAACACCTGGGCAGCGAATACCTGATATCATGAGCGTAATATAGTGAAAATCGGGCAGCAGAAAGGCACGCACAGTTGAGCCATCGCGCACATGCTCGATGATTGCCTTAACTGGTTTGCCACCATAGATATCAACGATATGCGCTGGATTCTCATGCGCCCACTTAATGTTCCGAACTTTGTCCGCAGCGTTCACGTTATGCGCCCATTTGCCACGGTTGGCAGCACGTGCCTGATCCTCCAGTTCAATAAGTGTCTGCTGCTCTGGCGTTGGACGACCCTCACGACGGACTGTTACGAGCCCCTCACGCACAATGGACTCAACGACGTTCTCACCAGTTTCTTTGTCCTTGCCAACCCACACGAAACCGTATTCACGGTTGGAATTCGCAGGTTTATCATAGGTAAAAGTCACTTCTACGCCAATCAATTTCTTGCGCAAATACTCGCGCGATTCCCAAGCCCATGGTTCGTCCTTGGTCTCGTCGCCGCCAGCGCCAGGCCGGCGCGCCAACTTAGGTGCGAGCACATGCGAAAAAGTTATTTGTTTTTCCGGTGGAGGGGCACCTTTGGTCGCGCGTATAACAACAGTGTCCCCTGAGAGCACCTGTAATAAACACACGCCGTACAAGCAATGAGGTTAAAATTAAATAAAATCTTTAGACAAAAATAAAACACGTGTTTCCGATAATAAATTTTCCGACAGATGGCGCCGACGCGGTGTTTCACAGGGCTACCGCAAATTAGTGTGACCGTGGTGGGTTTATGATAAGGCTAAATTCTACTTGGACAAATTATCCAAGGTGATGTTTTGTTTTTTTTTTTTTACTTAATTTTGAATGACATGGTTGGAGAATCGTTTTGAATATTTTATTATAACAATTTCAATTTGGTTGTGTAGCGACTTTTGCTATCTACAAATATACCAAATGAATAAAATAGGCAAAAACGCAATCGTCTTCCTTAAAAAGGGTTAATTTGTCAATTTGGTGTCGAAGGGAGCCCATTTCAAAATATAACGAGATATTTACAAGAATAATTGTTAATCTACATAGGGATGTTAATCCAATGGAAGTCCAATGACATGCTCTTGTATTATAATAGAGCCACGCGTAAGCAAGGATTGATAACGTTAGCATATTCTATAGCGTATTCGCTTACACACACTGAACAGGGAAACAGGTGTTGGCATGCGGCGGCTTTGCGGCTTTTCAAATATCAACAGGTCTTTCACCTAAAAGTTCATAGATGAAAAAAAAAATGGAATGCTGACGCAGCATTGGATTATGCCAACGAAGGGAACCAGCAAGTAGTGTTGCTAAGATGAGCATGCAACGTCATCACTTGTTAAGTCGGCTTGTCACAATTGCAATTGATAACTTTTATTAATCGCCATTACTGGTTGTGCGTGTATTGACAAATTCTACACACGTATGTATTTATGTATGGATTTATGAATACGTGTTAAGGGTCAAACTCTGAAAAGCATAAAAAACACTTGAAGTGCACTTGAATAGCTGAGCACATAGAAAAGCAATAATTGAAAGTAATCATAATTATATATGTACGTTAATACATATATTTTAATATACGGGCATATTGCAAATTGTGCGCCTGTGCAAGCGTTTTCGAGGTTAGAAACGAAGTTTTGTAGTAACCGTACCGTACGGCAAGCAAACTCGTGCCTATGTGTGTGTGTGTGTGATAAAAACGCATGTTTCAAAACGCCGGCAATTTGGCGCTGACTGATGACGTCGCCCGTGGAAACCAGGGCAGCAGCAAGAGAACGCCCGAAACACATATGCATACATTATATGTAAATGAATATACGCAAGTACATTAAGTAAGCACTGCTGAACAAGAAAATATGCCAGGTTGGCACCTTCGATAACTTTCGTTTTTTTACATTATGCTGTTCAGCCATTGTATGAATGTGTAAGCGTGTTTGACGTGTCACTCTCACACAACTCGCGTATATGAGCATCTCTTTCGCACATGCTTGAGTGGCATTGCCACGCCGATAATCACATATTTTTTATTCGTTATATATGAATAACTATCTCCAAGTTAACGAGATTTCGTTAAAACGCATTCAAGCTAAAGATCACTTAAACTGTAAACTTACTTGTTTCACAATGCCGGATAAAGTCTTTGCAGGCGCTGGTGCATTAGCTGCAGGCGCACCGTCTTTTGCTGCTCCAGCTGTCGTGTTAGCTGCGGTTGCCATATTTCCGTACAGGTGCAGGTTTTACCGGCGGGCCGTTATACGTGGCTTTTTTAGTAAGCGGGTTGATTTCCTCACGTTTGTTTAAAGTGCGCCTAACACTGTTTTTAACTTAATTAAGTTAATTGGGTATGAACACACCACACAATACAATCACCTCAGAATTTTCACTGCTTAGTAAGCTGTGTGACCAAATATACAAATGTCCAAGATACCACTCTTATCGACGAAAAATACCAATTGGATAATGCGAATTTGACTGACAAAATACTAGGTACCCTAAGATCAGGAAGAATTAAACGGTGTAGATATATTGAGTTAGCTTAGTAAATGTATATATATATGTATAAATATATATACATATAGAGTTGTATTTAATATGTTACTTTGTTTACTCGAATATAACTATATAAAAGTGCCTAAAATGGTAATTAAAAGCTATCGATAGTAATCGATTTAATAACTATTAGCATTGTCTAAAATAAAGCGGGAAATACTTATACATATCGCCTTATAAACAAAGATGAGCCGTTCAAGCAAAATGTTTGGCGATAATGCCTTCGATTTACTAAAGGATCTTAAACGATCGGCACAAACTATACCCGCCTTTGAAGATGATGGCGTACGTCAGGTATTGGAGGAGATAAAGGCTATTTTCGAGGAGAATGTGGCACAGGCGTCTAGCTATAACAGCTCTGGAGATCGCAGCTTGTGGCCCCTTCTTAACTATAGACACGCGGCTCTTCAGCGAAATAAGCGCTGTCTCCTGGCTTACCTCTATGAGCGAATGCAGCGTATCAAAGCCATGCGATGGGAGTTCGGTCCAATTATACCCAGTGATATTAAACCGGCACTTTGTGAGCCAGAAGTGCAATTTTTCAACAACTATTCCAAGTCTTTAGCTTCATATATGCGTTCCGTTGGCGATGGGCAAGGCATTGACTTGACTGGCAACTTACGCCCGCCAAAATCTCTATATATCGAGGTGCGTTGCGTAGAGAACTATGGCAAGTTTGAGTTGGATGATGGCGAGGTTGTACATTTGAAGAAGAATAGTCAGCATTACTTGCCCCGCGCACAGGTAGAGCCACTGGTACGCCAGGGCATTCTACAGCACATAGCTTAAGGTATAAATCCAAGAATAAAATAAGACATACATACGCATGGTTTTTTGTTTTTTTTTTTAAATGAATTTCGCTCAAAATGATCAGTCGCCTATTTGCGTTGTTTTATCTATCGAAGTAATCGATAGAAAATAGTGATACTGTTCGGCGAGTTCCCAAAAACACATGTTAATAACATTTCAACAAATGTTAAAATTGTTTAACAGCTGTTTAGCCAGGCCATTACGTGAGCCTTAATTTATTAAATTAAAATCTGGTTTCAAAATGAATCAAGCCGACGTTAGCAAGTTAATATCACAGTTGCGAATTGCAGTGCGGCCAAACAAACGTCATTTAAAAAACGCGGATGGTCCAGAAGGCCGTCTGCTCAAGCTAAGGAAAACTGTCACGGCGCTGGTGAAACACGAACGCATTGAATTGTTTTACAATCGAGCAGATGAAGCACGTGGGTATGCAGAGCTGGTAAGGACGAAATATATTTACTTTACGATTTAATGAGTTACCAATTCCGTATAGCTCATTTCAAATGCCATACGGTATGGCGACCGGCACAAAGCGACTATGGATCTTGCGGACTATTGGCTGCTTGAGAAGCAACTAGTACATAAACTGTTTAAGGTGTTAGTACCGCGATTTGAAAACTCCAACTTATCCTACACACGCATGTTGAAAGCGCCGCGGGAATATCCTGGAATATACTATAAAAAATCGGTGCTGGAACTCCGTGGGAACCCCTTCCCAGTTCTTACGCCAGATAACAGTCAGAATCGCAATCTATTACACAATGTGCTACTGGATGAGGCACGTAAGGAATTTAGGCGAGAGAAGCTGGCAATTATGGCCAACAAACTTGCTGCTGAGACTGCAACGCCTCCATCACCCATAGAAGTGGCCAAGACCGTAAACCAGCCCCAAAATATTGAAGGTGCGCCAAAAGTATAGTATTTTTTGTAAATCATTGGAAGTAATACATTTATCTAATCTAAATTATGGCATAAAGAGATGTTAATCGGGTGGGCTCAAACCATATACATAAGTAGGTGTATTGGTGTTTCCATTGCGCAAGATGCTGGTCAAGATTTAAGTACAGCTTCAAGCAGATAGTGACATGTTTATGGTAAATATATATATATAAATATTATTTCATAAATGCAGCCAATCCGACAAGTTAAAGAACGATGTTGTAACCAACGCGTTTAGTAAATGTACGGCTACAGTCATCAGCTCCAGAAATCTGTTGCTATTTTTCTAATAAGAAAGTAACTAATGGAAGAGCATGCCATAATTATAAGTGTGTAAACATATATTTATTTATGAAAGCACTTGTGAAGTTCATACAAATATGTGTGTCAAAGCCAAAAGTGGGAATTTTAATTTTACGCCGCTAATTAAATCATGTACTTATATTTGGGACATCTGAAAGTTATCCATATTTCTTTTAACTTGCATGTAGAGAATTTAAAAACCCCTTATGCTAAATATCCTTTTATTTATATATAGTTATCTATAAAATATCAGTCTTGTAAAATATTTATTTTGCAAATGTTGAAGTGTTAAGCTTTATGCTAGCATTCAGTTAACGTGATGTTTTTAGAGTTTGCTTACATTGCAATGGCTAAAATAGTCCGATTTCCAATCTATAAAGTATAAACGATAGGTCAATACAATTATTGGATTTATGTATTCATGTATGTAAACAATACCTTTGCCGGTTAGGCATATCTCACGCAACATGTCACAGTGGCTGTAAAAAAACTGGTGCTCATTTGAATATGTGGCGCAGATTGGCAGAAAAGGATCGCAATCATCTATAGCCCTGCAGCGAAACGAATTCTCCAAAGCTGGTAAAGAGAGCACACACAGCAGAGATGCCACGAAGAGCATCAGCAGAAGTAATGAAATTTTTGATAAGATTCCGAAAGAAGACATTCTTAACTCAGCCTATTAACACTCTTGATGATTCACTCTGTTTACAGAGTTGGTGAATTAGTAGATGGGGTAGATTTTTATTAGTAGTTAATATATTGAGTATTAAACATATGATAAAAGTACCCACCTATGTACAAATGCATGCAACAGCATATTTTCGTGTAAGTAAATGGTAATAACCATCCGTACTGCGTACTGACAACGCGCTTTAAAACGAATACCGAACAACTGATAACCACTGGGAAGCTTAAGCGCTACTGTGCTTTCCCATGTGCTATAATACAAACACAATCCCCCATCTGGTTTGCACGATTGTCATGGCAACGGCCGATTGTCGCGCATTGTTATTATTGGTCACAGACACAATGATAAACATTGACTCAATCGTGGCTCGCGATTTACGGGGGAGCTATTGTTTATCCCGCTATTGCCGGCATACTCAATGAATGCCGATGTCGTTGCTCATCTAACTGGAACACCATTTTCAGTCGGGTCGGAAGTGTTGCTTAGCGGAAGCACAGCGTGCAGGTGTAGTATTTACTGTATTGAGGGCAGAGTCTATGCACTATAAACCGGAAATCTGACCAACCTGACCTAAAACATACTATGCACCAAAAGTGGCCTTTAAGAATTTGCTAAATTAAACTAGCACGCTCATATTTGTATACTTTTAATAAAATGGCAAAATTTTCGTTGTTAAATATATAATTTATAGAGAAGAAATTAGCCGTCGTCATCAAACGAATTACATATGTATGTCAAAAATTTAATAGTTGTTTGTGTAATTCGTACCAACATCAGATACATATATGCTAGTCCGTTCGATTGGGCACCACACATTTATGCATCCTTCGTACTCCCCAAAACACCAATCTCCCATTCCCCACCCCGTACACCTCATTGCATAGCCTATGCGTTGACCCTATACTCGTTAGGTCGTTCAGTAAGTCAGGACAAACTCTTTTTTATATATAAACTTAGATAAAATGATTTGTGAAGAGCTTGCAAAGATAATAAACATCACGGCACTTTAATCTATATATGTATGTATTTCTTTGTGTGGTGTGTTTCCAGCGTGTGTGTTCACAGCGCCACGATGACTGCATTTCCTGTTTGTGCTGATGCGTGCGTCCCCGCTATGCGACTTTCATAAGTTCAGCAAAACAATGGAGACATAAAAAAGTGCATATATGTATATACTAGAATATATTTCGAAAGTAATAATATTTGTGCGGAATTAAAACAAATATTTATCATCTTATAATTTTATCCAAACCGACAATTTCATACGTAGCGCATAGAAAGTCATGTTTCTAATAAAGTATTTATACCATATATGCTTGATAACAGAGCATTTATCCGGAGAGGACATTGCAAAATTGAATATTTCGGCATAGTGGGAAATTGTTTGCTACCAATATTAGTATTAATGCTTTCGATACCTTCACATCAGATAGTAATAAGGGGAGGGGGGGGGGGGGGGCTGAAGAGATAATTCACATATGCACTGCACGGCCGCTATTGGCTGCAATGCTTTTGATCCCGCTATCTTAGTTCTTATGCTTGCGTTTGTGCACTCAATTGTAATGGTATTAGTGTGCATGCCGGCTTAGCGTAGGTGCGAGATTAATGAGGCCATTTAGTCTGTGCCCTTCTCTCCTGTTGATCGGTCGTGTCATCGGCGCGTGTTAAATAAATACCATGTCGTTTTTAAAAGATTTAAATTAAATGTGTTAAGTTAAACGCGTTTGGTTTGTGCGTATTGTGTGTGTGCTTGCAAATTTCAATTAACTTCTACTGGTTTATTTAAGAATTGGCAAGTTATTTGTCGCTTACATTTTGTAGCTGAGCTTTTTTCACAAAGGCAAATTGGCGCGAACACATGCCACATGCAGAGAGAGAAAGAGAGAGGGAACGATATAGAAAGAGTGAATCTCTTATTTAACAGGTAATTTTGATCTTGTTGTACATACATGCATACAAAGTATCTGTATATATATATATATATATATATATAAATTTCTATATATATATATCTGTATATATGTGTGTGTATATATATGTTTATGTATACAGATACATATATGTATGTATGTATATATATGTATATTTATGTATAAATCAAGTGAGTTTGAAACCGATCGCATGGTAAGCCAAATACTGCTGCAGGCGCAATTTACAAAGTGCTGAAACACGTATTCATTAAGTTCTTATGTAGAGCTTCGAAAATAAATTAGAGGACAAAACCAAAAACTAGAATGCAAATGCGACTTTTTGATCCATGTCTATATACGAATCTTGCGGTAAGATTTTGGCATGAATTTCGACTAAAAATTATGTATTTAGATCTGAATGCCAGATTATTCTACAGGAAAAACCATGAACAAAAAGCAAAACCTCGTAAAAATCGGATGCGTTTTGACCGAGTTATGGGAATGGGAAGTTTTGACCCATGCCTACATACGCATCTTGGGGTAAGATTTTGACATGAGTTTCGAGTAAAAATTTTGTCTTCAGATTTAAATGCCAGATTATTCTAGAGGGAAAACCATGAACAAAAAGCAAAAACTTGTAAGAATCGGATGGGGTTTGACCGATTTATGGGAATGGGAAGTTTTGATCCATGTCTACATACGAATCTTGGGGTAAGATTTTGACATGAATTTCGACTAAAAATTATGTATTCAGATCTGAATGCCAGATTATTCTAGAGGGAAAACCATGAACAAAAAGCAAAACCTCGTAAGAATCGGATGAGATTTGACTGAGTTATGGGAATGGGAAGTTTTGACCCATGTCTACATACGAATCTCCGGGGTAAGATTTTGACATGAATTTCGAGTAAAAATTTTGTATTCAGATTTGAATGCCAGATTATTCTATAGGGAAAACCATGAACAAACAGCAAAACCTCGTAAGAATCGGATGAGATTTGACCGAGTTATGGGAATGGGAAGTTTTGACCAATGTCTATATACGAATCTTGGGGTAAGATTTTGGCATGAATTTCGACTAAAAATATGTAGTCAGATTTGAATGCCAGATTATTCTAGAGGGAAAACCATGAACAAAAAGCAAAAACTCGTAAGAATCGGATGAGATTTGACCGAGTTATGGAAATGGGAAGTTTTGACCAATGTCTTTATACGAATCTTGGGGTAAGATTTTGACATGAATTTCGAGTAAAAATTTGGTATTCAGATTTGAATGCCAGATTATTCTAGAGGGAAAACCATGAACAAAAAGCAAAACCTCGTAAGAATAGGATGAGATTTGACCGAGTTATGGGAATGGGAAGTTTTGACCAATGTCCTTATACGAATCTTGGGGTAAGATTCTGACATGAATTTCGAGTAAAAATTTTGTCTTCAGATTTGAATGCCAGATTATTCTAGAGGGAAAACCATGACAAAGAGCAAAACCTCGTAAGAATCGGATGAGATTTGACCGAGTAAGCTGAATTGAAATTTTCGACCCATGTCTATATACGAATCTTGGGGTAAGATTTTGACATGAATTTCGAGTAAAAATTTTGAATTCAGATTTGAATGCCAGATTATTCTAGAGGGAAAAACATGAACAAAAAGCAAAACCTCGTAAGAATCGGATGAGATTTGACTGAGTTATGGGAATGGGAAATTTTGACCAATGTCTATATACAAATCTTCGGGTAAGATTTTGACATGAATTTCGACTAAAAATGTTGTCTTCAGATTTGAATGCCAGATTATTCTAGAGGGAAAACCATGAACAAAAAGCAAAAACTCGTACGAATCGGATGAGATTTGACCGAGTTATGGGAATGGGAAGTTTTGACCAATGTCCTTATACGAATCTTGGGGTAAGATTCTGACATGAATTTCGAGTAAAAATTTTGTCTTCAGATTTGAATGCCAGAATTTTCTAGAGGGAAAACCATGAACAAAAAGCAAAACCTCGTAAGAATCGGATGAGATTTGACTGAGTTATGGGAATGGGAGGTTTTGACCAATGTCCTTATACGAATCTTGGGGTAAGATTCTGACATGAATTTCGACTAAAAAGTATGTATTCAGATTTGAATGCCAGATTATTCTAGAGGGAAAACCATGAACAAAAAGCAAAAACTCGTAAGAATCGGATGAGATTTGACCGAGTTATGGGAATGGGAAGTTTTGACCAATGTCCTTATACGAATCTTGGGGTAAGATTCTGACATGAATTTCGAGTAAAAATTTTGTCTTCAGATTTGAATGCCAGATTATTCTAGAGGGAAAACCATGAACAAAAAGCAAAAACTCGTAAGAATCGGATGAGATTTGACTGAGTTATGGGAATGGGAAGTTTTGACCAATGTCCTTATACGAATCTCGGGGTAAGATTCTGACATGAATTTCGACTAAATAGTATGTATTCAGATTTGAATGCCAGATTATTCTAGAGGGAAAGCCATGAACAAAAAGCAAAAACTCGTAAGAACCGGATGAGATTTGACCGAGTTATGGTAATGGGAAGTTTTGACCAATGTTCTTATACGAATCTTGGGGTAAGATTCTGACATGAATTTCGAGTAAAAATTTTGTCTTCAGATTTGAATGCCAGATTATTCTAGAGGGAAAACCATGAACAAAGAGCAAAACCTCGTAAGAATCGGATGAGATTTGACCGAGTTAGCTGAATTGAAATTTTCGACCCATGTCTATATACGAATCTCGGGGTAAGATTTTGACATGAATTTTGACTAAAAATTTTGAATTCAGATTTGAATGCCAGATTATTCTAGAGGGAAAAACATGAACAAAAAGCAAAACCTCGTAAGAATCATGAGATTTGACTGAGTTATGGGAATGGGAAATTTTGACCAATGTCTATATACAAATCTTCGGGTAAGATTTTGACATGAATTTCGACTAAAAATGTTGTCTTCAGATTTGAATGCCAGATTATTCTAGAGGGAAAACCATGAACAAAAAGCAAAAACTCGTACGAATCGGATGAGATTTGACCGAGTTATGGTAATGGGAAGTTTTGACCCATGTCCTTATACGAATCTTGGGGTAAGATTCTGACATGAATTTCGAGTAAAAGTTTTGTCTTCAGATTTGATTGCCAGATTATTCTAGAGGGAAAACCATGAACAAAAAGCAAAAACTCGTAAGAATCGGATGAGATTTGACTGAGTTATGGGAATGGGAAGTTTTGACCAATGTCATATACGAATCTTGGGGTAAGATTCTGACATGAATTTCGAGTTAAAATGTTGTCTTCAGATTTGAATGCCAGAATTTTCTAGAGGGAAAACCATGAACAAAAAGCAAAACCTCGTAAGAATGGATGAGATTTGACTGAGTTATGGGAATGGGAGGTTTTGACCAATGTCCTTATACGAATCTCGGGGTAAGATTCTGACATGAATTTCGAGTAAAAATTTTGTATTCAGATTTGAATGCCAGATTATCCTAGAGGGAAAACCATGAACAAAAAGCAAAAACTCGTAAGAATCGGATGAGATTTGACCGAGTAATGGGAATGGGAAGTTTTGACCAATGTTCTAATACGAATCTTGGGGTAAGATTCTGACATGAATTTCGAGTAAAAATTTTGTCTTCAGATTTGAATGCCAGATTATTCTAGAGGGAAAACCATGAACAAAGAGCAAAACCTCGTAAGAATCGGATGAGATTTGACCGAGTTAGCTGAATTGAAATTTTCGACCCATGTCTATATGCGAATCTTGGGGTAAGATTTTGACATGAATTTTGACTAAAA
The DNA here is from genome assembly GCF_035044405.1 of Drosophila montana. Classification (NCBI taxonomy): domain Eukaryota; kingdom Metazoa; phylum Arthropoda; class Insecta; order Diptera; family Drosophilidae; genus Drosophila; species Drosophila montana. The sequence continues at coordinate 346,783 of NW_026997456.1, forward strand.
ATTTTGAATTCAGATTTGAATGCCAGATTATTCTAAAGGGAAAAACATGAACAAAAAGCAAAACCTCGTAAAATCGGATGAGATTTGACTGAGTTATGGGAATGGGAAATTTTGACCAATGTCTATATACAAATCTTCGGGTAAGATTTTGACATGAATTTCGACTAAAAATGTTGTCTTCAGATTTGAACGCCAGATTATTCTAGAGGGAAAACCATGAACAAAAAGCAAAAACTCGTAAGAATCGGATGAGATTTGACCGAGTTATGGGAATGGGAAGTTTTGACCAATGTCATACGAATCTTGGGGTAAGATTCTGACATGAATTTCGACTAAAAATTATGTATTCAGATTTTAATGCCAGATTATTCTATAGGGAAAAAAATTATGTATTCAGATTTTAATGCCAGATTATTCTATAGGGAAAACCATGAACAAACAGCAAAACCTCGTAAGAATCGGATGAGATTTGACCGAGTTATGGGAATGGGAAGTTTTGACCAATGTCTATATACGAATCTTGGGGTAAGATTTTGGCATGAATTTCGACTAAAAATATGTAGTCAGATTTGAATGCCAGATTATTCTAGAGGGAAAACCATGAACAAAAAGCAAAAACTCGTAAGAATCGGATGAGATTTGACCGAGTTATGGAAATGGGAAGTTTTGACCAATGTCTTTATACGAATCTTGGGGTAAGATTTTGACATGAATTTCGAGTAAAAATTTTGTATTCAGATTTGAATGCCAGATTATTCTAGAGGGAAAACCATGAACAAAAAGCAAAACCTCGTAAGAATCGGATGAGATTTGACCGAGTTATGGGAATGGGAAGCTTTGACCAATGTCCTTATACGAATCTTGAGGTAAGATTCTGACATGAATTTCGAGTAAAAATTTTGTCTTCAGATTTGAATGCCAGATTATTCTAGAGGGAAAACCATGAACAAAGAGCAAAACCTCGTAAGAATCGGATGAGATTTGACCGAGTAAGCTGAATTGAAATTTTCGACCCATGTCTATATACGAATCTTGGGGTAAGATTTTGACATGAATTTCGAGTAAAAATTTTGAATTCAGATTTGAATGCCAGATTATTCTAGAGGGAAAAACATGAACGAAAAGCAAAACCTCGTAAGAATCGGATGAGATTTGACTGAGTTATGGGAATGGGAAATTTTGACCAATGTCTATATACAAATCTTCGGGTAAGATTTTGACATGAATTTCGACTAAAAATGTTGTCTTCAGATTTGAATGCCAGATTATTCTAGAGGGAAAACCATGAACAAAAAGCAAAAACTCGTACGAATCGGATGAGATTTGACTGAGTTATGGGAATGGGAAGTTTTGACCAATGTCCTTATACGAATCTTGGGGTAAGATTCTGACATGAATTTCGAGTAAAAATGTTGTCTTCAGATTTGAATGCCAGAATTTTCTAGAGGGAAAACCATGAACAAAAAGCAAAACCTCGTAGGAATCGGATGAGATTTGACTGAGTTATGGGAATGGGAGGTTTTGACCAATGTCCTTATACGAATCTTGGGGTAAGATTCTGACATGAATTTCGACTAAATAGTATGTATTCAGATTTGAATGCCAGATTATTCTAGAGGGAAAACCATGAACAAAAAGCAAAAACTCGTAAGAATCGGATGAGATTTGACCGAGTTATGGTAATGGGAAGTTTTGACCCATGTCCTTATACGAATCTTGGGGTAAGATTCTGACATGAATTTCGAGTAAAAGTTTTGTCTTCAGATTTGATTGCCAGATTATTCTAGAGGGAAAACCATGAACAAAAAGCAAAAACTCGTAAGAATCGGATGAGATTTGACTGAGTTATGGGAATGGGAAGTTTTGACCAATGTCCTTATACGAATCTCGGGGTAAGATTCTGACATGAATTTCGACTAAATAGTATGTATTCAGATTTGAATGCCAGATTATTCTAGAGGGAAAGCCATGAACAAAAAGCAAAACCTCGTAAGAATCGGATGAGATTTGACTGAGTTATGGGAATGGGAAATTTTGACCAATGTCTATATACAAATCTTCGGGTAAGATTTTGACATGAATTTCGACTAAAAATGTTGTCTTCAGATTTGAATGCCAGATTATTCTAGAGGGAAAACCTTGAACAAAAAGCAAAAACTCGTACGAATCGGATGAGATTTGACCGAGTTATGGTAATGGGAAGTTTTGACCCATGTCCTTATACGAATCTTGGGGTAAGATTCTGACATGAATTTCGAGTAAAAATTTTGTCTTCAGATTTTAATGCCAGATTATTCTAGAGGGAAAACCATGAACAAAAAGCAAAAACTCGTAAGAATCGGATGAGATTTGACCGAGTTATGGAAATGGGAAGTTTTGACCAATGTCCTTATACGAGTCTTGGGGTAAGATTCTGACATGAATTTCGACCAAAAATGTTGTATTCCGATTTGAATGCCAGATTATTCTAGAGGGAAAACCATGAACAAAAAGCAAAACCTCGTAAGAACCGGATAAGATTTGACTGAGTTATGGGAATGGGAAATTTTGACCAATGTCTATACACGAATCTTCGGGTAAGATTTTGACATGAATTTCGACTTAAAATTTTGTCTTCAGATTTGAATGCCAGATAATTCTAGAGGGAAAACCATGAACAAAAATCAAAAACTCGTAAGAATCGGATGAGATTTGACCGAGTTATGGGAATGGAAAGTTTTGACCAATGCCCTTATACGAATCTTGCGGTAAGATTCTGACATGAATTTCGAGTAAAAATTTGGTCTTCAGATTTGAATGCCAGATTATTCTAGAGGGAAAACCATGAACAAAGAGCAAAACCTCGTAAGAATCGGATGAGATTTGACCGAGTTAGCTGAATTGAAATTTTCGACCCATGTCTATATGCGAATCTTGGGGTAAGATTTTGACATGAATTTTGACTAAAAATTTTGAATTCAGATTTGAATGCCAGATTATTCTAGAGGGAAAAACATGAACAAAAATCAAAAACTCGTAAGAATCGGATGAGATTTGACCGAGTTATGGGAATGGAAAGTTTTGACCAATGCCCTTATACGAATCTTGCGGTAAGATTCTGACATGAATTTCGAGTAAAAATTTGGTCTTCAGATTTGAATGCCAGATTATTCTAGAGGGAAAACCATGAACAAAGAGCAAAACCTCGTAAGAATCGGATGAGATTTGACCGATTTAGCTGAATTGAAATTTTCGACCCATGTCTATATGCGAATCTTGGGGTAAGATTTTGATATGAATTTTGACTAAAAATTTTGAATTCAGATTTGAATGCCAGATTATTCTAGAGGGAAAAACATGAACAAAAAGCAAAACCTCGTAAGAATCGGATGAGATTTGACTGAGTTATGGGAATGGGAAATTTTGACCAATGTCTATATACAAATCTTCGGGTAAGGTTTTGACATGAATTTCGACTAAAAATGTTGTCTTCAGATTTGAATGCCAGATTATTCTAGAGGGAAAACCATGAACAAAAAGCAAAAACTCGTAATAATCGGATGAGATTTGACCGAATTATGGGGTAGGAAACCTTGACCTATGTCTATATAGGATATATGAGGGTACCATTTTTACATGAAATTTGACCCAGAATAATGTTGCCAGATTAAGATGCCAAATTTATCTGGAGGCCAAACCAAGGAAGACACGGTAAACACATAATGGAGCATATAAGTGTCGGTCGGTTAGTTACGATATAATATGCACAAGTACCCTTCTTACACACCTCACATAGCTTAATACATATAAATATACATACTCACATACGCACATCATTTTCACACAAACATATATACACATATACATACCCTCATGCATACAAATATGTATACATACATATACATATACATATATATATATGTATGTTTGTGTGTAAAAGTATGTATGTGAGTGTATTTATATATATATATTATATATATATATATTAATGTATGTGTGTATGCATGTATGTGTGTAAGTATGTGTATATATGTACATACGTTTGTATGTATGTTCGTGAATGTATATGTGCATATTTTTGTATGTTTGTGAGTATTATGTGTATATGTATATGTGTATATTTTTGTATGTTTGTGAGTATTAACGCATGTGTGTATGCATATGTCAATGTATGTATGTGCGCATGTGTACGTATGTGGGTATATATATTTGCGTATGAATGTGCCTATAAATGTATGTGTGTGTATGTATGTGGGTAAATAGATATTAAAAAAACTAATCTTAATTAGTTCCCTACTACGCGATTCTCATAAATTTAAGTAAGTATCATTGGCTTCACATCAAGTGGAGAAGGCAGCGGCCTTAGGAGGAGGCACCTTTAACTATGGAGGAAGCGGCAGCTTCAGCAATGGAGGAGGCGGCGGCTTAAATATCGGAGGTTGTGGCGGCTTTAACTATGGAGGAAACGGCAGCTTCAGCATTGGAGGAGGCGGCAACTTACGCAAAAGAGGAGGCGGATTTGGAGAAAACCGTAGCTTCAGCAATGGAAAAGGTAGCTTGAACAATGAAGGAGGCGGATTCCACTATATACGAGGCAGTGGCTATGGCTTTGGCGGAAAAGCCGACATACATTTTTAATGTGGCCATTGAAAAAACTGGTACGTATTTTAATCATAACTATGTCTTCATCATTGAAAATAAAAGTAACAACTATTTCAATTTATTTATAAATATTGCTCTACTAGGCGATTCTCACTAATTCAAATAAAGCTAGCTAGCTACGATTTTAAGTTAATAAACACTATCTCGACTTTTCTGTTCTTTCAGTGATGTGATATAATAGTTCGTCTCCCGCCTGCAGATAGATGACAACAAAACAATTGTACGTGTAATTCACACTCATACAGGTGAGTACATAATTATAAATATCGTACCTATTCCCATCCCATCCCGTTCAAATTTGATTTTGGGTTTATATATGTATTAATTCATTTTATCCGTATCATAATTACAAGTGACTTTACAATGTCAACATATGGGTGTTAAGCACACTGAGCACTTATTGTGAGATATTCATTTGCTGGTAGTCATTGAAATGAGATGAAAATAGAAAATCTTCGGCGCGTCGAAAATTGAATACCCTTGAAGACATTTGCTTTACGATTTTGCAGATATGTGTGAATAGTGAAGCTCGTAATTGCTGAGTTTGATAAAAATATCTTGGAAAACACCGATTCTTCACATAGAGCTATAAAATATCTACTGCAATCTTTATAAGATTTAGCTTATAAGATCGGTATATCGATAAGAGATCTTGATAATCAAAAAAATGTTTACATCAACGTAGTCTTCGATCGATCGTTCCTATGGCAGCCATATGATATAGTTGTCTGATGTTGATAGTGTTTTCATATATGTAAAAAGCATAGTGAAACTAACAAATGCCGAGTTTGGCAGATATCACAGATATCTTGATAACTCAAAAAGTTGTTCATACAAAAACCAGACAAACAGACATGGCTATGTTAACTCGTCTGTTGACATATAATATAATAGAGAATACCCTTTACAAGGATATAAGTATCATAATATTTAAGTTGTTTGAAATAAGTGAATTCCTGTTTGGAACTTTGCCCCAAATGTGCAGTGATGTGCACTGTTGTACTTGTACAATTAGGAGAGAAGCGCACATGCTGTTTTCATAGACATTAAATTACAAATGAATTCCAGGCACGTGATCTTTTGCTTGACTGCGTGCGTTGGCCACCAGCAAATGCAGTAATGGGCATTGGCTTGTAGCCCTTTCCTTGAGACTCGGATAATGTTGGTCTTTTGGGAGCATTATCAAAAAAATGACTGTATTAATTATTTTCCTTTCGTTTTCTTTCCTTTCTTAACATCTCTATAAAGTTCTTTTAGTTTTTGGATGCAGGGTTACAATATTGTGCACTTTAACTGCAAATCATATTCGCAGGCTTTCTCCATTTGATACGCATTCTTAGAATATGAATATTTAAAGTATATGTATACATAATAAAAATCATATTAACAATCGCACATAAATCATACTAACTGAAAAGCTATATAAAGTTGAGAAGGAGCTGCTCGTTAGTCAAGGCGACCTCCGTTTGGTGTGACCATCTGACTAAATTAGATTTGAATTTTTAAATTTTATGACAGTTTATGGTCTTAACAGATTCTCCACCTCAAGTTGAATAGCCGTGGGTATTAATTTGTATATTTATGCATACTTAGTAACAACTTTGAAATTTCGACATCAATTTCCGCCGTGGAAAGTTGAAACCTACCCTTATCAACTTGACCATATAAAGTTATACCAAATTTAAAGTTATATTTTATATTAGCGGGCATTTCTCGACTTTCCGAGTGAAATATTTTTGTGCTAAAACAGTTTTATGTATATATGTTAACTCATCCATAAATAAATTTAATAATACTGTGATAAGATAACGTTGTCGCTTAGTTAAGCTCAACTCTTTTTATAATAATAAGCCTAGGATGGGCTTAATATATAATTCATGAATTAATATAATATTATAATTAATGAGTTAACTTCAATTTAAACGACATTGAGACTACAGGCTAACATCAAATGCTCAACTGTAATGAAAGAGCATAAGCGATTAACTATGTATACAGCTATATAGAAACTGCGTATCTTTACATAATAGTGGACTCTGGAACCCATGCAATGTATCAGTTAGTGATGTAATATATTACTGATAATGTTGGCCTCATAATTTCTTGCACAAAACTTAGAAAAAAAAACATTTTATTGTTGGCAAATAAATTCATGATATTTTGCTTTGAATTGCAACAAAGACTTCATCCTAAAACAGGAAGCATAGCAGCTGCAATTGTGGGGTTTATTTTTGGAACATGCGCAGCTTTATGATAAAAGTCTTTGGTGCGAGAGCGAGATAGATGAAAAGAGAATGGCACTTGGTTGAGAGCATAACATCCTTCAGGATACTATGCAGGGCCTTTTGCAGCTTTTCGCATATTTTGCTATTCAGTTTAAAAGAGACGCGCAACGAAAGCAGTTCAGAAAAATTCCCAGAACAAATTCTTCTTCTTTTGCGCTCAGCCTCATCCCCAGTCAGCGCCATAGCCAATTGACCACCTTAGTGTGAGTGGTGGAGGAGAGTTTTGTGTGTGTATAACGGTTAGTTTAATAATTGTGTGTTCAATTTAGTGCTACGCAGTTATCCATTTTTACACCCGACTCAAAGGATATATAAGAAATCTAAGAGATCAAATATTTTAATTTTAACGCAGATATATTTCTGTGTATTGTTCCTGATTTTTCACAATTTTAGTGTCAGTGTCTGGTTTAACAAATATACAGCGCGTATTGCGTCACTCTTTACTTAGTTGAGCAATACTAAGGACATTGCTTGCGGAGGGTAAGCAAAAAGAATTTTCATTTAGCTTTCAGATGCTTTAGATTCTGTATGCTGATGTGTGTATATTTGCTTTTTAGTAATATAAATCAAATTTTTTTTGGCTGTCCACACATTTTACATACTATGTACATACATACGACACAATGTTCTCAATTCAAAATATGCCTCCCTTATCAGAACAGGCTTCATATATATTTAATTTAAGGACTCTGGTAGGAGTATTGATAGTAACCCGTTTTATAAAAAAAAACTATTAAAAATGATTAAATTGACCCAGTCAGAATGGCAAGTGCACAGCATTGTCCAGGCTACGAATCCGAGGCTCCATTATGGATGCGGTTAAGTCTACGTTACAAATAAAAAATAAGTCTAATAAAAATAATAAATTAATTATGAAAAGGGATACATGCAAAAAATACTATCAGATATGAAGAACGGACGAAAAATATTATATTTAATTAAATTAAAAAAATTTGGTTACTGAAACATTGTTGTTAAAAAGAAGGATCTAAAACGTTTTTGGTCTTTGCCCTTAAGCTAACTTAATCGTACGTCATTTTTCCACATTAATTTATTTACGGCTTAAAATTGTAGGCAATCAACACGCACAATGAGTCATAATTGCAAAGGGTTCTGGGTGGCAGCGATCTTAACATGGTCAGCTTTGATGTCTAATTTAGTGTTTGGAACTACAGAGGGGCAGGAGACGCCACTGGCTCTGCCCGTGGCCGAGCTGACTCAACCCACAACAGCTATACAGGGGGAGGTTTGGGAAGAGGATGATCACGAGGTATTAATACGCAACGAACGCGGGACAAAGAGCGATGGTGAGCTCAGTTTGTTATAAGGAATTAAATTGTTTCTAATAATATTAAAATTTTCTTAACAGGCCTCTCATGTCGTTATGGCAAAAATCCATGGACTGAATGTGATACTAAAACTAATACACGTTCTCGAACTTTGACATTGAAAAAGGGGGACCCAGCTTGCGATCAAACTCGCACCATTCAGAAAAAGTGCAAAAAGGGTAAGAATGATACATTTGTGATATAAATCTAATAAACTAAGAAAATGGGATAATATAAAACCAAACTATGCAATTTTCTTGAAATGAATTTCAGCGTGTCGATATGAGAAGGGATCTTGGTCTGAATGTACCACAGGACAGATGACCAGAGCTGATAAATTAAAGGCCACCAGCGATCCTTCATGCGAAGCAACACGTTTAATTAAGAAGAACTGCAAGCCCGGCAAGTCCAAGGATAAGAGTGCCAAGGAGCAGCGCAAAAATAAGGATAAAGGTTAGTAATCGAATTTTTAGATGTGAACACATACTTACAATATACACAAGCTAATTGCATATTTAATGTTATAAGATAATATTTATTTTCATTATAAAAAGAGAACAATATATCTTAACTATTTTCTGGGTATCTTATCTTACCTGCAGCTGCTCGCAAAGGACGTGTTTAAGTAATCTGGTAACAAACACTCATTTTTTTAAAGTCAGATGTTAGATTTTTCCCTGGAGCTCGTTTTTCAAAAATATAAGAACACTAAATAAAATCGTAATAAATAAACCCACTTAATGGATAACCGTAAAAATTATATTTGAATACATTTAAAAAATTGTAGATTTGATTTTAAACAATTTATATAAAATAACGGAATTAACTAAAATCTACTACTAAAGAAAAAGTTTGCAAGAATTTGCGATTGATATGTGAAACCATACCATACCATTAAGTTTATCCAAGTTTCTCCAAACGCAAGAAAACAATACGACTGATCCGGCAGATAGGAATCTTATAGCCCGGAAGATTGTCTGACAATTCATATAAAGCATTAGCCAAGTTATTCGAAAAATAACTTTACACCAACATTAATACATATATACCTTCCCATATTTAAACAAAAGTTATTCAAACATAATTGATGTAAAACGTTCGTCTGAAAATATCAGCTTCTGTATTTGATCTCAATAAAAGAGAACAGAAAAAACAGCGGCACATATAATTGATATAAGTAATACATATATACAATTTAGACATACAATAAATGCAACATTTAATAAAACACTTAGTGTAAATATTGTAAAAAGTAATACAATAGTATTGCAAAGTAACAAAGAGACAATGGCCGATTGGTAATCGCAAGGGCATTGCTAATGCGATTGCGTATTTTAAACAAAACTAACATAAAACCCCCGAAAATGTATCTTTGTATGACTAAACAGTATTGATCATACTTTTAAACTACATACAAGTATCTCCCACTCAAACAGGATTTATTTTTGTTCTTTTTTGTCAAGCGAAAAAAAAAATTCAATTTGAATTATAAAAAGTGAGAAAAATATAATTTTCCGAAATAAATTGTGCAGAACGGTAAACCCTTCCCGCAGAAATAGTCGTTTTAGTTGTAGCTGATAATTATAATAGTTGTATTTCAAAATGAATTTAATATCTGATTCTATTTTAAACAAAGCACATTATTTTAAAATAATAGAGTTATTTATGTATTAAAAAAAAATATGCAACCATAAGCATTATAATACAAACGAAAACTGTATAATCCATTATAGCTTACATATAAATATGTGTGGATTCATATAATTATGTAAAAACACGCATATGTATATGTAAGTGTTGGAAAACAAATTTATATGAATATTTAATGTCAAACGTATTTAACTGAAATTATTTTTATTCTATCGGGAAGCCTTGAAAACTCAATGACACGACAAGTAAATCAGAAATTATATACATAAAATATAGTCATTTGCATTCATACGTATTTACATACATACATTAAGAATACCATGAAAGAGAAAATTAAACAAAAAAAAACTGCAATTTCATAAAATATTATAAATAAAAACTTGACAAGGATTTAAATAAAAACATAATCTATAAGAGTTTATCTAGGATATTCTGCTGTTTTTTCGGTCAACTTGCATTTACACAATACCATTATACCCTTTTTACCCATGTTCAATGGGTTCAGGATATAAAAAGATATATTAATTAAAATTATTCATTCTAATTGGATGTTAATGGTTGTTTGGTAAAATCAAATTTAATGGAAGTAAAGTACTCGTAAGTTCATAAGAGACTGTACTTAATTGTGGTTCTGCTGGAAAACTGTATACGGTTCCAGATGCGGTAACGTTAGCGAGATGGGTAATACATTTCTGGATTAAGCAAACTAATGTAACTTTTTAAACTTACAGCCCAAATTCAAGGCCCCAGGGCTTGCAATTGACTTTTGTCAAACCAATTACGTGCACAATTGTAAGTATCCTATGCGAAAATTGTTTATGCATTTTAAAGAATGTCATCGAGAAGTAATGTTTACATAAAGATATGAGCATGTATGTATCTACGTATGAAATTTTGCTTGGACAAGCAAAAGGCTCGTATTTGGATAGCTGTAGGCTAGGGCTTTTATACAGTTGTTAATAAGAGAAGGCACATTCAACAACCATATTATCAGAGAGTTCAGAGGAGCTATATCCGTTTGAGAGTGAAAAGCACGCAAATAGGGTTTTTGCCATCACGTGTAGGCTGTAAAAGTATGTGGCGGCTGTACATTTATGTACATATATATACATATGTATGTATATACATACAGAAATAATTCTTTCATTGAAATTCCCGTTGCTCGTGTACAAAGTAATTCGAAGAACTGGCAATTTAATACTTGACATTTGTAGCTGCTAGAACTGGGATATGGGACTGAACTGGTTAATATACATACATACATATGTATGTCCATATTTGAATTCAATATGCATGTGTATGTATGTATGTACATTTGAATAAAGACTGACTAAACAGCAAAGCTTTCACAAAAACAATATTATTTACTTGAAGAAGATTTTAAATAATTAGCCTGCAGGAAAGAGAAGATATTATATTCAGTCATGTGAAGAGTATACAAAATATGAATGCGACATTTTTACATACATATCTTTAACTTAAACATCGCCTTTTTTGACTTATGAATGAAGAAAATGAGCTATATGTACAAATCAATGCATAAATGTAGATATATGTACATATAGTCACCCCTGACTGCGTGTCGTATCAAGTTTCAGTCGATTGTGCGCCTGCAAAAATGTACATGCATATGTATGTATGTACATACATATGTACTGCGTTTGCCCGACATCGACAAGTATCTATGTACGTATATACAGATGCATGTATGTTTAGCGCTGTCATTAAGATCTGATTTTTGCACATCAGCTACGTCATCAACAATGACGGAAGCAATCATTAATGGACATGCAAGATGTGCAATTGTCAGAAAATATTGGAATACATACATATGTACATACATATGTTTTTGTGTATGTACAGATGTTGGTATATATGACAGAAATTCATACATAACTATGTATATTTAATAATCTAAGTATATATATGTATGTATATGTATACGAATAAGCGACTAACAATAACGTCAACACCAATAAATCCTGAAAATCCGGGAAAACGGTTAACATTGGCACCTAGCAACACATTGAGATACCATTTCTCACCAAATGAGCAGGATAAAACTGTGAGAACAAGATAGAGAAAGAGAAAAAGAGAGAGAGAGAGAGAGCGGGAGAGAGAGCGGAGGAGAATGAGAAAGAGAGAGAGAGTGAGTCAGAAATATTGAGACCGCAAGCGTAGAGAGAGAGAGAGAGAGAGAAAGATAGAGAGGAAAAGACAGAAAACGCAAGCGCGGAGAGAGAAAAATTCAAAGATATTTTTAGAAAAAAAGTGGAAGGTGAATGCTCATATGCAGAAAAAAGTCAGCATACTTCAAATTGTATTTAAAGCCAAATCCAAGTTGTTTACCGTTTTTGCTAGAGAATTCTGCTGTCTCGGCTGTCTAAAAACCTGCAGCCTTCCGGGCTCTCCGGCGACTGGACAACCACAAATATATTTACAAACAGACACACATAACTGCAATACAAACAGACCAATGCCATACACATATGTATGTATATTAAAAGTATAAACTAAGAAAGTAAACAAAGAAGCAAAAGAAGAAAATACATATACATACATACATACATAAGTATAAATATATTTTTCAACAACGTCGTTTGCCGTACAATCTCAGGCTTCTTACTCGAGCATGCGATACATGTATGTTGTACATATGTATAATGTATCTGCATATGTCTGTACATATAAACATATTCACTATACCAACATCAACAAAATGTTTTGTTTGTTTTTTTTTTCATTTTATTTCCCTTGCCTGGCTGGATATTTGATGTTAGGCTTTTCTCCTGTCTGCTTGAATCAATTTTTGGTTTCTCATCAAAGCAATGTCTACTGTGCTCTCTGCTGGCAAAGTTGAATTTGACTTGATTCTGACACACTCAATCTAAAAATCCACTCAAAACTCGTTTCCTATCGCATGGAATGGAGAGTATAACACACATTATTAAAAAAATGTATGTATATGAGTAAAATTGTTGTGGATCTGGATATGTTTGATAAAACAGTATTTGGATTGCAAGTACCCATTTTCTTACTCCTTGCGTACATAAATATTTAAATTAATTAAACACTGGGTGTCTAGAAAAAATTAAAATAATTATTAAAATAAAATTTTAATAATCAAATAATTTTTTAAAAAAAATTTAAACAAAGTTTTCGCAATTGTCCCCTGGTGATCTGGAATGTATGAAATCTATAAGCGTTATCATAGATGTTAATTGTTACAGTGGATAAAGATAATGGAATATACGTAGTACATATGTATAAATGAGTAGTGCTGTAAATTATATTATATATAAATATTAATAAACTCATTCGGTCTTATCTGAAAATAAATGCATTTACTCTCCATCAATCATATGACAAAAACAGCCTGATGCTTGTGCCACTTGTCACAGCAGTAGCTGCTAGAACGTTGCAACGCAATAACAAAAATGTCATTGGTTATCGATAAGAGTTAATGTCATATATATTTAGACAGGTATAAACTAATAGATACCGATCCCAAAGAGTGGTGATAAAAGAGAATAAGTCACCTTAAACTCCGTTGAAATTCCGCTCAGTGTATTGAGTGTGTGGCAAGCTGAGTTATTTTGTTACGTCTCGTATTTCAAGTGTTGCTTGTTACTTGCAGCGTCGCCAGCCGCAGCATATGCCAGCTTCACTCAGTTCTCGCCCAGCTCTGGAGAGCGTCGATCGGCCACGGCAACGCGTACTTAGGTGAAAATTATTTTCAAAGCTTTTGCTAATTGAGATTTTAAACATAGCTCTGACGGAATTGCAACAGAGCAGTAACCCCAGGTGAAAGAGAACCTTTTGAGTGAGTCTCTCCCGTGTTTTTGTAAATGGTGCGCGGTAATATCCGAAGAATTCTTTACCTCAATTATTACAAATTCCAGCACTCAGTGACGGGGATCAAGTTCCAAACAATATTTGCTAAAAACTTCTCCTGATTCTTAAAACTAACTTACTTGATCACGCTTAAAAGAATCAAGCAAAAAAAAAATCGAAAGAGAAAGGTAATTTGAAATATGTTTAATTTATTTACAATTTTTTAATTCATACAGTTTTAAATAGTTTTTGCGATTTACTTAGTTGCTACATATTTTACACTGTGGTGGTTACTTAAACTCAAACATATTACATATGTCACAGACATGCGAGATATGTATATACAAATAAATGATGATTTATAAATAAAAAAATAAAATGTAGTGCTGCAGAAATTTCAATTAAGACTACCCCCTAATTTATAGGTTTGCAGTTTGTCTTAATTTTCTTAACCTTTATCGCAAAATGTCAACTTTATGCGAAAGTTTAAAAGTTAAACAGAATGCTTATCTTACTTAGGAAATTTGTCGGTATATACATAATATGTGGATATCATTTTTTATTTGTATGACGACCAACATCCTGGTTCAAATAACAGTGAGCTATGGAGTTAATGCAAATGCTCTGCTTTTCTTCTTCATTTTATATGAGGTTTCGTATACCACACGCAGATTAAGATTGTTTATATTTATTAATCAATGCAAGCATTATTTCTTTGATCTATATTCAACCTAGATTTTGGACCGTTTCTCGGAAAATATAAGAGCCAGAAAATTTTTTTTTGTGGTATATGTGTCGAGTACCTTTTTTAGATCACTCTTAAGGGAGGCCGGCCCCTGACTTAAAAGCAGAAACAACAATAAAAGGGCAGCGTAACAGCAAAGTGGGTCAGGACTGAAGCGAGGCGTAAAAGTATATACATACATATATAGTCGCTAAAGAATAAGCATAGGATGAATGTACAGTAACACATTAATATGCCAAGATATGGAAAAATAGCAGCGTTGCTTTTATCCATCCTCAGTTTCAATTGTTAATTGACAATCTATTCGAATTTTTACTTATCTGTATTTATTTATTATAATATATTTTTTTAAGTATCCAAAAGTGAAGTGCTAGATAGGCCAAAGAACAAAATGTCGATATCAGTTTTTATTGATTTCGGGAAAAAGTTAAGTTATCGTTAATTGGAAATAAACTTGATCTTTTCTAGCACTAGGAAGAACTAATTTTTAAACTTCAAGTTTCTAGGTTATCCTATCCTTCCTACCTATTTGCGGGGTATAAAAAAGGTAAAAGTACTCGCTGTGGAACCCTTCCCAGTCAACTGTATTTTTTCTGCATTCGCTTTCATCCCGTTTCATGTCTTGTTTACTCTGAACTTTAAACAAGCGTCAATTGCTTAACTACAACTGCCCGTGCAAATAGTTCGTACACATAAAAATGTATCCGTTCAGAGACTGAAGTCAATTGGTCTCAAAAATTATACACATGTCTCCAGACAAGGCAAATACAGTTGCATTCCTTTAAATAAATTATATTATAAAATTGCTGCTGCAGCTGCTACCAGTGGCCGTTCTTGGATCGCTGATCTTATATATGCATATACAGCTTACAACAAAATTTACATCAGACAACTTATTCATAAATTATTTTACTGATTGCCTTAAAAATGAGCGAGAGGAATGCCGGGTCCGCTTCACATGTTCACCAGATGTGCAACATCTACAATGAAATTGTTTAAAACTAAATTTTGGAATGCGTTCTGAAGGCAGACGGTTCCTGAATAATCTGAATGTTATATAAAAATAAAATACTTGAATACGATGGTAGAACATAAAAAATGACTTAAATTTTGGGAACCATAAGCTTCATTTTTTAAAGCTGTTCTCAACTACAAGTGCGTGTTATGAACCTTGCTCCCTTATTCAGCAGTTGTTTATGACTAAGCTAAAGTTTTCAACTTTGTTGACTAGTTGCAAGTACATATAGTTGAAATGTTTTTTGGTGGTTCTATGCGGCGCCAATTGTGTCCCTTGGTTGGCTTTTTAGTTGCTTTGTTTGTTTTAAGTTGGATTTTTGAAACTTTTTAGAGTACGTAGTTAATGTAGTTGTTTAAGAATCTGCGTTTCAAGCCACTCAATTTTTTTAAAGTCGCATTTACTTAATTACTTTTACCTATAAGGCAAAATATATTTAATTTTCTCGACCCTAGTATAATTTAATTTTTTTTTTTTCCTTTTAATCAAAATATATTTAATTTTCTCGACCCTAGTGTAATTTAATTGTTTTAGTGTTTAAGCAATTCATGCAAAATAGGTTGTTTGAAATTTTGCCTCTCAATTTTTTTTAGGCACCCAATTTAAGTTTACTAAATTTAATAATTTGCATATTATGTTCTTTTATTATTATGTCCGATTTTCGCAGGGAGCCAGAGGACATAGCTGGCCACCTGAAATGATTCTTTTAAAAACCGTGTCCATACAAGTCATGATCCATTTCTGGTTAACGACAGTGCTGCTGATGCCAACGTTGATTTATAGTCATGGGCATCATGGCAGCGGGAAAAACAGTGCCATGGCTTTGACTGAGCTCGCTAGGGGTGCGAAACTGGTTATGGAAAATCACTCTGGTGACGTGATAGTGCGTCCAGCACGTGAAGCTGAAACGGACAAGTTGGCTACATTGCCTGTAACTGCTACAGTTGGTGGTATTAGCGGTGGAAATAAACGTGCAAGAAACAACAAAAAAGCGAACAAGCCGCACAATCAGATGCAGCGCGCAGATGCAGCAGGTTCTCGCAAGCCAAGCTTAAAGAAATCATCTTTACACACAGGTAAGGATGTACTGTCGGTGCAGCCGCGACATTTGCAAAAGCCTAAGAATGAGGAACATCAGCATCGTGCAGGCAAAAGATCGGGAGCAAGAACAAAGGCGACACAAAATGGTAAGCTAAAAAAAGCTCAGCCCCAAATATTTGATTATGTTCATTTTTAATTCTTTGGTTTAATTCACCTGTTTGAGTAGGCAAATAAGAGGGCTTTAAATTTAAAACTATTTTAAAAACCTTTGAACATAAAAAACAAAAATGGTAATTCATAAACTTTACGAAACAAAACTATAAAATGGCCGATTTGGTCATATGCATATTCTTGTATATTATTGTTAAAAATACGATTGTATAGCCAAGTCAACTACGTTCTTCAGGTTTTACCCCAACGTTTTTTAACTGGTCACATACATTTATATTAATAATTAAAATAAATAATATAGCTTAATAAATATATTGTCTTTCACACAGCACCAACTTGTCGTTATGCAAAGAGTTCATGGACGGACTGTGATGTTAAAACTAACATGCGCACACGTACTCTATCTTTGAAAAGGGGCGAGTCCCACTGTCTACCCACTCGGACCATACAGAAAAAGTGCAAAAAAGGTTAGTAAAACCAAAAGTTAGTCAACAGCGATTGAAATAAAAGTCAATCTATGGCCCATGGTAGATAATGATGGCAGCAAAGGAATCTATTTCATATATTGATTTGTCACATTTTCGTTTTTTTTAGCTTGCCGGTATGAAAAGGGACCCTGGTCAGAATGTATAGATGGACAAATGACACGTGAGGAGAAATTAAAGGCATCTGAAGATGACACTCAACAGAGCTGCAACCTCGTTCGCATCAATAACAAAAAGTGCAATCCTAGTGCTATAGACAAAAATACAGCAGGCGGCGTTCGCTCTACCAAGGTGCGTAAGCACAAGGAGAAAGGTAACTACTGCGGCTACAATACAAAGTCTTTACTAATCTTTGAGAAATCGCAGGTACCCGCCAGACACCGTCTCCAGTTTAATCGGTGAAATGGGTAAGGTATATAAAAAAACAACAATGTATTTAGCAACAGCACAAAATATTTGTAGCGTTAAGTATAAAAATGGTTAATTTAAAGTTCGGCCCGCGTTTAGCAGGCATATTATATATTTTATATATACTTTAAAACTGTTTTAAACGTTTTTTTTTCAATATTTGGGTCTTAAAAATATTTGTCATTTTGTATATTGTTTCTATATTCTTTATGGATTAAAATCTTTTAAAATGTACTCATACTCTTGCGTGGCAATAAATAAGCAATGGATGATGATAATGAGTTAAAATGTAAAACAGTAAAAATCAAAATGTAATAAGCCTAATAATTTATTCTAACGTCGCTCAGAATTTGAGTATCTGTTACTGTTGGAAAAACCAGAACTACCACCAAACGAACCACCGCTATAGCTTCTTTGGGCGATGCTGCTACTGAATCCCTGTGCGATGTTGAAACTATTCCGGGCCGTGCTCGATGGATCAAAGCGATTGCCAGATTCGCTAAACGCGTTAAAGCCACTTAAAGATCCTCGGTAGGAAGTAGATCTTCCGGTTGATCCATTGCCACCGTTCATGACGTTGCCGCCTCCGACATAATTTCTAATGGATCCTCGGCCACCACGACTGCGTCCACTGCCACCGCCCGTATCGCGTGCTATGTATTCTAATTCTGGATTTACATTCTGATTTGCCTCCCGCAGAATCTCAATCAAAGCGCGTGCGCATTTGGCATTTTTTCGTGTAAAGAACGCATACGATGTTCCTGTAGAATGCTTCCGTCCAGTGCGCCCAATTCGATGTATGTAGTCTTCTGATGACTGTGGAAAATCAAAGTTGATGACATACTTAATGCCATCGACGTCAAGGCCACGTGCTGCCACATCGGTTGCCACTAATATATTAGCACGGCCACTACGAAAATCATTAAGCACACTGTCACGATCCATCTGGGATTTGTCGCCATGTATGGAACCCACACCAACACCAAAAGCATTTATGAACCGTGCCAGTTCATCCACCTTTTTCTTAGTGGCTACAAATATGATAATCTTTCCGGGCATAGCGGCCTGGTCATAAATGTGTGATAACAGATCTTTTAATTTTGCGCCTTTCTCATGCTCAGCGCAAACTTCTACATACTGCCGAATGTTGTGGTTGGCTGACAGTTCCAATGAGCCGATGTTTATCTTTGTAAAATGTCCAGATATAAGCTACATTAAAAATCACCACAAAATCAAACTTACCTGTATGTAGTTGCCAAGGAAGTCTTCTGCTAGCTGACGTACTTCTTTTGGCCAAGTTGCGCTCCACATAAGTATTTGACGGTCTGGCCTGATTTGGCCAAGTATTTTACGTATCTGCGGCTCAAAGCCCATGTCCAGCATACGGTCAGCCTCATCCAGTACAAGGTATGTGCAACGACGCAGATTGGTTGTACCGCCTTGTAGAAAATCAAGCAAACGGCCAGGTGTGGCAATCACGATTTCGACGCCGCGTTGCAAGTCACTTGCTTGCTTAGAACGCGGTGCTCCGCCAAAAATACATGTATTGCGCACAGAGGAGCTGGAGCCAAAATCTTTGGCCACCGACTGAATTTGCTGAGCCAGTTCGCGCGTAGGCGCTAGTACAAGTGCTATGGGACCATCACCACGCTTTAATGGCTCTTGCCCTCTGATGTGCACTATGGCAGGTAGTATAAAAGCAAGCGTCTTGCCTGAACCTGTCTTAGCTATGCCAACCAAGTTGTTGCCTGACATAACTATTGGCCACGATTGGGCTTGTATTGGTGTGGGTTCTATGTAGCGCTGACGCCGTATTTCATTCATGCAATATTCTGGAAAGCATGCTTCATCAAAACACTGAATTGGGTTGGGTGCCAGACCCCGTACGGTGATTTGATGCTGGGCACGGTAGCAATCAACTTCCTGTGATGAACGATTGCGAGTTTTTGGATGTTCCTGGTAAAAGCTTTTCTGAAATGGCTGTAGTCGCATGTCCGACCAGTTAATATTGTGCAAGCCTAAGCGAATAATTATTAGTTGATATATGATACAAATAATGCTACATACTGCCAAAATCATCGTTTACAGCACCAGCACCTCGGTTCAGACCGCCACTACGACGCGGACGGCTTTCGATGCGTCCAGAACGTACTGAAATATTGTTTTCAAAGAATTATAAAAATATTTGTGTTTTTTGGATTTTAAATATGTACCTCTACCATTACCATGTACGCCGAAACCAGAACGTACTGCAATATTTGTTTCAAAGCATTTAGTAAACGAAAGCCATTTTTAAACATTTGGGAATATTATACATACCGCCACCACCTCCTCCGAGGCTACTGTGTCGCGGTGGCGCCATGGCTCACTTTATTTACAACACGAAACCGGTACAAAAATACCAATAATGATTTTGGGCTTCTACTCTCGTTGTCCTCTTTAACTTCCGTACGTTTAATTGGTTGGTTTAACTGTTTTTGCAAATTTAAACAAAAGTTAAAATAGTTATGAGGTTAAGGGATTTAAATAATATTTGTTCAGTATATTTATATAAATTTGCAAAATGATGTGTCCTTTGTCGGATTGCTTTACATTTTCTAAACTTGCTTCTTCTTTCGATATTTTGACTTACTAGTGCCATCATAATTTGACGATCTGGTAGCACTCATTGTGTAGAGAAGATGGCAACGCATACGTTTATGTTTCGGTATCTATCTGGCAGCTCAGCCCCATGAAAATTGTGAGAGCCCACCTAAAATTTGCTTACCAATTCTTGTTTGGCTTGAAAACCCATTTCTTTTCTTAGCTGAATAACTTTTTACTATGGATTACCTTTTTTTTTTTTAGTTATGGCTCTCGTTTTACGACTTTCATCTACTTTTCTATATGTTGCATATTTTTCTTACTAACAGAAACAGAAAGATATATGTACATATTTACATACATAGATACATAAATAAAAATAGATATGTATTTATTATAAATAAATATATTAAATCTAACCTATTTTGCTTATACATAATTATTTAACTAGTGCTATTTTATTTACTACGTTTCTAATTTGATTATGTTTTTTTTAAGTGGAAAAATGTTGTATGGCTTCAAAAATGTCTCAGCAAGCATACTTTAACTTTCATTGAGTGGTGACAATTTAAGAAAAACAACAAAACTAAAAAAAATTCCTCGGCTGATTTAAACAAAAATGTCAAATTTTTCAGTGGCCATTTCGTAAATTGGAAAATCAAAATAATTCATTTATTTGAATCTGCAGACATAGTACGTTGCAATTTGCAAATGACTCCAATCGCAATAGGGCGAATGCTGTACGGGGGCTCACGCTTCAGCCGCAAGCTCATAAATACTTCTCGTGCGCTCACATCAGGCTTATGGCACACCATGATTAATAGTGTCATGCTACAGACACAGGCGGGAATTAAGTGCAAAGAAAAGAGGGCGTATATGCCACCCTGCAATCTATATTCAAACTGTTTAGAATCCCCGCATCTTGTGTATTTGATACACCGTCGCTACTCAACATGTGAGAAAACATCAACGCAGATACTGTCTAAATTATTCCCGCAGACATCAATGGAGCTAGACGATGAGGCGAGTCGTGATCGCCGTAAGCGTGAGGAAGAGGAAGAACTTAGGGAAATGGAGCGGGCCTGGAAGCGTATGAAAATAGGGTTTGGGGTCTTTGGTGTGGGAGGTGTGATATTCTCTTTTTGGGCTATTTACTTCTTTGGTAAGCCGTCGCTTGATGAACAAGGAAACGAAGTTACGGACGAGTTCAGTTCGTTGCCGCTGGTTAAGCAATACATGGCACGTACTTTTAAGTCGCTCAATCATTTTCAAAGGTTCATTCAGGAACCCTCGAGTCAGAAATTGCTGCCTGATCCGTTACAGGCACCTTATGTTCAACCCCCCTACACCCTGGTACTTGAGGTTAAGGACCTACTTATACATCCTGACTGGACTTATCAAACGGGGTGGCGTTTTAAAAAACGTCCTGGCGTGGATGTTTTCTTAAGGGAATGTTCCAAATATTTTGAGATTGTTGTATATACAGCCGAGCAAGGAATGACGGTTTTTCCACTGCTTGATGCCCTCGATCCCAGCGGCTATATAATGTACCGTCTTGTGCGTGATTCAACTCACTTTGTTGGTGGCCACCACGTTAAGAATCTTGATAATCTGAATCGTGATCTCAAGCGTGTGGTAGTCGTGGACTGGGACAAAAACTCGACTAAAATGCACCCGGGAAATACATTTTCGATACCACGCTGGTCCGGAAACGACGATGACACAACATTATTTGATCTTATCTCGTTCCTGAGCGTGCTCGGAAGCAGTGAAGTGGACGATGTGCGGGAGGTTCTTCAATATTATAATCAGTTTGAGGAGCCCATTGCTAAATTTCGCGAAAATCAACGAAAGCTATGTGAACAGATGCAGGCCGATGAATTCGAGAAGCTGAGTAAGCCAAAGCCTATGGTTAAGAACTGGTCGCGCGGCTTCATGAAGCCCTAAAGGTATATCGTAGAAGCCTTTTAGGTTTAGACTTTAACGTTCCCTTTGCATTGTTGTGATTTAACAAATTATTATCAAAATAATGTGTATATTTATTTACTCTTAAATCCAAGAACTAATAATTTTATTGATTATGTCTTTGCCGCTGACGGTTTAGTTGCAGTTACTAGTTAAAATCCAGCGAACTATGTAATTTTTCCAATTGGTCGTTTATATCCTGAAGTAGAGTATGTAGATCCGTCAGCTGGGCTATTTTCCTAATGCTACTGTGGCCAGTTTGCACCATGCTTGCATGCAAAATATTCCTGGCTACGTCGAACGTCAGCTGCTCCCTTTTCAGTTTTTTTCTTATCTCCAATTGTAATTTCTTGATGTAAAAGATCTGCCGTCTTCGCTTATAGCAATGGAACTGCCGTTTTAATGTATATAAGATGAGCAGCAGCCAGAATGTAAGCACAATTACAAAATAATAGGGTACCTTAATTAAAACAAAACGTCCATTAACGTCGAGAGCGAAACTTAATCTATATGCTGTCTTCTCTCCCTCACCATCCATTGCTGCATATACGATATATTGATGAACTCAAACAATACTAATGTACTTATGTGCCATAGACTTGGAATCAAATGACACAAAATTCAATGAAAATACAAATGATCGATATATGTATATAAAACTGTGATTATTTCTTGGTCTGATCATAGTCCAATCCGTAAAAGCATTTTAAGTCGTGGGCAAATACAAAGACAACGTTACTGCTGCAAGTGTTAAATATTACTGTAAAACGATTGTATACTAAAGATAGTTTATATTGGTCATCGTTGAACGGTGAATGGAGAGCTTTTCCAGAAATATTGTGTGATAATCGGTAATATATTTTTGGTTTCAAATGATAAAATCAAATAGTCAAGTGCTTGGGCACTAAGCAACCTGCAGCATTGCAAACAAAGAATACAAACTCAGAATTAAATTCAAGGACATCGTCGAGGCAGCCAACTTGCAGCTATACATACATATATATATTTGTAAAATACAGAAAAGTTGAAGTATATTGCGCATTGCAATGTATCTGTAATTGTATATATAAATGTACAAATATATATAAAGGTGATAATATATACACAAAAGAGGAAATCCTCATACATCCATCCACATTTGCAGCGCGCACACGTGGCCACTTAAGCTTCGCCCACGCAAACTCAGCAACATGTTGCCGGCTAAAGTTTTTCTTTGTTTTGTGTGTGTTTTCGTATGTGTAGTTGAACACGTGCTAATACAAACGAAACACTTTCAACAATCAACAACATTGGTTTTGTATTTGCCATGCGCAGCTCTGAATAGGAGAAACTAATCGGGGCATCAACTTGACTTGAAGAGAATTTCAATATTTTTAAAGGGATGCTGTGGTTGCCTACCCTGCACTCATTGAATATGGGTCAAAAGGGTATATTGTTTTAGGGTAAATCTACCCAATTATCTCCATAAATAAGATATATTCTTAATCAGGATGACGAGCTGCATCGATGTAGTTTCGTCTGTCCGTCCGTCCGTCCGTCAGAGTGAACGCATAGATTTCGGAAACTAAAAATTCTTGAGACATGTTTTCTGCTATACGAAGATCGAGCTTATACCTTTTTTTTCGATATCTCGTAAAAACAACATATTGGCATCCTTGTTAGATAGCTTCAAAGTAATATAAATTGTATAATAATTATTTAATGTTTACGACATGAAAAGCTATAAAATAGATATGGACAAATATGTACGATGTGTTTAAGCAATGCATTGGTCTCTGAAGAGGATAGTGGATTCGCAAATAAATGTAAATGAAAATATCAATTGTAGCAAATTAACGCATGCGCCGAGCAACTATAGGAGATACATATGAGTCGCCGAGTTGTTGCCTCACTTTCACTGTGCAAACGTCAAAGGAATAGTTGTAGAAATCTGGAACAGTGCATAAGAACTGTCAGCCTCCTTGTCGACGTTTTGAGGATGGCAAGTTGAAAAGCTTTTAATCGGGTTGTGAAAAGGAGCAATATTCTGTTTCCGAATTTGTTCTCTTCTGTTTGGATTTAAGTATATTGCAAAAAGCTTTTGGCAACGCCGCAAATGTTGTTCAGTTTAGACAGAAAGTACGTCGTGTTCGTGTGCTGCGCCGCAATTTCTGATAGAATATTGTTTGTATCTCGAAACGGGATTGCAATTAAGAGCTGCCAAGTAGATTACATAGTGAAGGCGTGTAAGTGTGTTTAACAAATTAATAAATAAAGCAATGGAATAAAATAAAAGCTGGGGAAATTAAATCGGATGCGGTTTGATATTATGTGGGTATGTGCTGAAAGTATTCCCCAATACTTGTTATGTTGTTTTTCCGTATCAAAAGAAAATAAACAAAATAAAACAAAATATTTTCTATATGTGTTTTTGCTTATATTTCATGTTTAAGAGTAAAATTTATCCTCACATAATACTCTCTTCAAAATGTACATTAGGTAGTTATGCACTATGCTCCATAAGTGCTTCTCCGTATTGCAAAACGTTTTTAAATACAGATTTTCTTGCTTTTTTTTTGTCTTTAAATGACTAAAAATCGTAATGCGTTTGTTGAAATTCTATTTTAATTTTAATTATAATGTCGAAATCCGTTTGAAGTTATTAGGTTTAGATGCTGTAAGAAATATAATAAACAATTAATAACTAAATAAATATGAAAACATATTTTTAAATCCCTAGAAAACTCCAAACTTGTAAATAGCTTAAGTTTTTTCCAAGGGACATGTTTTGAGATATGAGGTATCGTCTTACTTATGGTTTATATCCTTTAATAGCACTTAATATTTACAAACTGCAGAATTACTACAGCCACACCCTAAACATATTTGTTTCGCAAGAACAATGTTCGTGCACAGCTCTCACACAGGCACTTACACAAAAACTTACAAGGGGAAGACGTAGAGGACCGCAACATGAATCAACATAGGTAGGTTACAACAAGTTGAAATAGTAAATTTGAGTAAGCCTAAAAATAGGAAAGGGTGCAAAAATGTTAGCTACAAATAGAAACAAATGTCAGATGAAATTAAATCAGTTAAAAAATAACAAACCTAAATAATCCAGAGTGTACTTTTCAAACCGAGCTTATGGGCCTCGAAAAAGAACTATGTAATTATTTCTCATATGATTTCTTTATTCAGTGGGGGTAAGCATGTGACAATTTATTTTCTTACTATGTACATATTTATGATAAAAGCCACGAAGGTCACTTTAACTGTGTGTTGCGTTTTCTTGTTTGAACTTTGGTTTTTTTAAAATAAATTTCTAATTATATATGTATAAATTACAATCCTTGTTATAGCCTTAATAAAAGAAGGATACAAAGAAATAACCGCAGCGATGGCAACGGAAACCTTTCTTGACTTGACAAGCGACCGAGCAAAATCATCGAAACGCCCCATAAGGCCAAAATTACTCAAATTACCGGACGTTACCACACCACACCGTAGTCGCAAGAAGATTAAAATAAAGGTTGGTAATAGACAAATTTTTAAAGTGTACGCTTCAGGACAAATTTCACTCCTTGATAATGTTTAATCTGCAGTCAAAAGATCGCCCTGCAGCTGTACGTGATCGCATCTATGATGATCCGGCCTACACAGAAGACATAAGCCATCTTGCAAACCCCCAGCGCCGGAGCAGCATATCGGGAAAATCTTCGAGAGATTATAAACTTAGTTCCGATAACTCTACGCAGCCGGTGGCAAGTAGCAGCTCTTTAGGTAAACGCAGTCAATTGACAAAGGACTTTTTAAAGTATGCGATGAATGCACCCAGCAACAGTGGAGCAGTAAGCATAAACTTTGATTCCAGTAGTTCGGACAACGAGCAACCGAGGCTATTTAAAGATGGTAGCGTACCAAGGCGTGCTTTAAGCCTGGAGCGAAATTTAGCAGTTACTGGGGCCGAGAAGAATGATAAGAAATCGGCCCCTCAAAAGCGCAGCTCCAAGCAAAAGCGAAATCTGAGCCTTGACAACAGCCGAAAGGGAACACAGCCACATCTGCAGCAGATTCCAGCAAAAAGCATACAGAGTTACGAGCTCGAAACACTAAACACTCGGAAGGAACACAATCGGAAGAAATACCTGGAAACAGAAATGAAACTTGGTCGGGGCTCCAGCGATCAGGATGACCTTTTCTCGGTACGTAGCTCGGCACAGAACTCGGCCGCCACGTTACCCATAGAGACGAATGTTAAGTTGCCAATTGGGCGACGTCTTTTAAAAGGCGAAATTGGTATCAAGAGCTTTAACTACTACCTCCTGAAGGAGGGCTTAAAGAGCTCTAAGAAGCTTGATAAGAAACGCAATACAGGTGATACAGCCGGCAATAGTGTCAAGAAATTGCATACACGCAGCGAAGAGAACATTTATGAAGAGATATTCTTTAAGGATACGCCAAGCTCAATTAAACCAAAAAACAGTGCACCAATAACAGCTGGAACTGTGCTACCCGATGAGGATGTCGAAAGACAGCACCAGCAGCAACAGCAATGTTTGCCAGATTCAGTCGTTTTTGCCGATTGTGAGCTCTGCATGCAGCAATGCAGAAATGAAAATTGCAAGTATTGTCTAGTCCAAGGTGAGTCGACGGCAAATAGTCAACTGCAGCAGGACAATGGCAGCGATAAGCTGGCAAGCACAGAAAGTGGATTTCCGGCTGCCCACATTCTTGAATTTCAGTCATACAATCCAAGCAATCCGGGCGTATATAAAATTGAAACGACACCCGTGGCAATAACGGGCGAATACAATCCAATACTGCAGTTCCAGAAATCTTCTGCGAAAACATCCACATCTGCCACGATATCTTCCTGCGAGCAGCAGCATAATAATAATAACCATCGCAACCACCAACAACAAGATCAGCATCAAAAGCAGCAACCAGCTTACAGAGGATTTAATAAACACCAAGAACATTCCAGGTCTCACCAGCATAACTTAGCAAGTCGTCCGCTTGCGAATCACTACAACGTAGGCGGCAGCCTGTTGCTGGCACAGGTGACAGCACGGCAACCGCAACCGCAACAGCATCTGCAACAGGGTTATATTGTCGGCTACAAAAATGGTAGTGTTGCACCGACAGCCTCATCCGGGCACCGTATTAATACGAAGTCTTCCTCGTCTAGTGACTCACTGCCCTATCACAAATATAACACAATGCCACTATTAGACGCGAATGTGTTTGCAGCTCCGGCCACGGCTGACATCTACTATGCTATAGGAGGAGTAGGGGCGCCATCGCTGCATCCTTTAATGTGCGCGGCCAGTAGACCTATTGGTGGCTCGCAAATTTTGGTCGATCAATTTGAATCGCATATGTACAAGAGCGACTCAAAGGCTTCCATCCTGAGTGAATTTTCTCTGCGCAGCAGCGATAATTCACAGCGGTACTCGCGATACCCGCATCGCTCCAGTCTCTTCTCCTCGCACACTCCTCGCACAAATCATCGTCGACTTTTTGGCAGCACGGAGAACTGTCGAGTTGCCTATGACTGTAGACGCTGCAGCTTTGACGGCGTCATGAGTGCTGCTGGAGTCGGTGTGACCCCGGCTGATAAATGCAGCAACACGGATAACTGTCGCTACGAGTGCCGTAACTGCGACTGCTCATCGAGCTATTTCAGCTCCGACTTTGATGATATTTATGGCTCGATGGCGCGTGGTGGCAGCAGTGGCATACCCCGTAAAACGGCGGCAGGTACGTTGCCATCTAGTGGACCGACGGATCCAACTACTAGCTACAAGGCACCGACCCCTGAACAGCCGCAGCCGCAACAGCTCGACCTCAAGCAGAACAAATATGCCATGGACTTCTTCAAGCAT
The DNA here is from genome assembly GCF_035044405.1 of Drosophila montana. NCBI lineage: Eukaryota > Metazoa > Arthropoda > Insecta > Diptera > Drosophilidae > Drosophila > Drosophila montana. The sequence goes on from NW_026997456.1 coordinate 374,801, forward strand.
GTCAATGATGTAAAGCGCAGCATTTATCAGTCCGAAACGCAGCGTAATAATAGTTTGGACTCAACACGTCGTGGATATCGAACCAGCACCAACAATAACTCCGATTTAAGTCCTAAAATCAAAGCATCATATCCTCTGGAAGCGACATTTATTGTGACGACATTGCCACTTAGCAAAGGGCGGGGCATGACAGCAAAGCCCACGCCGGCGCCTAGGACCAGCCTTAAAAATCAGTCGCAAAAGCAGACACCAGAGGAAGATACGACGCACACACAAAGTAATCGTAAGCTGCATCCTACGGAAATACATGAATATCCTTCATTGGATCGACTAGTAGCGTCCACAACAGGTGCTACACCAAAGTGGCAGAGCCGCGCAACGTCGGAGGAAGGGCCTAAAGGCAACAAACAAAGGACCATGCACAAAGAAACAGAGCTAAGAGAGCGACGTGATCGAAGTGCACCTACAGCTTCAATTGAGCCAATTGCCTCATCTACAGTGGGTACATCAGGTAAGAAACATCATCGCTCGAATAGCGGCAACCCAGCGTCAACCATACGTCGCAAGGATATACCCGCGCCACCGCCACCCTCGCCAGCCACTTACTCAGATCTGCAAGAATTAAAGGCCAATATGGAGGGACTTCAGGACGACACTAAGTCACGCTCTTTAGAGAGTGAAGCCAGCGAAACTCCCACAACTACAGGGCAAGCGGCTGTTAAAATAGTTGAAGCTACTGTAAAATGCACAGAGCCAGTTGTATTAACAGACGCAGCTCAATTGGCACTGATAGCAGAAGAAACCGGAAAGAGCAATGCAACAATGGTGCCAAGCAAAACTGCACCGGAAGCGGATGATGATGATGTTTTCTACGATGCACGCAGCGAAAACTCGATAGGCGGCTTAAGTGTCGCACCCTCAACGGAAGGGGCTCTACAATCATCGAATTCTGGTCAAAAAAAAAAGGTAAGCATGCAAATTTAATAAACTAAAGCTAGGAATCCATACCTTTACAAGCAAATAAAGCCCAAATTAATGAGAAACTAAAGAAGTCTTCGGTACGCCGAAAATTTAATACCCATTCGGACATTTTCCTTTTGGGTTTGCTCGGAAATTTGTGTTTAATGAAAATATCTTGGGAAACAGAGTATTTTGCAATACAAAAACTCATTTTCGACTGATTCTTCCCATAGTCCTATATAATATAGTAGTGCGATATTGATAAAATTTAATGCAAGCAGCAAAGTTTAAGTAAGAAATGGCGGGTTTGAGAAGTACTTATTTTTGACCTATCGTTTCTATGGCAGCTATATGATATAGTGATCCGATCAGGCCGATTCCAACATATGTATTGCCTACATCAGAAAGACGGCTTCAAAACTGAGACTTGCTCGAATAGAAGCAGACAGATGGACGTGGCTTTATCAAATCGGCTGTTGATACTGATATAGAATATATATATTTGATGGGGCTCGGAGATATCTCCTTCTATGCGTTACAAATTGCATGACATAATTATAATATGCTATCTAGGGGTATAAAATTATCATTTCATTTAAACCCTGCACTAAATAAAATGCGATGTTTATTGTAGGATCTTTATGAAACAAGCAGGAATAATATTTTCTTCAATTTATTTTTTACATTTTTTACAGGATGTGTGCTTTATACAGCCAGAACTTGATAAGTCTGGCGTATTTGCACAATCGGTAGGTACGAACCTCACAACGAACCTCTTGCAAGAGCAAGAGCAGCTCAAGGACATTGTGGAGAACTCCTTACCAAGCACAACGATGGATGCAACTGAATCGAGTCAACCGTTACCAAATGATGATTATGTTGCCGGGGCCAAGAGTAAAACATCAACAGAGGCTAGCATCAAGAAAAGTTGTCATACATGTTGCCAAACTGAAGCAACAGCGAGTATTCAGCATAACGAAGCAACAGTCAAAACAAACACCGAAGTAGCGAGCACAACAAAAGGCAATAATAATACAAGCATAACTGAGGTAACAACCAGAAATGTTGACGCAACTATAGCGGAGGGGCAAGCAACCAGTTTGATGGCAACAAATGTTGCCTACGACGATTCAACAATCATTGGAGCAACATTGGAGCTCGAGTTCAGTTGCAATTCAGCACACACGGACAGCGCAACGCTTGCAAACAGGTACGCGTAAACGTGATATACATTACACTGCCGCTAATCTGTAACAATACAGATAAACGTATACATACTAGGTTGTACATACATATATATATATATAGGTATCTAACTTGACAATTCCATAACTAAAAGCACTTGTTGTTTATTTGTGCGGATAGTATCATACGCTGTAAATACAATCGATATTAACTGATTTTCGGCCGCGAGCAACACGCTTTAACTACCCGCAAAATTTATAAATAGATATATATGTTATAAGTGTTTGTTTCCAAAAAGTGCAGAGTGTGCGTCGTAAACGTTTGTGTGCTGAAAGAGCAAATGTTGAGTGCAAAACATTTTAAATAAGAATCTGTTCAAAAGTTATGAATGCAACTGCATTGCTCACATTAGATCCATGGTGAAATTTTACATGCATTTGTATTTTGTTTGGAGGACAACACAAGAGCTCAGCAATAAAAGCGAGCTCAGGCAACTCACACGGCTCAACAGTGGACTATTATTATTATCATTATTACTATTATTATAATAATTTACTATTTATTATTATTATTATTATTATTATTATTATCAATAATTTTTTAATTATTATTATTATTGCTATTAGTAATAATAATAATATTATTTCCAAGTTTTTTACAACCGATTTTTCACAACCACCAACGTACCTTCAATAATAAGTTTAGCTTGCTAGCTTTTCAATCAATTATATTTGGGTCACAAAATGCATCCCCAACGAATTCAATGAAAAAAAAATAATTGTAGGGAATTAAAATAAAAATAATCAAAGGAGTGAAGGCCAGTCATTGCGGAAAATTAGAAATTAGTAATGAAATAATATTATAAAATAATTTTAACATGGTAGATGTTCACGTATTAAATTGATTCGGCTTTTTGTGTAAAGGTTTGCACTGTGTTCGGAAAAAAAATTATTTATATTTAGTAATGCATAATAATAAATAAGTAAAAAAATAAATTATTTAGGCTTCACATAGGGTAACATTTGATCTCTTAAAGTACTGATTAAAAGTAGGCTCAACCAAAATATGTGCAATGAATATAAACATGCATAATTTCTTTGCAAAATGCTAGCATTTTTGGTGTTTGATATTTTCATTAAAACCGTACCGGAAACTTCCTGCGGCTTGCGTTTATAATATAAATTTGATAATCAATAATTTGGGGAAAACATTTTTCCTGCGCACAAAGCAGCCACACAAAAACATATTTGGTATGTATTTGTATTAATGTCATTCAATTTGTTGTGTTCTATTTGCATTTTGCCAAAAACTCTCAATCTCTCACATACATTTAAATGTACATTCAACATGAAATCGTACATTTACACAACAAATCAAAAAAGAATTGAGTATGTTAACACCTTAGTTGAATTTTAATAACTACGAAGTCGGTGGAAACAATAAAGATATCGGGGTCTTTGTTTTAATTATAATTAATATACAATAACTATTGATGTTGCTATTGTTGTTGTTGCCGTTTATAGCAAGCATATCAAAACGATAAAATTGTAATGAAATAATAAGCTTAATAAGAAGATGATATATTTCCAAGCCTAAACAATGCTAATCAAGAAACTGCCCATAGACTAAATAAAGCTAGCTTACAACCTTGAGCCTTAAAGTGCGCAACTTTGCTCAAACTAGTGAAAAATTGGCTAACTAAGTATAGGATTGCAAGGTATACCATAAACATTTTAATAAAGCGGTAAAACTTGTTTTCTATGACCGCCACTTAATTTGCTCTTGGTCATTGGCTTTAGAGTATTGGCGGCGTGTTTCGTTAAGCCTGTTGCAACTGCAGTTGCTGCAGCAGCAAACTTACCACTACGCTGCTCAAGGGGACAGGGGAAGCAGAGACAGGAGTACGAAAGCTAGTAAAATGACTCGGCCCAAACTTGAAAGTGCAAGTTTAAATTTGCAGACAAGTGCCATCGATTTACCCATACCCACCACTAAATATCCCCTGCCACAAGCCACGAGACAGATAAGTGAAACCAGTTTTATAGGTTGCATTATTATGAGTCGTTTTTGTTTATACATTTGAGGTTTGAGCATGTGTATGGATAATGCATTTTAAAATGGAATGGAAATGGAATAAAGCCCAAGATTGCGAACCAAACATTGTTAGAAATGCAGCAATGCTTAGAGTTATATAGCATCAAAAGGTCATACCCATTAAAACATGTAAAAGTTTTGTGCAAATGTATGTTACAGGCAGAAAAATGCTGTCGGTAAGAGAAGTCTCCAGCTAATCTTGATTTGGGAATGCTATAGAAGAACGGTAAAATAATAATATTGTTCTGCATATACCCTTTTAATCCAATATCAGTGGGTATAGAGTATAAAAACTTGTCCCAAAACATGATTGAATGTGTACACGGTATTTCCTGTTTATTACGTGGAATTTTCACTTTCGTATAGTTTGGCAAACTTCAATTTACTAAGTCATCTATACATTTGTGAATTGACTAAGTGAGTTACGTATTAGTCAGTAAACAACAGATAATTTATTAACTAACCACTCAATAATTAATCCTTTTTTATATTTACCCACATAATTATTAACTTTGCACTGAAACCAAAGGGCAATGACATCGAACTGTCCATTATTGGTTGTACTCCATTATTTTTCAATAATAATAATGACTCTATTCACACGTAGTATGCCTGCTTTCCATGCATTTAAGCAAAAGTATATTATGCCAGACAAATAGCTGCATTACATTATTCCCAAACGGCGGAGAGTTAAGTTGTTCGAAATTACCGTTGAGTGGCTAAGTATGAGCCCAGAGTAATAAAAGTTGTACATTTTATGCGAATAAGGTTGATATCCTCGAAAGGGGTATTATATTTTTGTCATTTTTTGGTTTATTATAAAATCTTGAGCAAACTCGGCATTTATTAGATTCATTTTTCTCCTTATAAGCAAAATCTGATCAACATTGGACCACAATATCTTATAGGAGCGATCAATTTTTAATAAAAAACCTTTTTGGTTTTTTAAGATAACTAACAAACTAACCGACATTTACCAATTTTACTATACTGCCAAATCTTATCAAGATCGGTACAGTTCTATAGGAAGAATAGGTCGCAATAATATTCTGTTTTCCTAGATATTTTCACGAAACCCATCATTTACGAGCTTTCTTTTTTTAACATATCTGCCGTAAAGCACAAGGGTATTAAGTCTTCGGTGACAGCCACCACATGACAAATGTCAAGTGTAGATGCTGGAGAGGGGTACATGAAAATGATAGATTGAATTTTATGCTTGTGTGTTTCGTTCTACATAAATTGCTTGTTTTGATGCCCATCCGTATTCATCAGGCTGCCATATTTTGGGTTACATTAGACAGGGCTTATTTACACACTCGTATGTATATTAGTACGCATGTAACTTAACAAGTTTATTTTTTCTGCCTATAAATATAAGCACTACAGTGGGGCCATTTTGCCAAATCCTGTAGAGCCCCATAGCGTCACACAGATGTTAAAATCAGCGCCTATAGAGTTCAGAGCATTCATATAGAACGTGTTTGATCTCAGATATGTTCAGATATGTTTATACTCTGAACCCATGATTATGGTTAAAAAGTGTATACTATTTTTATGCGAATGTATGTAACAGGCAGAAGGAAGCATCTTCGACCCCATAAAGTGAATATCATCAAATCAAATAAATATATCAGATGAAACTACCCACCAATTTATGCCACATTTTTAATATTGTCGGCTTTTTGTGGACATACGAATATTCTATCGCACAATAAGATCAGCTGCTGCAAATTGCGTGAAGATTGGTGGAGAAACAGAGAAGTTATTAAAGAGAACTTGTGGTTATATTCATATTGGACACGTGCTTGCGGCATCTAGGACAAATTGCAAAAACTTCTATATATGTACATGTGCACACATACACACAAACTCATAGACACAAATCGAATTGCAATTATTATTAGCTTAGGCAACGGTCGTGTAGCGCGAGGTTCATTTGGGGTTGGTTGAAGATAGTTCAGGGTACCTCCTAATCGGGCACTTCCGACACGTTTACTTAATGTAATATCTTAACTACAATGTGAGAGAGCTAGTTAGGATGTGTAGCAAACACACATTACAATATCTATAAAACTTAGCAATATATATAAATTTAAGAAATAGATTTTCAATTATAGACTTGGACGATTCTTTGCTGCCGTAACTTGAAGTAAGTTATTCATATACATAAATGTCAATCTATTCCCAAATATGTTAGTTAAAGCGTATTTTAGAGAATTTAGGCTTGTTATATACTTTTTGATATAAGACGACATATGGTAAAGCATCAACTCCATAAATGGAAACTAGACGCTTAAAGAATTTTTATCACGGCTAAAGGCCAACTCGAACACACTCTTAGCAAAACAATTAAGACAAGTGGGTGCTTTAATAGAGAGTGCCTAGCTAAGAAATACCCTGCACCCAAAGTAAATGCATTTGTTTTCTTAATTATTAGGGGGATTGGGCAGGTATTGAAAACTTTAAAACTATTTATTTCTGATAAATTGAAAGCTAGATAAATCTACCCAAAAAGCTTATATTGATTGATTTCGATGAACAGGGAATACCCTTTTTACACATTTTTAATAGTTACAGGGTATGCCGGTACAGCCTTCCAAATATAGGAAAACTAGTTACGTCACGTCAAGAGTGCCCACTATACCATATGCTCGAATTTCAATTCTTCAGTGGAAAGTTTCTTAACTAACTCAAACTACTTTTTATAGTGTCCCGTGGGTGTTATATATTTATGTATATGAAGAAAACACGTTTTCAATGTAAGCTTCATTTATTAAATGATAAAGTTGAGCAACTGCAATCGTCACCTATGCAATTAGGCCCTCGTAAGCATTGTTCACAATGGTATAAAATATTTGGAGCAAAACTATGTCGAATATTTATCTTTATGTCACCTACACAGCTATATTTAATTATTGTCAAGTGCTGACCATTATTGCTTAAAAATACCTCGGTGCTGAAACATATTAAGTTTAAGTTGGCCACTGCTTGTGAGTTTTTATGTTGCTAGTCTCCAATATTCCGTTGGAAAAATTGATTAGTATAAAATTATTAATGTGAACAGTAAGACACTTAAATGCTACTAAAGAATGTGCTAGTACACTATTAATGAATGAATCTAAATATTTATGCAAACTCAAGCATATTATAAAATTACGCAAATTGCATCATTATACTATGCTACCCCTTGGGTTAATTAACCCAAGTAAACGTTTAGCGAATAGGTATTACTAACGCTTTCAAATAAAGGACCCAATTCGTGTAAATAAGGTACTGATTGATTGAACTTAATTAGTTCATCCATCTTACTTTAATAGAAGTGAACATGTTTTTGTGCTTTTTGGAGTATTAATCACACTTTCCTAACTTTCAGTGATCCGCCTACAGTGACTACTGAAATAGTAGCAACATGCCAGGACATCACCTGTCTCGACTCGAGTGAGGCATTTTCTGACGATAGTCACCTGACGCGTGATTCGGTAACGCGTGAATCGCAAAACGACGAGCTGTCATCATCGACGCACGACAAGATCGATCTTAGTACCTTACCACTTCCCGCTCTACCAACCAAACGAAGACGCACACGCTTACGCGCTAGTCCCTCAAAGAATCATCACCAACAGCAGCCGCGCTTGGAAAACAGCCAATATGAAGATGCGGCGGCAGAAAAAACGTCACACCGAAATAAAAAACCACAAAGGTACTCAGTCCAGGAAACGATAAACATTGAGCAACTGAACGTACCGCATGATAACGCAAAACTGCAACAAAATCAGCAGCAGCAGCAACACCTCTCCGCATTCCAGCAATACGTTGCCAAGCGACGTGAAAGTCTTGAAGCATCGACGCGTAATTTTAACGAGAAACTGGAGGCGCGTAGAATGCTCTGCCACATGGGTGGTAATGGCGGCTCAAGTGGTTCGCCCGCTGCAGCAGCAACGGATGCTGGAGTGCCTACATATATATTTGGTGAGAACTTCTATGGTATATCTGGTGGTACGCAAAAGCCCTATTCACAAGCCAGCAATAAAGAGGAAATCTTTCTTAACAAGTCTGGCTGGGTGCAAGTGAGCAAAAAGCTAAATACGAACAGTGATAACAAAGGCCGACGCGTGAATAACAGTCATCATAATGGAGAAGCTACTGAAATGGATAAGGCACATGGCCGTAAAGCTATACGCGTAATACAAATTGGTCAAGCACACCGGCAAGAGCAAAACCGGCAAACATTTCCACACAATTCGGCAAGCCGGTGTGATCGGGAACCCAAATTCGTGGGTTCCAAGGTGGAGGAGTTAATTCAGCGCAACGAAGCACGATTAGGTGGGATATCCTCAAGAGATTCAGCTTTGCGTCCGGGCTATCGAATTGTGGATCCCCAATTGGCGAGCATACTTAATGAGCGTCCCGGCTTTCTGCCTGTTACCGATCTGGATTCACCGCCACCCATAACCCCTATTCTTTCGCCACCGCCCGCTTTTCAGGATAACAGCAGCAAAAGCAATCGCACAAATCGACATCAGGAGCGACGCAAGATTAACCTCCAGTCATATGTACCTACTCAGCAATTACGGGTACTTCAGACCCCGATTCAAATGCAACAGCAGCCGGGACATGGCTCCGGCAGCGGTACTAGCAGTGGAAAGGGCATGGTCTTTTCGCGCAGCTTCGAGTATGACATGCGGCGACCCACACCCGCAAACAGATACGTGGACACATTTTCGCGCAGCTTTGATGACAACCTGTCGGAACGACCCGTAGTCATGCCATCTTTGGCAGTGCAGCGCGAACGCTCCCTCAACTTTAGTACATTAACTGGTAATTCGCCGAATTACTTAACAAAGCGAGAAGGCGGCGGCGGCGGCGGTGGTGGCCGATCGCTGCGCAGCCGAGAAAACTCTCCAAAATACCTTCAGCCGCAAACCACCGCCTATCTTAATGCGTCTGTGAAGGAAGCACCACCGGCGTACAGCGTAGCTAGCAACAATATGGCAAAGTATTCGCCGCGCTCCCGACATGACCGCGCCTTTGAACGCTCTAAGAGCCACAATGTAATGGGACGTTCGCGGAAGTCACAATTCAGCTGCATCAGTGGCAACAGTGGCTCAGGCTCAGGTGGCCCCCCGCCTATCGCCCAGGGAATGTCGCGTTTTCGGAGCCTGGATATGACCATCAATAATCGTCTTAATTCTTGCGATAGCGGTGCCCGATCAGGTAAGTTTAAATAGGGTGCCTCGCTCCTTAGAGTTTCAGTCAAACCCCTTATTAGCTGATGAAAACCTACAAACAATTTCATAAAATCAGTTTAAATATTAATAAAAACTTTTAATAAGCATCTAGAAAATATTGCTTTCACAGATCTTTCGAACGACGAGCTCGATATCGAAGAGGGCAGCTCTACGGAATTCCTTTCAACTAACTATCAGCTGCCTAATGTGGCCACGGGAAGCGCTAGTGTCTCACCATTTAAGACTCAGCGTCAGCGATCTCTTACACCTGACCGAAACGACTCGCACAGCTCTTCAAGCAGTTTGCGAAAACAGCGTTCTCTCACGCCGGACTCACGCTCTCTGACTCCAGAAGAAAGGCGAAAAAAGGGCTCCCAGATATCCCTGATTGGCTCACGGCAGAACTCTAGCTCCCGCAGCAATACGTTAGAGCGACGACAGCGTCACGACGATAAGACTCCGCCAACTATTTCACGCAGCTCTTCTAGTTCAAGCTACAGCGGCGGCGAATCGCATGATCTATTGAACGGCAGTCCTAACACTGCTAGTAGTGCTGCTGGTGGTGCATCTTGTGCGACCAATTATCGTCGTTCGATGGGACGCACTCCAGCCAAACAGGTAGAGCAGGAACATCTCATTCGACGCTCCAGGTAAGAGCAGGCGTTTCTCATATATGTATGCAAATGTTATAAAGTATTGTGCATCACAGTAGATCCCTTCAACTTAGCGAGCGGTCCCCGAATCGCACGCAAAAATCTATAGTATGTGTGAGTGGTGGGGTTTCCCCACTGCAAAAGCAGCAGGCAACGGCTCATTATCAGCAAGCGAATACCGGCATCTTTCCAAACTCCCTACGTGCCACAGTATCCGCCAACAAATTATTGCCCAGTTCAAAGGGAGCAACGGGCAACTCGACAGCTCGACAGCGTCAAGTCGACTTGGACAAGGCACGTTCCTTTGATTTTGACTACAACAATTACAATCGAAGTGGTGCCACCAGCAATGCCACACGTTCCGCCCATACCAGTGGTGGTGGTGGTGGTGGTGGTGGTGACAGCGGCAATAATCCGAATTTACGCTCGGATTGTGATAAGAGCCGGTCTTTTGATGAGGACTACCGCGCAGCACTGCACAACAACAACGGCATAAGTAGCTCTGGCATTCATTTTTTTAAATCAGGCAGTGAACCAAATGCTGTTGTATCATCGTCCACTCGGTTGCGCCATTCTAACTCTCCAGTCGGTGGAGCGGCCCATGATCGCACGCCGACACGTTCACCACAATCTTCAGGCTCATCGTCCAACAACATCCAACTAACATCGCAATGCACGAGCAGCCCCCCCGCTAATAGCGGGTATGGTATGCGCCTATGTGACCATGAACTATCTTACGATATGCTGAGAAAGTCACCGATCATGAATTTCCGACGTGGGGACAGCGAATACGAGATCCCCATGCAGTTGCGTAATCGCGAAACTATCAACTCCGGCGGCAACAGTGAACTTAACTTTATGAGCAACGAAACGCATATTTACGAGCACCCAACGACTGTGCTTAATCCGCAGCGTTCTGGCTCACGTGAAGAGCATTTGTACAGGGCGACAGGTGCGACGCCGCGCAGCAGCAGGTACTAAAGCGACTGACTTGAAGATTAATCAATTAATCCCGATAACAATATTGGCCACATCTTTCTCTGTAACCTATATTTAAAGCGCACCAAGGTTTTAACTAAAAGTCGCCTCAATCAAAACAAATTTATAAAGCTAAGCTTAAGCGACTAACTTGACCAAAACATATTCCCAGGGTATGCTTTAATATGTTGTAAAAAGACTGCTTACATATGTACACTAAACCAGTGGCAATTAACTCATTGTACTCCCTTTTGCTAATACTTTGACTAACACGAATGGTTAATGGATAAAGTAATGCAGATTACAATTAATTTAAGCAAAGCATATGCCAAATCTTAAAACAAAATGAAAATACCAAACAAACAAATATTTAATTTATAATTAAATATAAATGCCAAATTATAGTCATGCTAAAAATATGGAGCAGAATTAATTATAAGAAACTGTACAAATCGGATCGTATATTGGTTTTGCCCTTAGCCACCTTTAAGTTTCTCGTTATACATACATATTTTGCAGTCCTGAACCGCAAACCGCGAGAACAGCCACCAACAAGAAATGCAGAAAAAGTCTAACATATTGCGATTATTGGCCACGCTGTAGTGCTTGCAGTAGCACAAGCTCTAGTAACTTGCAGGATTTTGCCTCTTTGGGTCAGAGCGCAATCAGAGGACAAGATGCTTTGCCCGTTGTTACTCAAGATATGCAACAGCCACATATCTCCAAAGTGGCCTTAAAAGGGAATCTCATTAAATTCGACATAAGTGAAACAGCAACAAGAATATCTCCTAGCCAGGCCGGTATACCGCAGTGGATGTTCCTGTGCAGCGGTGGCATTAATAGAAAACCTGAAAGGGGAGAAGCCAATCCTCATGACTTCAAAACGACCAGTAGAGATCGTCGACAGCCAACTGCTGTTATTCGACCTCGTGTCGTACCCCTGACTGCCAGTTCACTTGTACTTTTAGGAGGAAATTGCGATCTTGTTACCGGAACACAAACTTCTGATGCCAAAGAGCAGTCCAGACATGTGCCTACGGAATCTCTACAAAGGTAAGGCCATACGAAACTATTTATATTGATGGTTTAAATATCTATATATAAAATTTTTTGTACTGACTTACTTACTGATTTGTGATCAACGCACAGCCTAAACCGTAGAAGCCAACAAGCTGAAATGTTTACTCTGGTTGCCTTATGTGAAATTATTTCACCAGAAATCATGAAGTTTTTTTGTTTATCATCCGATGGCCCTCAAACTCATATTTAAAAAATTGCCCTCCTTGGCAGAAATGCCATAGAGTGCACAGATTTGGTGGCTTAATTATAGGTTCAAACTTATTTCCAAGGATCTTTACTTTTCACAAAATCAAAAACATTTGGATTGGCAGTTTGGGTCAAAGTTTTGGAGGAAGTTTCAAGATTCGTCCTTATACTTATACTTATACTTAAGAACATGTATCATAAAATTAGTGTTGGAATCGAAGAATGAAACTGTAAAAGGGTACTTTATATTTAGTGCGCAGAGGACAGCCCTTCATTCCGATATTATTTTGCGAACAAATCACTTTAAATTACATGCTCAAAATCATTTATTTGGGCCTGGCAGCGCCTAGTAATACCAGCTATAATATGAAATAATTTAAATCAATTTCTTACTTTGCTTTTTAGCACCATGAAAAATAACTTAGAAAATGCAAACCAGAGCGAGCTGTCAAATCAAGAGCAACAATTGATGATGAACCGTAATAAACGGAAACGGCCACGATGCAATTCACTTCCGGTCAGAATATCAGCCCCACCGAAGCTGCAACCAGTTGAAACTGTTGTAAGGTATGTGTTATATTTTATTAATTGAAATTTAATGTTTGAGGTTCGATCAACCTGTATTTAGCATAGGAGCATTTAATAACCATACAAAATTGTTAAGCACACAAACACAGTTCACACAAACCCAGCGCGTGTACTGTTTAGCCAAGTTCACTGAACCAATGCTCAGCTGCAGTTTAAAATTAAAAAAAAAAACGTATGCTCGCACATTCATACTTTAGGCTATTTACTATTTCTAATCTTTATAGCTCTCACTGGCTCGAGCGTCGCTATAAATAAGCTATGACCTTTTTGTTCGTACATCTGTTGTAGAAATACATACATCCATATGAAACAGAATGTGTTGTGCCTGCGCAGTTTTGACTGAGCTACAACTCAGTGGGTCAGTCTCCTATTTATGGTCTTCAGAATTTATATGTAAAAAATAATTAATTGAAAACTGTATTCTGTATTCTTGACAAGTAACTACTTTATCATGCATGTAGCTGCCATTGGGATAATCGGTAGAAAATTGAATCTAGTATTAAGGCTTACATTTAAACAATTTTCAGCGTATTGCTAAACAATCCTTTTACGTAACCAAATGCTTAATTGTCAGGAAAATGGTTTATTGAATTTGAAATTTACAACCTTTCTGGTTTTGGAACCTTTTAACATATCGCATAACACACAGTGGTAAAAGGCTTTTGAATTTTCTGTTAAAACGCGCGTAACCATTATGAGTTTAGCAGTCCCAATTTGAGTATGATTGTTGATTGTTGTTGTTCAAAATGTATCGGATTTCGATAACTTATGGTTTACGTTTGTTGTTGAAATGTAGTCGAATAATAGGCAACGCGTCGGATGAACGTCAACCTAAAAGTAAAATTACATTAAAATTAATGTGAATACGGCAAATAATATGGTGCTTTTGACTTAATATGGATAAGTACGTTTTATTACAAATAACAACACTGAAGATTTGCTGGCCGAATCAGTATTAATTAAACTTATTTAAATGAAGTGCAGTCTCGCCGGTAAACTAAATAAATTAATGTGCCTCATCATATATTTGTGTTTATGTACATATGTATGTACATATTTGTCTGCTTTTTGTTACTTGTGCTTTCGGGTTTTTTACATGCGTGTAACAGACAAACCGTGAAGCGCAATTAAATGAAATTTACACAAACCTTTTGTTGAAAATCAATAATATCAACACACCACATTTTATTAAAAGCTGCTGTAACAACATTAAAAATGTCTACAACAATAAATGTGCCACAGACGGCATCACCCAGAGAATTTCTCGTGTGCATTTTGGGCGTGGAGGACATGAAAAAAACGAGAGCAATAACTAATGCATCTGTCTTAAGCGGTAGCAGTTGTGCAAATGAGTATGTTAGTGTGTCTATCGAAAATGCGCTGGCAACAGTCCAATTAAACCCTAAGAATGCAGAACAAGCATTAGAAGAACGCCAACTGGTGCCCGTTCCCATTAGAAGTGATCTAATCGATTCTGATTCTGATTTCACAGCATCAAAGTGTCCAAATAATAATGCATCATCGCAGATGTAAGTTGGTAGATAAACCTTACAGTTTGAATATAAGTGGATATATTTCAGTATTAACAGCCGAGTCGACATATCCTATGTCTGCATTTTTATTTTTATGTAAACTAGTCCCTCAGTTATTATTTTGAAAAACTGCATAGGTCCGTCTGTTGTTGCAAACAGTACATGTGTTGCAACCAGCCAGATTGGACTACTATATCATATATGTAGCTGTCATCGGTCGGAAATAAGGTTCTTGAAGAAAAACCTTTATTTTTTTAAGTTATCCTGACCACATCCATAATACATATACACTTTCCCAACCTTGCCCCTGTCATCTTTAAAAATTATTTTAAAGCCGATTATATGGAAAATAAAAACTTATTTACCGCAGTTTCACAATTTTTCCTAACTTGCGGTAGACATTTCCTATAGCCTCCTAATCAGGCTGCTTCCGACAAAAGTACTGCCTGCAGCTAAAATTCGGAACTATGCAAAGTTTAATGAGACTAGCTTTAAAGTCTGCATATTGGGTTGAATAGAACCAATCAGACGGACATATCTGTAGTGACTTGGTTGTTGATACTGTTTAAGATGATAGATACATTGTGATACGTTGCACATTTTATGATCAGATGATACTTTCCCAATAGTTTATAAGTTAGATAACTGCTATTGAATATATTAATATTCTGGAAAAACAAAAAATACCCCAAAAATTGTATGTGCTGCTATAAAATTCACAGTGAGCAACAGCAAAAAACATTATCTCCATCTACGAAGAAATATTTTTTAATTGAAAACCATATTCGGTTCTAACAAGAAGCCCTGAATCGTCCTCGTTTCTTTGCGGTACACCTGCTTTTTGTTATACCTGTTGATGTTGTTAGTTGCATGCCCAAAAAAAAAACGTAAATCGTAGACACTGACAAATTCAGATACTTAAATAATTTAAATTATACGTTTGTACGTATAAATATTATGTAATTAATCAGTTTTTAATGCGATTTTTTTTGCTTATGGAAAAAATATTACCATTCCGCGTACAAAGAAATCTAAAAAGAAAACACCTCTGAAAACTCGAATTCAGAATGCTACAACCAGACATTTTATTTCATCATATACGTTATGTTTTATATTTTCGTCAGTCTACGTAAGTTGATTGTTTTGACAGCTCATGTTAAAAAATTACGCGTACAATTTCTGTAGAATGTGTTACCTGCAATACACAATATGATATTTTGCGTGAGTTATGAAAACTATTGCGTTATCACCAAATAATTGCTTTTGCTAGGTGTGTGATAAAACTGGTTTCACTTTTATTCTCCAGCTTGGCCTATAGGCAATTTCATCGCAACAGTCACTGAACTCATCGAAAATGGATAAAAAGGGATTAATGGCTTATGCAAATATTTGTAACAGACCATAAAATATATATTCTTGGCCAGCATAAATATTCGAGTCAATCCTAGCCCTGTCTGTCCGTTTGTATGAACGTATCAATCTCAGAACTAAAGATCAAGAGACTTAAAATATTGAACCTAAGGCCTCCTAGTGAGAGCGCAGTACTTTTTTCTGATCACCGACAATATGTTCCGTTGCAAAGCAATTCATAAAGATTCGACGTCGTACATAGCACCATTTGGACAGACAGACGGACATATAAAATACATACACCTTTAGAGGTAAGACCATTATACCCCTCGTACACATTTTCAATGGGTTCAGGGTATAAAATCTCTAATTTTATTGCAGAACAAAGTACCGCAAAAAATTTCAACATGATCTGTAAAGTAACACAGAAGTTATTAAGGAAAACCTTTGGTTACAACATTGCTAGCGTAAAGTGAGAGAATTTCTGCATACATGTGCACACATGCATACACACAATTGCAATTGCGATTGTATTGTATGCTGTCCTGTGTGTGTGTATGCTGCTATTTAACATACTTTTGTTTAATTCGTTTATAATAATACTAATATTTTCTTTTACACATTAATTATGTAAAAGTGTTAGTGAAAGAAGATTCAGGGTATCCCCTAGTCAGACACTCCCGACAAGACCACTCTCATTGGTTTGTTTTGTGTATGTAATTCGAGTAAATCATAGTTATAACAACGGCAAGTTCAACGCGCTGATTAGTTTTTCATAATTTTCTTGTTTGTATATATATTTCACGGAAATGAATTTATTTGCAACTGAAGAAAGAAAGAAAGGGGAGAAAATTAACACAAGATATCATCCAAGCAATTTCTTTGTCTTTTGATGTTTTCATGTGTTCCAAGTGCGTTGCGTGCCCTGGCCCTCTGCATGGTTTGCTGTTTGAGGGATTGCATGCACAAATTTTTAAATTATGAATTCGTGAATTGCTTTACCGAAATGTTCACCATTATCATTGTGGTGTGTATTATCTTTGTGTTCTCATATGTTACAGATTCTTGCTATGGCTATGACCAAAATTTACCACCTCGATTCCACCGACTCGGAAACAACCAAATGCGTAATACTGCGCTTCCGCAATTCTGCAAAAGTCAACGAAAACGTTATATAATTTTTTTTGTTACCATCCGATCGGCTTTAAACTTGATAATTTTTTAGATTTTTAACCTGGATAAATATGTGTCAGTGATTGTAGGGGCAGCAGTTCAACTTTTCGTACGCCCGCTTGAAGAGTATTTTTAAAACAATACAGAAAATTTTCATGAATACGTGCTTAAACGATTTGGCAAAATCTATCATTGCCAAAAAATGTGTGGAAAACTGATGTTCTAGTTTGCCTTTCTTTTAACATCTACAAACCAAATGAGCACAATAGTGCATTAGTCAAGAGTAGTCAGTAATCCAGTTCCCAGCCCAAACATATATAACAACTTTATTTAATACATACATAAATACAGAGAGCTCATTAAATTTGTATAAAATTTCATCTTAAAATTCTGATGGGCGCGGACGGACATTTACGGCCCCCTCCCCATTACCCCCAAAATTAAAAACAAAAATTCATGAAGATCGGAAAACAAACAGGAGTTATTCAACAATTAATTTCCATCTCTGTAACGAGGGGGGAAGAAGCCGCTCTGTTGCTACGTGTGTTCCACAGTTTGCCGCAGATTTGTTTGTGCGTTGTGCATAAATGCTTCTTTAAGTATATACATAAGCAGTATTTGGCTATAATTTATGATTTGAAAAATTCAAAGCTGGGTGCTGAAAACAAAAATATTATAATCACTCAGGGATACTGAGGATTTTAAGTGACTCGAAAATTTTAGCTGACAATAGTGTTTTTTCTATAGCTAAATTGAAGAGATCTCGGGCTCTTTGTATTGGAAACTATTCCTAAGTTGTGTATCTCAAAAGGTTAGGGTGTATCTCTGAAAAAGCGGTCTTTTTTTCAGGAGCTCGTAGAACAGGTGGCATTAAGCTAGAGGCACCAATGTATTTGATTATTATTATTAAAGTCCCCAAAATACGCCGGAAATTGTTTCTCGGCGCTTGATTCTACTTTATGTCGTCTCTTACGTTACACATTTCGTGAAAAAAATTGCATTTTCCTCAGAAAACTGAAATGAAATAAATAGCGAAAATAAATATTTTAAAGAGTAGAGCAAATGGTGGGTAAGACATTACATTTTTCTCTGGTTGAACGTCCTTCAAAGCATTAACAAAACCAGCCAAATGAGGACAGATAAACTGAAACTTCCAGTTCTCCTTTGGGCAAAAAACCATAGGTATTGCTGCCACACGCATTTTTAAGGTAGCTGGCCAAGAGAAAACATAAATACCTAACTCTACGGCAACAGACACCACCACAAACTGGTTTTGTAGCATGCCAGCACCGGCAGATGTTTCGTTACTTAACAAAAACTGCGTTAAGTTTCCGTTTGTGATCCTTTTTGAGTTTTTCCTGTCTGCAGTTGGTTGAAATTTCGAGTGAGTGCCGCAGCTGCGTTTCCTTAGGTAGTACCTAAAACAATCTCGCAACAGCTGTTTCCGTAAGGCTTTCTATTCAGACATATCTGGCAAACAAGTGTTCTCATTAAAAGAATTGGTTATATACTTTTAAGAAGTTATATTTGAAAGGACATTAAAGCCAACATTTTAAATCATTTAACTAAACATGTTGCATGGTAGACTTCAGTTTATCGTTCATAAACTATAATTTAAAAACGCTAAAAACACTCAATTCACATCCGTATGCATTGCAGGTGAGAATGTACGAGAGGCTAGTGGCTTGTATACTCTATTGATCAACAATTTAATCTCAAAAACCTTTAAAAAAAACTCACTCAAATCACACCCTCCGCAGAGTCCTGCTTTCAAAGTGCGGGCAAGAGCTCAACTGAAAATTCTACAAAGCAGGAGGGTTGTTTTTGGGATTGTTACTGCGTCGGCTGGAATTCTTTGTTGATCAGTCTGCTTATGTACAACATCGTAAGCACTATTCGCTTCTCGGTACGGAGTACGGAGTGTATCAACTAAATATGTTCAATACAAATTTGCGTTTAAAAACTCGAAATTTTATTAAATACTTTTGGCCTTTTAAACTTTGAATGCATATAAACTTGCAACCATCAAATTTTTACGTTCAAAACTGTGTTAATAAAGTAAATATGAAAGCCCAAGAAAACGCGCACAAAACGGACATAAAAATGGAAATTATAGAACCGAAAACATTTTCCCTGCAAACTGCATTTACCAATCGGTTGATGAGCGGAAAGTGCAGACGTTTTAATACGCGTATTTTAAATAGGTAAACAAACTATCGGGAATTATAAAAAGTATATAACGGAAATGAAACCGAAACAAACCAGCAAAAAGTATTATCTACACTTACATTATGAAAATAGCACAATTATGTAGTAAAGGGACATTTAAAAAGCACTGCTGGATAATAATCCTGCATCCTGAATGGAGAAATGATTCATATACTCATTTTCATATTTAATTCGTTGTAAATTTGTAAATTCGCGTATATCATACGCTATCGTATTTTTTGCTTTTGGAATAGCAGCCCCATTCAAAATTTAAAGTACAGCCTTGCTCTCTGATATATACGTGTGTATATTCGGATGCTATAATTACTGTGGGACCGAGAGAAGAATCACAGCTGCCGTTCGACATGTATGCTTGTGTGTATTTTTATATACATCCGTTACATACGGATACAACAAGGCGTTCAAATGTTTCCTACGACATCTGTGTCGACTGTGTCCTAGTCGGTTACTCTCGCCTAAATGATTCTTATTTTTATGCTTATACTAATACTGCTAGCATTCATTTGCTAGGAACACATTTGTAGTTTCGAAATTAAAGCGAAGAAAATCGAAATAAAGGAAAACCCGCAAAGCAAAGTATACTTGTGTTATCATCTGTTCTATGTGCTGGCGCGTTCTTTACATTTCTAATACTTATAAATATGCTAATCCAGTTGTTTCCGCAATTCATCTTCCTGGAATTTTAAGTGATTGATTAAAATGAGCATAGGCATGTAGGTTTTTTCTAAATGCTCTTTGCATTGAAATTTCAATCCTAACTGCTAAGCTGACCGCTTCAAACACACTCGGTTTTTCTTTTCGTCATTTATCCAAAACACAGACTACCTGTAATGACAACACCTTTCTATGTCGCATTTTCTAACACAAACTCTATTTGTTAGACTTGATATCTGAGCAACTTAACAGGAGTATAGTAACAGGCGTTTGTTCTGTTGTTTCAACTTTAAAGGTCCTGAAATGTTGTGAACTTACAAATTTGTATAGCAAATTAATCACATAATTTCAGGTAGTCTTCTGGGATTATGCTATTGACATCGATATGCAAAATTAGCTTGATAGAAGTAAGCAACTAGCTAGCGTATTAATTGCTCACAGATATTGTTATTCGTTAAGATAATTTATGAATTTCACTAATGAATTATTATTTGTACAGATTGCCAAAAAGTGGAAAGGATAATGTCAGCATAATTGGTATACGCTGTAGCGGAAACGGCGAGTGTTTGGTAAGTATTTAGCATACATATTGTCTCGTTAAATATAACTAAAGCCCTTTTTAATATGTTCGCCTATTCACCTTATTTTTAAAGAAAACTAGCTCACACGGTTCATAGACTTACTTAAACTGAAAGGCTTTGAGTGGAAAAAGATTAATCCAAGTTATTAATTGGTTATTTATTACCCAAATACAAAAGGAACATAAATTCCATCACACAATATTAATTTCAGCAACCATATAAAAAGCTGCATTTGTTGTTTGACCTTATTGTTTCTACGTTTATCATATACTTTCTATAGGTCCTTTTTTTTTTTTTAAATATGCATTGTATAGTCTCAATTTAATTAGTTAACCATAGTGAACGAGTGTCGCATATTGAGTGGCAATGAAGTCGTTTAAGGCCAGCTGTGCTGTTAATCTAATGGTGCTAATATGCGGCTGCTGTACTATAATCCACTCCGACAATAACATATCCATTCATGTTTGTTTTCTAATGCCAAACGCAGACCAAGCTTATTTGCCGCTGTACTGCAAATTTAAATAAAACGAATTTCTACCAAGTGCTCCACTCCTCGATTCTCATGAATTCAAATAGTCTCTGCAGCTTTCATGCTTAGCTGTGTGAAGTGCTTTTTTTCTCCCTTTTTTTATTAGATGTATATTTATTTGTATATACATATATATACGCATGTATGTATGCATGCATGTGCATATGTCTGTTTGTACATGTGTATGTAAATATGTTTGTGCATGTGTATGTATGTATGTGTGAATGTATGCTGGCATTTATGTGTGTGTGCGTATGTGTGTATGCAGATATTCGTGTGTGTGTGTGTGTGTGTGTATATATATATATGTACATATACATATATGTGTATGTCTGTATGTACATACATATGTATGTATTTATAGATGTACATATGTATGTATGTATGCATGTTTGCACATATACAAACAAACAAGCATACACATATGCAAAAATGCATACAAACATACATGCATGTATATATATGTATGTATGTATGTGTGCGTGCTTGTATGTAGCCATCCGGACATGTATTCATACATGTACGCATGCATGCCTATTTACATTTATACAAAACAAGCATGCATAAACGTATGTACAAACAGGCATACATATATATGCAAACTTAAAAATTCTTCAAAAAATCTTTGAATCGCATTTCTACAGAGGAAGCTTGATTAGCTTGATATAGAGATTACGTTTTTATTTTACAGGTAGCTCGGCAACAATTTCCAGTTATATGTATCAATATGAATACTTTTTGACCAGATTCCAAAAGTATATATTGTACATCTGTCGAGGAAGCGATATCAAAAGCAAGGGCAGAATACTACTGTTTATCTTGCTTATAGTTTCAAGTATTTACTGTTTCTAATTACTTTTAAAATGTTGTGCATGTATGCAATTATGTCAGGTACGAGCTGTATTAGATCCGGTTGAGATATAAAATGTTTATTTTTAAAACCATCCTACTATTGGTAGCTCAAATGTGTACAACAGACAATAAACCAATTCTACCCCAACTGGTATATACATAGGTTCATGATCAGCCATAGGCCGAGTCGATCAAGTGTGTATAGGTCGATGTCTGTATGAATATGTCGATCTTCTACACTTTGAAATTGTTGTAAAAGTTCTCATTGTTGCCGGAAAACGGTTGTATGAAAGTTTTTGTTTATCTGATCGGCTTCAAAATCCCTTTCAAAGACCTTTGTGAAACTTAATTCAAGACGTGCACCACACACCGACTAGAATTTGAGTAACATTTAATTTGTTTGCATTGTTACCCCTGCATACACGGCGGAAAGCGGTCGTATTAATATATTGTTGCTCCTGCATACATATACCCACACATACATTTAAAGGATCGTTAGACATTGTTAAGAGAGCACTGAGAGTAAGTTTCCTATAGTATCCATTATTGAGAAAAATATTGACTCAGAGGTCAAAATTAATCAAGCAAAACAAATCTATCGATAAAGCAGTAGCAAGATATGTAAACACGTGATGCCATGACCCAAAGGTAATCAGGCTTGCCTACCTGGAGTCTGAAGGTTGTTATGTGAACGCTATTGACAATAATTGCATGTAGTTGTTGGCTCGTGGTCTTCAATGATATTTCTGTACTAATCTAATAAAGACACTTGACACTTCTGCCTAAAGTTGCGGATACTCGAACCTTTAACTCTGAATGCCTAGTGCAGACAATAACCAATAATGCAACACAATGAGCAACATTCGCAGCGAGCCCCACCTTCTTGCCCATTGCTTATCAAAGCGACACCCTCACAATCATCACACACTATCCACAACAAAAAGGGCACTAACACAAACACGCATAAGCACTTGCCGTTGAAATCAACAACGACATTGTGGCCGCCGCCGTAGCGTCGCATTTGCAATTCTCGCAGTCAGTTTATATTTATCGCGTCCACCATTGACACCTGCGAGCGGCAGCGACTTTTGCAAGTGTGTGTCTAATCACATTCTGATAAAGAGTGTCGTGAGCGCCATGAAGAAGCTGATAATACCCACACTTATGGATACCTATGGTTTAATTAAGTTTTGGGAATTTGATGACGCCATCCCGGATAGACCCTCGCTGTCCGGCAGCAGCAATACGCGAAGTAAATTTTGCCTTCCACAAAGTGATTCAATGCACAGTGAACGACGCTACAAGAGGCGCGCCCGACTGCTAAAGGTAACATCTCTGACTAAAATTATAATCAATTAGACGTCAGGTTATTCAATTTTTCTATTTGTTTCTCAAATTTCTACAAATATTGAAGTAATTCTGATTAGGTGTGTTGTTTTGTGCTTATGAAATGGAAATTCTAATTATTGCACACAAAATTTTTCCAAAAACCAACCTAGTTTTGTTGTACATTTAATTATCAATTTTATGAACAAAAATATTCGACAAAATCGAATCCGCGATAACAAATTAATGCTTACCCACCCGCTTGAAATACAAAGGACAAACAATAAACAAAAAACTATTTGACCTTAACTGTGTCAGTTCTGCTAATGTTTGCTTTCTTTTAACCATGAATTTAACGGTGGGCATTTTTACGTAACTAATTGTATATACAGATAATAGTTGTTGTATTCACTTTGTAACATACAGCACTCGATCGCTTAAAATTCTTGGATTAATCACATACCACACCTTTGCACTTTATAATAGTCAGTTAGTAATTTAGTAGTAATTATTATCATATCGTGAACCCATAGAAAATGAATAAAAAGGGTACAATGGTTTTGTTTTAACGCATGCGTTGGTATGTAGACTCTCGTATAGTACGCACCTGTTGCCACAAAATTGGAAAAGTTTATTTTCAAATGTAAATTCTTTGGCTTCGGTATTTAAACATGTTTGAATGCCAACCATTTTTATGAAGATTGGACAATAAACAGTGGAGTCAATCACGAAAGAACTTCCCATATTTTGGGAATAAAAGAAGTAGCGCAGTTGCAACAAGCGACGCGTGTGTATGAATGTGTAGATGGAAGCTAAAATACGTGTGGGGGCCGTTCGGGGTGGGGTTCAGAGAATCTCCTAGTCGGCCACTTGCAGCTAAAGCAACGTTACCTGTTATTGTAACAAATAAAATTTGACATGATAATATACTTGTGGTTTCATGTAACAGAGAACCGACTGAGGGCAGATGTGGGCCCTATGTGAACAATAAAAATTAGTAGCCGGAAATACATTGATCCTAAATCAGTTTTATCCTCTAATATATTTCTCTTTTCAGTCCCAACAGATGCGTGCCATTTCGAGTCCAGCGCTTACAGGCTCCGTAATATCGCCAAAGTACCTCCAGGATGAATTTGCGGAAGCTCGTGAGCTAACAAAGGATGCGGCTGCTACAACTGAAGCCAGTTTCGACTGCGGTATAGTTGAAGGGAACCAGACTAGTCTGGGCGTCTTACAGAAATTTAAACGCACATTGCATAACTTGAATAATAGAAATCAATTGCAAATTACGCCCTTGCACACAGGGGCAGTCGTTAACGCGGACACAAAGCCAATGCCTATAAATCCGATGGTCTCCATTACAGTACCTGCGCCAGTTGTAGACAATAAGATTGACCCAACAGACAACTGTGGCGTAGATACAAGCTCCGCCAAATACCGCTTTGGTCCGTTAATTTGGCGCTCATCAAAGGAACGTCGTAAGACAAAATTTAATCGCCGCGACAAGTGCAATTCTGGTGACTCCGGTATCCAAATCGAATTAGAATTGGATGAACAGTATATGCGCACACTGGCGAGCGGGCAGCCACGAGCAGCCAGTGCCCTGACAAACCCGTCAAGTGCCATGGACCGAAAGGCACGTACCATACGCCGTTGTCACTCTGCCAAAGCAAGCACCATAATGGAGCAAGCCGCTGTACAACCCCCGGTCAACAATCAGCTTAATAAAGGCAGCATTTGCAACATAGAACGCGAAGCCCCCGAGTCTTTACCTACGCGCTCCCTCAGTCAACCCAGTGGCTTAGAAATATATGGGAAATGCAGAACCGATATTGAGGACAGCGATAGTGACAGCATCGCGTCACATGAGGAAGGTACGTTTCTTTATATAAAACAGTTTGTCCTGACTAATTGACTGACCGATTGATTGGTTATCAACACACAGCGCTAACCTTAAGCAAGTACATATGTTGAAGGTTTGTAGTGGACTATCCGATTGGCTTCTAATGCATTATCAAAGATCTATGTGAACATTAACTTAAGATTTGTTTCACATTTTTGCAATATCCACCCCTCTTGTATGAAATGCGCGAGTCAAAGGATGCTTGAAATCTTCAAACTCTCACCATGGGACTAAACTGGGTTTAACTTGATAGACTTCAGACTCATTTACAAATATCCATTTAAAATATTACTTAAGAGTGCAACTAATATCCATTTTAAATATGACTTAAGGGTGCAACATACTACGGCAGATTAACTCAATCAGAAGAAAATAGCTTTTAAATATTTGAGGACTTGTTTCAAGTTCCATTTAACAAAACGGGCTTTTAAAACGGGCTTTCAAATATTGAATACCTAAAGTAAATTAAGACGCATACAGTCCACCGTAAATACATATATGATCATCAATTCAACCATCTAGCTGTCATGGTCAATCAGTCAATTTGTCTGACTTACTTGGAGTGTACGCAATTGCCTAGGAATTACCGTTGAGACATGAGTTTTTTAACGCATATCACCTTACCCTACAGCAAACAACTTCTGTCCCATTTATGCGGAAGTGCTCTACAACTTCACCGCGGCTGGTCCGCAAGAGCTGGGTCTGGAGCGGGGTACTTTAATCGAGATATTGCGGAAGGAAGTAGGCCCTTGGTGGTTTGGACGTATTAAAAAGGAGGATGTTAGTCTTGTAGAAGAAATTCATGATCCTGAAATTGGCTGGTTTCCCAAAGAATTTGTGCGCATAATTCATAGTTGTGAAATAAATGCTTTGCTGAATGTGCAAAAGACGATGAAAGATGATGTATCTGTTCCTGCAGCCGTTGCAGACATCCAAATCCCAGTGCCCGTTAGTGAACTAAACACCGGCGATAACAGTGCCAATGCCATGACTTTGGATCAGAGTAACATCACAACCATAGTCATTGAATCACCCTCATCAACTGTCCTCACGCTACCACCGCGCATTAATGAGCAACAGGACAGTTACGATATAATACGGTACGGTGCTGTGCGTGAGCTCCTCGAAACTGAAATTAATTACGTAAAGCTTCTGGCTTCGATTTGCGATGGGTAAGTAAATAATGCAATCGTCAAGAACTACGACAAAAAACAATTCATCTTCATTATTTTAGGTATTTGCCTGCCATGAGCAAACGCATCGATATATTTTCTCCCAACAGCATACGACTTATATTTTCCAATATAACAGCCATTTACAAGTTTCAGCGAAAGTTTTTGGAAGCGCTGCGCAACGGCATTGAACAGAACCAAGTATCTAAGGTATTTCTAAAAATGGTGAGTCTATTACCTATATTTATACGCGCCACTGATTATTATGCACAGCTAGATTTATGAATTTGTTTGTTCCGAAAATGTGTGACATATACATATACTCCATATTACGGTTACTGAAAAATAGCTTTCATATAATCAAAAGATTACAGTATACTTTAGCAAGCTTTTCAACGTTTTTATATGTAATGTGGCTTACAAATGGCTAAAAATTAAAAAAATTGTTACTGGCAAATAGTTTTTAGTAAGCACTTCAAAAGCTTCATGGTTTCCGTAAGCATATTCATTAAAAACCCTGAACGCCTACAAAAGATTTGAATTTGTGTCTAATAATACTTTATATATATACTTAATTTTCATGTATAGCATAAAGGATTCCTCTGCTACTCTACATACTGTAATGCTTATCCACGTGCACTTATCGAACTCGAATCCTACGAACGCATCAAAGACGCACGCACCATTTTAGAGAAGTATGTTTTTATAATTTTCAGTTCTTGTTTATTTGACACTTAACCTGTTATTCATTTTTTAACTATTTCTTAAAAGCTGCCGTGAATCCGAGAACTTGGCTGAACTACCCCTATCTGCGCATCTCCTGGCGCCAGTGCAACGCATTTGCCGTTATCCACTGCATCTTAACGAACTTATTAAGACTGCTTTTAGCAGTAACCTCGCTGAAGATACAAATGAGGTTGCTGTCCAAACGGATATCTTAGACTATGAACAGATCGATCTATCTCAGTGTGATGTTCCTGATACGCACGACACCGTTAATTTGGCGCTGAAAAAGATGCGCGGCATCACAGAGGCTGTAAACGAGGGAAAACGCCACAGTGAGACCATTGCACGGCATCAGTCAAGCTTTCAAAACTTTAAAGGACCACCGCTACACCTGCACAGTACACGTTTTTTCATTCAAGTAGACGCCACGCGCCAAAAGCAGAACCTGTGGAATAGCAGCTGCACACTGTTCCTTTTCGATAACCAACTGATTTACTGCAAACGAGATATTATCAAGCGCAGCCAGTTCATCTACAAGGGACGAATCTTTTTGGATCGTTGTCGCATCGTTAACGTACGGGATGGAAAAATGTTTGGTCATACAATTAAAAATTCACTACGAATCTACTGCGAATCGCGGGACAAGTGGTACGACTTTAGCTTCCGCTCGGCTAACCGTAAACATCGCTTTCTTAATACGCTTGCCTTAGAGCGACAGTTTGGGGGCAAGGCACTATACGTGTCCGAGATGACTGGGTTTGAGTACAACTATGAGGAACGCCCGGGTTACTATTCTGACCAATCGGAATACGAGTTGCCAGAATGCGAGCCTGCACAGGGCAACACGTCGGCAAGTGGCGACAGTTCAGTACCCGAATCACCGGCTAAGTCACCCTACCGATCTTGCGATACTTTGCCCAAAAAATCCCAGTCGCGCGACGCTATTGCCAGTACTAGTAATGGCTCTGGACATATGTCAACTGGGTCGCTAGGCCGTCGGCGTCTAGGAAACTGGTTCCGGAAGCCAAAGAGTTCCAACTGTACGCCTAGTCAGTCACCTACGCACAAACCGAACTTCGATGCAGATTTAACGTTAACGGCCGCACGTGTTGCTGCAATTGAAATGGTTAGAGCCTCTGCCGCGCAACAAGAGGCAGACAGCTCGTTTGCTTAGTTATCCTATTATTTCATAATTATTTATCATTTTGAAGAATACAAATCACAACATTCAATAATTGAAAAGCAACCTATTTGCTATAAAAGAATGTTGATAAAAATACTGACACAGAAGTGTATATTTTAACAATAAAATATTTTAGGTTAGTTCCTATTTTTATTTGAATGTCTTAAATCGCCTGATGCCTAATTTTTTCTATACTGAATTAATGTTTAGAATGAAATGGTCAGTTTTCTGTATAAAATGTACAAAATAATAAATGTTTGTTTTTAATTGCTTTCTCTTTTTATTAAACGAATCAAGTATAATTTTACTATCTGGGTAATATTGATACACTCGCAAAACATTTAATTAATATTCTGTCCTGCTTAACGTGCATGTGCGCAAAATTAAGAACACAGCTACAAAAAACCCTTTCTATACTGAACAAAATAATAACCATATGTATATTATCAGAATATAAACTATATGTTAAATAGTCACAGGTTATATAAAATCTTGCAGAAATGAGTTAAAAAGTAGTCATATTATTGAGCAAATGAATTGTTACTTGTAATTTTTATTCAAAAAAAAAATAAAAATAATAATTAAAAAGAGAACTGTTAAAATGAAAATTGTGCAAGCCAAAAAATATTTCAAAACCTACGAGCGAATTTAATTTTCTTAAGAAAAACGTATATACCAAAATAAGTTCAAATATAAGATAACATTGAGTTGAACGTTTTAAAAGCAATTTACTATTTAATA
The DNA here is from genome assembly GCF_035044405.1 of Drosophila montana. Classification (NCBI taxonomy): domain Eukaryota; kingdom Metazoa; phylum Arthropoda; class Insecta; order Diptera; family Drosophilidae; genus Drosophila; species Drosophila montana. The sequence continues at coordinate 403,707 of NW_026997456.1, forward strand.
GATTTTGTATAAACAAACAAATGAACAAAAAAAAAACATAATTCCTTACAATGTTAATTCTGGACCATCCCATCAAGTGTATTTGGCTAACAGATAATTAAGCGATGTTTTTTAATCCAGGCTCGAATCAACTTAATAATAGGCAAACATCGGGGATGGAATTAGAAGTAAAATAAAGTAATAATTTAAACGAAACTCTATAATTTAAATAATGTTTTGTCTAGTTAGCAGATTTAGTCTCGGAGCCCGCAGCAGACTGCACTGATTGGGGTTGTTGCTGGTGAATAAGCTGCTGTGGCTTTGGTGGTCGTTGTGGTTGACGGCTGGAAAGAATCTGCGGGACTTCCTGCATGTTAAGTATATTGTTAACACGGTCAATGCTCAATGGCTCTTTACTTTTGAAGGCATTTTTTAACGCCTGGCATCCTCGGTAGCTGTATGCATGGTGGCTCTTGTAGTTTGCGCGTTTTACGGTGCACTTGACAGACACAAAAAGCCGGCGTCGGTAATTTTTTGTTTTCCCGAATTGCTGACATCTGTGGCACTGGGCTACGTCTGCTGAGCGTAACGGGCGCTGTTATATTTTGGAGTTTTATACTATTTTAAACTCGTACGGATCAATACTATCGATTGGCATTAAAAAAATCATATTCGAAATTTTTGAAATGTCAATTGAAAGTAGGTATCCGTATGAATTAAAAAAGGTATAATATTTCAAAATCTGACAGTATTTACCCAAGATATTAAAAAAAAAAACATCAAGAAAGTTTTGCTTTTCGAACCGACCCCGAATTTTGAGAAAAAACGTGATGACCCTTGCCATTTTGATGATTTTGGTCAAAAATTAGATTTTTATTTTTTTGATGCCAATCGATAGTACTGATCCTTACGAGTATAAAATGGTATAAAATTCTCAAATCGGACATTATTTGCCCGAGATATTCCAAAAAAACATCAAAAAAGGTTGACTTTACAAACAAATCGGTTATTGGTCAACCACTTTCTTTAACCAATCGATTTTGAGAGAACGAATCGGTTTTTGGTCAATCACGTTTTTTCTCAAATTCGGGGTCGGTTCGAAAATCGAAATATCTCGGGTAAATGCTGTCCGATTTGAAATGTTATACCTTTTTGAATTCGTAGGGATCCCTACTATCAATCTGCATTCAAACATTTTAAAAATCGATGGGTTAAAAAAAGTGGTTGACCAAAAACCGATTCGTTTGTAAAGTCAACCTTTTTTGATGATTTTTTTGAATATCTCGGCCAAACAGTGTTTGATTTGGGAATTTTATACCATTTTCGACTCGTAAGGATCAGTACTATCGATTGGCATCAAAAAAATAAAAATCTAATTTTTGACCAAAATCATCAAAATGGCAAGGGGTTACATCACGTTTTTTCTCAAATTCGGGGTCGGTTAGAAAATCGAAACTTTTTTGATGATTTTTATTGAATATCTCGGGTATTTGCTGTCCGATTTTGAAATGTTATACCTTTTTGAATTCGTAGGGATCCCTACTATCAATGTGCATTCAAACATTTAAAAAATCGATGGGTTAAAAAAGTGGTTGACCAAAAACCGATTCGTTTGTTAAGTCAACCTTTTTTGAAGATTTTTTTGAATATCTTGGCCAAATAGTGTTCGATTTGGGAATTTTATACCATTTTCGACTCGTAAGGATCAGTACTATCGATTGGCATCAAAAAAATAAAAATCTAATTTTTGACCAAAATCATCAAAATGGCAAGGGGTTACATCACGTTTTTTCTCAAATTCGGGGTCGGTTTGAAAATCGGAACTTTTTTGATGATTTTTATTGAACATTTTGAAATGTTACACCTTTTTGAATTCGTAGGGATCCCTACTATCAATCTGCATTCAAACATTTAAAAAATCGATGGGTTAAAAAAAGTGGTTGACCAAAAACCGATTCGTTTGTAAAGTCAACCTTTTTTGATGATTTTTTTGAATATCTCGGCCAAATAGTGTTCGATTTGGGAATTTTATACCATTTTCGACTCGTAAGGATCAGTACTATCGATTGGCATCAAAAAAATAAAAATCTAATTTTTGACCAAAATCATCAAAATGGCAAGGGGTTACATCACGTTTTTTCTCAAATTCGGGGTCGGTTCGAAAATCGGAACTTATTTGATGATTTTTATTGAATATCTCGGGTAAATGCTGTCCGATTTTGAAATGTTATACCTTTTTGAATTCGTAGGGATCCCTATGGGTTGGGTTAAAAAAAGTGGTTGACCAAAAACCGATTCGTTTGTAAAGTCAACCTTTTTTGATGATTTTTTTGAATATCTCGGCCAAACAGTGTTTGATTTGGGAATTTTATACCATTTTCGACTCGTAAGGATCAGTACTATCGATTGGCATCAAAAAAATAAAAATCTAATTTTTGACCAAAATCATCAAAGTGGCAAGGGGTTACATCACGTTTTTTCTCAAATTCGGGGTCGGTTCGAAAATCGGAACTTATTTGATGATTTTTATTGAATATCTCGGGTAAATGCTGTCCGATTTTGAAATGTTATACCTTTTTGAATTCGTAGGGATCCCTACTATCAATCTGCATTCAAACATTTTAAAAATCGATGGGTTAAAAAAAGTGGTTGACCAAAAACCGATTCGTTTGTAAAGTCAACCTTTTTTGATGATTTTTTTGAATATCTCGGCCAAATAGTGTTTGATTTGGGAATTTTATACCATTTTCGACTCGTAAGGATCAGTACTATCGATTGGCATCAAAAAAATAAAAATCTAATTTTTGACCAAAATCATCAAAATGGCAAGGGGTTACATCACGTTTTTTCTCAAATTCGGGGTCGGTTCGAAAATCGGAACTTTTTTGATGATTTTTATTGAATATCTCGGGTAAATGCTGTCCGATTTTGAAATGTTATACCTTTTTGAATTCGTAGGGATCCCTACTATCAATCTGCATTCAAACATTTAAAAAATCGATGGGTTAAAAAAAGTGGTTGACCAAAAACCGATTCGTTTGTAAAGTCAACCTTTTTTGATGATTTTTTTGAATATCTCGGCCAAATAGTGTTCGATTTGGGAATTTTATACCATTTTCGACTCGTAAGGATCAGTACTATCGATTGGCATCAAAAAAATAAAAATCTAATTTTTGACCAAAATCATCAAAATGGCAAGGGGTTACATCACGTTTTTTCTCAAATTCGGGGTCGGTTAGAAAATCGAAACTTTTTTGATGATTTTTATTGAATATCTCGGGTATTTGCTGTCCGATTTTGAAATGTTATACCTTTTTGAATTCGTAGGGATCCCTACTATCAATGTGCATTCAAACATTTAAAAAATCGATGGGTTAAAAAAGTGGTTGACCAAAAACCGATTCGTTTGTTAAGTCAACCTTTTTTGAAGATTTTTTTGAATATCTTGGCCAAATAGTGTTCGATTTGGGAATTTTATACCATTTTCGACTCGTAAGGATCAGTACTATCGATTGGCATCAAAAAAATAAAAATCTAATTTTTGACCAAAATCATCAAAATGGCAAGGGGTTACATCACGTTTTTTCTCAAATTCGGGGTCGGTTTGAAAATCGGAACTTTTTTGATGATTTTTATTGAACATTTTGAAATGTTATACCTTTTTGAATTCGTAGGGATCCCTACTATCAATCTGCATTCAAACATTTAAAAAATCGATGGGTTAAAAAAAGTGGTTGACCAAAAACCGATTCGTTTGTAAAGTCAACCTTTTTTGATGATTTTTTTGAATATCTCGGCCAAATAGTGTTCGATTTGGGAATTTTATACCATTTTCGACTCGTAAGGATCAGTACTATCGATTGGCATCAAAAAAATAAAAATCTAATTTTTGACCAAAATCATCAAAATGGCAAGGGGTTACATCACGTTTTTTCTCAAATTCGGGGTCGGTTCGAAAATCGGAACTTATTTGATGATTTTTATTGAATATCTCGGGTAAATGCTGTCCGATTTTGAAATGTTATACCTTTTTGAATTCGTAGGGATCCCTACTATCAATGTGCATTCAAACATTTAAAAAATCGATGGGTTAAAAAAAGTGGTTGACCAAAAACCGATTCGTTTGTAAAGTCAACCTTTTTTGATGATTTTTTTGAATATCTCGGCCAAACAGTGTTCGATTTGGGAATTTTATACCATTTTCGACTCGTAAGGATCAGTACTATCGATTGGCATCAAAAAAATAAAAATCTAATTTTTGACCAAAATCATCAAAATGGCAAGGGGTTACATCACGTTTTTTCTCAAATTCGGGGTCGGTTCGAAAATCGGAACTTTTTTGATGATTTTTATTGAATATCTCGGGTAAATGCTGTCCGATTTTGAAATGTTATACCTTTTTGAATTCGTAGGGAACCCTACTATCAATCTGCATTCAAACATTTTAAAAATCGATGGTTTAAAAAAAGTGGTTGACCAAAAACCGATTCGTTTGTAAAGTCAACCTTTTTTGATGATTTTTTTGAATATCTCGGCCAAATAGTGTTCGATTTGGGAATTTTATACCATTTTCGACTCGTAAGGATCAGTACTATCGATTGGCATCAAAAAAATAAAAATCTAATTTTTGACCAAAATCATCAAAATGGCAAGGGGTTACATCACGTTTTTTCTCAAATTCGGGGTCGGTTCGAAAATCGGAACTTATTTGATGATTTTTATTGAATATCTCGGGTAAATGCTGTCCGATTTTGAAATGTTATACCTTTTTGAATTCGTAGGGATCCCTACTATCAATGTGCATTCAAACATTTAAAAAATCGATGGGTTAAAAAAAGTGGTTGACCAAAAACCGATTCGTTTGTAAAGTCAACCTTTTTTGATGATTTTTTTGAATATCTCGGCCAAATAGTGTTCGATTTGGGAATTTTATACCATTTTCGACTCGTAAGGATCAGTACTATCGATTGGCATCAAAAAAATAAAAATCTAATTTTTGACCAAAATCATCAAAATGGCAAGGGGTTACATCACATTTTTTCTCAAATTCGGGGTCGGTTCGAAAATCGGAACTTATTTGATGATTTTTATTGAATATCTCGGGTAAATGCTGTCCGATTTTGAAATGTTATACCTTTTTGAATTCGTAGGGATCCCTACTATCAATGTGCATTCAAACATTAAAAAAATCGATGGGTTAAAAAAAGTGGTTGACCAAAAACCGATTCGTTTGTAAAGTCAACCTTTTTTGATGATTTTTTTGAATATCTCGGCCAAACAGTGTTCGATTTGGGAATTTTATACCATTTTCGACTCGTAAGGATCAGTACTATCGATTGGCATCAAAAAAATAAAAATCTAATTTTTGACCAAAATCATCAAAATGGCAAGGGGTTACATCACGTTTTTTCTCAAATTCGGGGTCGGTTCGAAAATCGGAACTTTTTTGATGATTTTTATTGAATATCTCGGGTAAATGCTGTCCGATTTTGAAATGTTATACCTTTTTGAATTCGTAGGGATCCCTACTATCAATCTGCATTCAAACATTTAAAAAATCGATGGGTTAAAAAAAGTGGTTGACCAAAAACCGATTCGTTTGTAAAGTCAACCTTTTTTGATGATTTTTTTGAATATCTCGGCCAAATAGTGTTCGATTTGGGAATTTTATACCATTTTCGACTCGTAAGGATCAGTACTATCGATTGGCATCAAAAAAATAAAAATCTAATTTTTGACCAAAATCATCAAAATGGCAAGGGGTTACATCACGTTTTTTCTCAAATTCGGGGTCGGTTCGAAAATCGGAACTTATTTGATGATTTTTATTGAATATCTCGGGTAAATGCTGTCCGATTTTGAAATGTTATACCTTTTTGAATTCGTAGGGATCCCTACTATCAATGTGCATTCAAACATTTAAAAAATCGATGGGTTAAAAAAGTGGTTGACCAAAAACCGATTCGTTTGTAAAGTCAACCTTTTTTGATGATTTTTTTGAATATCTCGGCCAAACAGTGTTCGATTTGGGAATTTTATACCATTTTCGACTCGTAAGGATCAGTACTATCGATTGGCATCAAAAAAATAAAAATCTAATTTTTGACCAAAATCATCAAAATGGCAAGGGGTTACATCACGTTTTTTCTCAAATTCGGGGTCGGTTCGAAAATCGGAACTTTTTTGATGATTTTTATTGAATATCTCGGGTAAATGCTGTCCGATTTTGAAATGTTATACCTTTTTGAATTCGTAGGGAACCCTACTATCAATCTGCATTCAAACATTTTAAAAATCGATGGTTTAAAAAAAGTGGTTGACCAAAAACCGATTCGTTTGTAAAGTCAACCTTTTTTGATGATTTTTTTGAATATCTCGGCCAAATAGTGTTCGATTTGGGAATTTTATACCATTTTCGACTCGTAAGGATCAGTACTATCGATTGGCATCAAAAAAATTAAAATCTAATTTTTGACCAAAATCATTAAAATGGCAAGGGGTTACATCACGTTTTTTCTCAAATTAGGGGTCGGTTCGAAAATCGGAACTTTTTTGATGATTTTTATTAGATATCTCGGGTAAATGCTGTCCGATTTTGAAATGTTATACCTTTTTGAATTCGTAGGGATCCCTACTATCAATGTGCATTCAAACATTAAAAAAATCGATGGGTTAAAAAAAGTGGTTGACCAAAAACCGATTCGTTTGTAAAGTCAACCTTTTTTGATGATTTTTTTGAATATCTCGGCCAAACAGTGTTCGATTTGGGAATTTTATACCATTTTCGACTCGTAAGGATCAGTACTATCGATTGGCATCAAAAAAATAAAAATCTAATTTTTGACCAAAATCATCAAAATGGCAAGGGGTTACATCACGTTTTTTCTCAAATTCGGGGTCGGTTCGAAAATCGGAACTTTTTTGATGATTTTTATTGAATATCTCGGGTAAATGCTGTCCGATTTTGAAATGTTATACCTTTTTGAATTCGTAGGGATCCCTACTATCAATCTGCATTCAAACATTTAAAAAATCGATGTGTTAAAAAAAGTGGTTGACCAAAAACCGATTCGTTTGTAAAGTCAACCTTTTTTGATGATTTTTTTGAATATCTCAGCCAAACAGTGTTCTATTTGGGAATTTTTTACCATTTTCGACTCGTAAGGATCAGTACCATCGATTGGCATCAAAAAAATAAAAATCTAATTTTTGACCAAAATCATCAAAATGGCAAGGGGTTACATCACGTTTTTTCTCAAATTCGGGGTCGGTTCGAAAATCGAAACTTTTTTGATGATTTTTATTGAATTTCTCGGGTATTTGCTGTCCGATTTTGAAATGTTATACCTTTTTGAATTCGTAGGGATCCCTACTATCAATCTGCATTCAAACATTTAAAAAATCGATGGGTTAAAAAAAGTGGTTGACCAAAAACCGATTCGTTTGTAAAGTCAACCTTTTTTGATGATTTTTTTGAATATCTCGGCCAAATAGTGTTCGATTTGGGAATTTTATACCATTTTCGACTCGTAAGGATCAGTACTATCGATTGGCATCAAAAAAATAAAAATCTAATTTTTGACCAAAATCATCAAAATGGCAAGGGGTTACATCACGTTTTTTCTCAAATTCGGGGTCGGTTCGAAAATCGGAACTTATTTGATGATTTTTATTGAATATCTCGGGTAAATGCTGTCCGATTTTGAAATGTTATACCTTTTTGAATTCGTAGGGATCCCTACTATCAATCTGCATTCAAACATTAAAAAAATCGATGGTTTAAAAAAAGTGGTTGACCAAAAACCGATTCGTTTGTAAAGTCAACCTTTTTTGATGATTTTTTTGAATATCTCGGCCAAACAGTGTTTGATTTGGGAATTTTATACCATTTTCGACTCGTAAGGATCAGTACTATCGATTGGCATCAAAAAAATAAAAATCTAATTTTTGACCAAAATCATCAAAATGGCAAGGGGTTACATCACGTTTTTTCTCAAATTCGGGGTCGGTTCGAAAATCGGAACTTTTTTGATGATTTTTATTGAATATCTCGGGTAAATGCTGTCCGATTTTGAAATGTTATACCTTTTTGAATTCGTAGGGATCCCTACTATGAATTTGCATTCAAACATTTTAAAAATCGATGGTTTAAAAAAAGTGGTTGACCAAAAACCGATTCGTTTGTAAAGTCAACCTTTTTTGATGATTTTTTTGAATATCTCAGCCAAACAGTGTTCTATTTGGGAATTTTTTACCATTTTCGACTCGTAAGGATCAGTACTATCGATTGGCATCAAAAAAATAAAAATCTAATTTTTGACCAAAATCATCAAAATGGCAAGGGGTTACATCACGTTTTTTCTCAAATTCGGTGTCGGTTCAAAAAATCGAAACTTTTTTGATGATTTTTATTGAATATCTCGGGTATTTGCTGTCCGATTTTGAAATGTTATACCTTTTTGAATTCGTAGGGATCCCTACTATCAATCTGCATTCAAACATTTAAAAAATCGATGGGTTAAAAAAAGTGGTTGACCAAAAACCGATTCCTTTGTAAAGTCAACCTTTTTTGATGATTTTTTTGAATATATCGGCCAAACAGTGTTCGATTTGGGAATTTTATACCATTTTCGACTCGTAAGGATCAGTACTATCGATTGGCATCAAAAAAATAAAAATCTAATTTTTGACCAAAATCATCAAAGTGGCAAGGGGTTACATCACGTTTTTTCTCAAATTCGGGGTCGGTTCGAAAATCGAAACTTTTTTGATGATTTTTATTGAATATCTCGGGTAAATGCTGTCCGATTTTGAAATGTTATACCTTTTTGAATTCGTAGGGATCCCTACTATCAATCTGCATTCAAACATTTAAAAAATCGATGGGTTAAAAAAAGTGGTTGACCAAAAACCGATTCGTTTGTAAAGTCAACCTTTTTTGATGATTTTTTTGAATATCTCGGCCAAATAGTGTTCGATTTGGGAATTTTATACCATTTTCGACTCGTAAGGATCAGTACTATCGATTGGCATCAAAAAAATAAAAATCTAATTTTTGACCAAAATCATCAAAATGGCAAGGGGTTACATCACGTTTTTTCTCAAATTCGGGGTCGGTTCGAAAATCGGAACTTATTTGATGATTTTTATTGAATATCTCGGATAAATGCTGTCCGATTTTGAAATGTTATACCTTTTTGAATTCGTAGGGATCCCTACTATCAATGTGCTTTCAAACATTTTAAAAATCGATGGTTTAAAAAAAGTGGTTGACCAAAAACCGATTCGTTTGTAAAGTCAACCTTTTTTGATGATTTTTTTGAATATCTCGGCCAAATAGTGTTCGATTTGGGAATTTTATACCATTTTCGACTCGTAAGGATCAGTACTATCGATTGGCATCAAAAAAATAAAAATCTAATTTTTGACCAAAATCATCAAAATGGCAAGGGGTTACATCACGTTTTTTCTCAAATTCGGGGTTCGAAAATCTGAACTTTTTTGATGATTTTTTTGAATATCTCGGCCAAATAGTGTTCGATTTGGGAATTTTATACCATTTTCGACTCGTAAGGATCAGTACTATCGATTGGCATCAAAAAAATAAAAATCTAATTTTTGACCAAAATCATCAAAATGGCAAGGGGTTACATCACGTTTTTTCTCAAATTCGGGGTCGGTTCGAAAATCGGAACTTTGTTGATGATTTTTATTGAATATCTCGGGTAAATGCTGTCCGATTTTGAAATGTTATACCTTTTTGAATTCGTAGGGATCCCTACTATCAATCTGCATTCAAACATTTAAAAAATCGATGGGTTAAAAAAAGTGGTTGACCAAAAACCGATTCGTTTGTAAAGTCAACCTATTTTGATGATTTTTTTGAATATCTCGGCCAAACAGTGTTCGATTTGGGAATTTTATACCATTTTCGACTCGTAAGGATCAGTACTATCGATTGGCATCAAAAAAATAAAAATCTAATTTTTGACCAAAATCATCAAAATGGCAAGGGGTTACATCACGTTTTTTCTCAAATTCGGGGTCGGTTCGAAAATCGAAACTTTTTTGATGATTTTTATTGAATATCTCGGGTAAATGCTGTCCGATTTTGAAATGTTATACCTTTTTGAATTCGTAGGGATCCCTACTATCAATCTGCATTCAAACATTTAAAAAATCGATGGGTTAAAAAAAGTGGTTGACCAAAAACCGATTCGTTTGTAAAGTCAACCTTTTTTGATGATTTTTTTGAATATCTCGGCCAAATAGTGTTCGATTTGGGAATTTTATACCATTTTCGACTCGTAAGGATCAGTACTATCGATTGGCATCAAAAAAATAAAAATCTAATTTTTGACCAAAATCATCAAAATGGCAAGGGGTTACATCACGTTTTTTCTCAAATTCGGGGTCGGTTCGAAAATCGGAACTTATTTGATGATTTTTATTGAATATCTCGGATAAATGCTGTCCGATTTTGAAATGTTATACCTTTTTGAATTCGTAGGGATCCCTACTATCAATGTGCTTTCAAACATTTTAAAAATCGATGGTTTAAAAAAAGTGGTTGACCAAAAACCGATTCGTTTGTAAAGTCAACCTTTTTTGATGATTTTTTTGAATATCTCGGCCAAATAGTGTTCGATTTGGGAATTTTATACCATTTTCGACTCGTAAGGATCAGTACTATCGATTGGCATCAAAAAAATAAAAATCTAATTTTTGACCAAAATCATCAAAATGGCAAGGGGTTACATCACGTTTTTTCTCAAATTCGGGGTTCGAAAATCTGAACTTTTTTGATGATTTTTTTGAATATCTCGGCCAAATAGTGTTCGATTTGGGAATTTTATACCATTTTCGACTCGTAAGGATCAGTACTATCGATTGGCATCAAAAAAATAAAAATCTAATTTTTGACCAAAATCATCAAAATGGCAAGGGGTTACATCACGTTTTTTCTCAAATTCGGGGTCGGTTCGAAAATCGGAACTTATTTGATGATTTTTATTGAATATCTCGGATAAATGCTGTCCGATTTTGAAATGTTATACCTTTTTGAATTCGTAGGGATCCCTACTATCAATGTGCTTTCAAACATTTTAAAAATCGATGGTTTAAAAAAAGTGGTTGACCAAAAACCGATTCGTTTGTAAAGTCAACCTTTTTTGATGATTTTTTTGAATATCTCGGCCAAATAGTGTTCGATTTGGGAATTTTATACCATTTTCGACTCGTAAGGATCAGTACTATCGATTGGCATCAAAAAAATAAAAATCTAATTTTTGACCAAAATCATCAAAATGGCAAGGGGTTACATCACGTTTTTTCTCAAATTCGGGGTCGGTTCGAAAATCGGAACTTATTTGATGATTTTTATTGAATATCTCGGATAAATGCTGTCCGATTTTGAAATGTTATACCTTTTTGAATTCGTAGGGATCCCTACTATCAATGTGCTTTCAAACATTTTAAAAATCGATGGTTTAAAAAAAGTGGTTGACCAAAAACCGATTCGTTTGTAAAGTCAACCTTTTTTGATGATTTTTTTGAATATCTCGGCCAAATAGTGTTCGATTTGGGAATTTTATACCATTTTCGACTCGTAAGGATCAGTACTATCGATTGGCATCAAAAAAATAAAAATCTAATTTTTGACCAAAATCATCAAAATGGCAAGGGGTTACATCACGTTTTTTCTCAAATTCGGGGTCGGTTCGAAAATCGGAACTTATTTGATGATTTTTATTGAATATCTCGGATAAATGCTGTCCGATTTTGAAATGTTATACCTTTTTGAATTCGTAGGGATCCCTACTATCAATGTGCTTTCAAACATTTTAAAAATCGATGGTTTAAAAAAAGTGGTTGACCAAAAACCGATTCGTTTGTAAAGTCAACCTTTTTTGATGATTTTTTTGAATATCTCGGCCAAATAGTGTTCGATTTGGGAATTTTATACCATTTTCGACTCGTAAGGATCAGTACTATCGATTGGCATCAAAAAAATAAAAATCTAATTTTTGACCAAAATCATCAAAATGGCAAGGGGTTACATCACGTTTTTTCTCAAATTCGGGGTTCGAAAATCTGAACTTTTTTGATGATTTTTTTGAATATCTCGGCCAAATAGTGTTCGATTTGGGAATTTTATACCATTTTCGACTCGTAAGGATCAGTACTATCGATTGGCATCAAAAAAATAAAAATCTAATTTTTGACCAAAATCATCAAAATGGCAAGGGGTTACATCACGTTTTTTCTCAAATTCGGGGTCGGTTCGAAAATCGGAACTTTGTTGATGATTTTTATTGAATATCTCGGGTAAATGCTGTCCGATTTTGAAATGTTATACCTTTTTGAATTCGTAGGGATCCCTACTATCAATCTGCATTCAAACATTTAAAAAATCGATGGGTTAAAAAAAGTGGTTGACCAAAAACCGATTCGTTTGTAAAGTCAACCTATTTTGATGATTTTTTTGAATATCTCGGCCAAACAGTGTTCGATTTGGGAATTTTATACCATTTTCGACTCGTAAGGATCAGTACTATCGATTGGCATCAAAAAAATAAAAATCTAATTTTTGACCAAAATCATCAAAATGGCAAGGGGTTACATCACGTTTTTTCTCAAATTCGGGGTCGGTTCGAAAATCGAAACTTTTTTGATGATTTTTATTGAATATCTCGGGTAAATGCTGTCCGATTTTGAAATGTTATACCTTTTTGAATTCGTAGGGATCCCTACTATCAATCTGCATTCAAACATTTAAAAAATCGATGGGTTAAAAAAAGTGGTTGACCAAAAACCGATTCGTTTGTAAAGTCAACCTTTTTTGATGATTTTTTTGAATATCTCGGCCAAATAGTGTTCGATTTGGGAATTTTATACCATTTTCGACTCGTAAGGATCAGTACTATCGATTGGCATCAAAAAAATAAAAATCTAATTTTTGACCAAAATCATCAAAATGGCAAGGGGTTACATCACGTTTTTTCTCAAATTCGGGGTCGGTTCGAAAATCGGAACTTATTTGATGATTTTTATTGAATATCTCGGATAAATGCTGTCCGATTTTGAAATGTTATACCTTTTTGAATTCGTAGGGATCCCTACTATCAATGTGCTTTCAAACATTTTAAAAATCGATGGTTTAAAAAAAGTGGTTGACCAAAAACCGATTCGTTTGTAAAGTCAACCTTTTTTGATGATTTTTTTGAATATCTCGGCCAAATAGTGTTCGATTTGGGAATTTTATACCATTTTCGACTCGTAAGGATCAGTACTATCGATTGGCATCAAAAAAATAAAAATCTAATTTTTGACCAAAATCATCAAAATGGCAAGGGGTTACATCACGTTTTTTCTCAAATTCGGGGTTCGAAAATCTGAACTTTTTTGATGATTTTTTTGAATATCTCGGCCAAATAGTGTTCGATTTGGGAATTTTATACCATTTTCGACTCGTAAGGATCAGTACTATCGATTGGCATCAAAAAAATAAAAATCTAATTTTTGACCAAAATCATCAAAATGGCAAGGGGTTACATCACGTTTTTTCTCAAATTCGGGGTCGGTTCGAAAATCGGAACTTTGTTGATGATTTTTATTGAATATCTCGGGTAAATGCTGTCCGATTTTGAAATGTTATACCTTTTTGAATTCGTAGGGATCCCTACTATCAATCTGCATTCAAACATTTAAAAAATCGATGGGTTAAAAAAAGTGGTTGACCAAAAACCGATTCGTTTGTAAAGTCAACCTATTTTGATGATTTTTTTGAATATCTCGGCCAAACAGTGTTCGATTTGGGAATTTTATACCATTTTCGACTCGTAAGGATCAGTACTATCGATTGGCATCAAAAAAATAAAAATCTAATTTTTGACCAAAATCATCAAAATGGCAAGGGGTTACATCACGTTTTTTCTCAAATTCGGGGTCGGTTCGAAAATCGAAACTTTTTTGATGATTTTTATTGAATATCTCGGGTAAATGCTGTCCGATTTTGAAATGTTATACCTTTTTGAATTCGTAGGGATCCCTACTATCAATCTGCATTCAAACATTTAAAAAATCGATGGGTTAAAAAAAGTGGTTGACCAAAAACCGATTCGTTTGTAAAGTCAACCTTTTTTGATGATTTTTTTGAATATCTCGGCCAAACAGTGTTCGATTTGGGAATTTTATACCATTTTCGACTCGTAAGGATCAGTACTATCGATTGGCATCAGAAAAATAAAAATCTAATTTTTGACCAAAATCATCAAAATGGCAAGGGGTTACATCACGTTTTTTCTCAAATTCGGGGTCGGTTCGAAAATCGGAACTTATTTGATGATTTTTATTGAATATCTCGGGTAAATGCTGTCCGATTTTGAAATGTTATACCTTTTTGAATTCGTAGGGATCCCTACTATCAATGTGCTTTCAAACATTTTAAAAATCGATGGTTTAAAAAAAGTGGTTGACCAAAAACCGATTCGTTTGTAAAGTCAACCTTTTTTGATGATTTTTTTGAATATCTCGGCCAAATAGTGTTCGATTTGGGAATTTTATACCATTTTCGACTCGTAAGGATCAGTACTATCGATTGGCATCAAAAAAATAAAAATCTAATTTTTGACCAAAATCATCAAAATGGCAAGGGGTTACATCACGTTTTTTCTCAAATTCGGGGTCGGTTCGAAAATCGGAACTTTGTTGATGATTTTTATTGAATATCTCGGGTAAATGCTGTCCGATTTTGAAATGTTATACCTTTTTGAATTCGTAGGGATCCCTACTATCAATCTGCATTCAAACATTTAAAAAATCGATGGGTTAAAAAAAGTGGTTGACCAAAAACCGATTCGTTTGTAAAGTCAACCTTTTTTGATGATTTTTTTGAATATCTCGGCCAAACAGTGTTCGATTTGGGAATTTTATACCATTTTCGACTCGTAAGGATCAGTACTATCGATTGGCATCAGAAAAATAAAAATCTAATTTTTGACCAAAATCATCAAAATGGCAAGGGGTTACATCACGTTTTTTCTCAAATTCGGGGTCGGTTCGAAAATCGGAACTTATTTGATGATTTTTATTGAATATCTCGGGTAAATGCTGTCCGATTTTGAAATGTTATACCTTTTTGAATTCGTAGGGATCCCTACTATCAATGTGCTTTCAAACATTTTAAAAATCGATGGTTTAAAAAAAGTGGTTGACCAAAAACCGATTCGTTTGTAAAGTCAACCTTTTTTGATGATTTTTTTGAATATCTCGGCCAAATAGTGTTCGATTTGGGAATTTTATACCATTTTCGACTCGTAAGGATCAGTACTATCGATTGGCATCAAAAAAATAAAAATCTAATTTTTGACCAAAATCATCAAAATGGCAAGGGGTTACATCACGTTTTTTCTCAAATTCGGGGTCGGTTCGAAAATCGAAACTTTTTTGATGATTTTTATTGAATATCTCGGGTAAATGCTGTCCGATTTTGAAATGTTATACCTTTTTGAATTCGTAGGGATCCCTACTATCAATCTGCATTCAAACATTTAAAAAATCGATGGGTTAAAAAAAGTGGTTGACCAAAAACCGATTCGTTTGTAAAGTCAACCTTTTTTGATGATTTTTTTGAATATCTCGGCCAAACAGTGTTCGATTTGGGAATTTTATACCATTTTCGACTCGTAAGGATCAGTACTATCGATTGGCATCAGAAAAATAAAAATCTAATTTTTGACCAAAATCATCAAAATGGCAAGGGGTTACATCACGTTTTTTCTCAAATTCGGGGTCGGTTCGAAAATCGGAACTTATTTGATGATTTTTATTGAATATCTCGGGTAAATGCTGTCCGATTTTGAAATGTTATACCTTTTTGAATTCGTAGGGAACCCTACTATCAATCTGCATTCAAACATTTTAAAAATCGATGGTTTAAAAAAAGTGGTTGACCAAAAACCGATTCGTTTGTAAAGTCAACCTTTTTTGATGATTTTTTTGAATATCTCGGCCAAATAGTGTTCGATTTGGGAATTTTATACCATTTTCGACTCGTAAGGATCAGTACTATCGATTGGCATCAAAAAAATAAAAATCTAATTTTTGACCAAAATCATCAAAATGGCAAGGGGTTACATCACGTTTTTTCTCAAATTCGGGGTCGGTTCGAAAATCGGAACTTATTTGATGATTTTTATTGAATATCTCGGGTAAATGCTGTCCGATTTTGAAATGTTATACCTTTTTGAATTCGTAGGGATCCCTACTATCAATGTGCATTCAAACATTTAAAAAATCGATGGGTTAAAAAAAGTGGTTGACCAAAAACCGATTCGTTTGTAAAGTCAACCTTTTTTGATGATTTTTTTGAATATCTCGGCCAAATAGTGTTCGATTTGGGAATTTTATACCATTTTCGACTCGTAAGGATCAGTACTATCGATTGGCATCAAAAAAATAAAAATCTAATTTTTGACCAAAATCATCAAAATGGCAAGGGGTTACATCACATTTTTTCTCAAATTCGGGGTCGGTTCGAAAATCGGAACTTATTTGATGATTTTTATTGAATATCTCGGGTAAATGCTGTCCGATTTTGAAATGTTATACCTTTTTGAATTCGTAGGGATCCCTACTATCAATGTGCATTCAAACATTAAAAAAATCGATGGGTTAAAAAAAGTGGTTGACCAAAAACCGATTCGTTTGTAAAGTCAACCTTTTTTGATGATTTTTTTGAATATCTCGGCCAAACAGTGTTCGATTTGGGAATTTTATACCATTTTCGACTCGTAAGGATCAGTACTATCGATTGGCATCAAAAAAATAAAAATCTAATTTTTGACCAAAATCATCAAAATGGCAAGGGGTTACATCACGTTTTTTCTCAAATTCGGGGTCGGTTCGAAAATCGGAACTTTTTTGATGATTTTTATTGAATATCTCGGGTAAATGCTGTCCGATTTTGAAATGTTATACCTTTTTGAATTCGTAGGGATCCCTACTATCAATCTGCATTCAAACATTTAAAAAATCGATGGGTTAAAAAAAGTGGTTGACCAAAAACCGATTCGTTTGTAAAGTCAACCTTTTTTGATGATTTTTTTGAATATCTCAGCCAAACAGTGTTCTATTTGGGAATTTTTTACCATTTTCGACTCGTAAGGATCAGTACCATCGATTGGCATCAAAAAAATAAAAATCTAATTTTTGACCAAAATCATCAAAATGGCAAGGGGTTACATCACGTTTTTTCTCAAATTCGGGGTCGGTTCGAAAATCGAAACTTTTTTGATGATTTTTATTGAATATCTCGGGTATTTGCTGTCCGATTTTGAAATGTTATACCTTTTTGAATTCGTAGGGATCCCTACTATCAATCTGCATTCAAACATTTAAAAAATCGATGGGTTAAAAAAAAGTGGTTGACCAAAAACCGATTCGTTTGTAAAGTCAACCTTTTTTGATGATTTTTTTGAATATCTCGGCCAAATAGTGTTCGATTTGGGAATTTTATACCATTTTCGACTCGTAAGGATCAGTACTATCGATTGGCATCAAAAAAATAAAAATCTAATTTTTGACCAAAATCATCAAAATGGCAAGGGGTTACATCACGTTTTTTCTCAAATTCGGGGTCGGTTCGAAAATCGGAACTTATTTGATGATTTTTATTGAATATCTCGGGTAAATGCTGTCCGATTTTGAAATGTTATACCTTTTTGAATTCGTAGGGATCCCTACTATCAATCTGCATTCAAACATTAAAAAAATCGATGGTTTAAAAAAAGTGGTTGACCAAAAACCGATTCGTTTGTAAAGTCAACCTTTTTTGATGATTTTTTTGAATATCTCGGCCAAATAGTGTTCGATTTGGGAATTTTATACCATTTTCGACTCGTAAGGATCAGTACTATCGATTGGCATCAAAAAAATAAAAATCTAATTTTTGACCAAAATCATCAAAATGGCAAGGGGTTACATCACGTTTTTTCTCAAATTCGGGGTCGGTTCGAAAATCGGAACTTTTTTGATGATTTTTATTGAATATCTCGGGTAAATGCTGTCCGATTTTGAAATGTTATACCTTTTTGAATTCGTAGGGATCCCTACTATCAATCTGCATTCAAACATTTTAAAAATCGATGGGTTAAAAAAAGTGGTTGACCAAAAACCGATTCGTTTGTAAAGTCAACCTTTTTTGATGATTTTTTT
Organism: Drosophila montana; assembly: GCF_035044405.1. Lineage (NCBI taxonomy): Eukaryota > Metazoa > Arthropoda > Insecta > Diptera > Drosophilidae > Drosophila > Drosophila montana. The sequence continues at coordinate 421,902 of NW_026997456.1, forward strand.
GAATATCTCGGCCAAATAGTGTTCGATTTGGGAATTTTATACCATTTTCGACTCGTAAGGATCAGTACTATCGATTGGCATCAAAAAAATAAAAATCTAATTTTTGACCAAAATCATCAAAATGGCAAGGGGTTACATCACGTTTTTTCTCAAATTCGGGGTCGGTTCGAAAATCGGAACTTTTTTGATGATTTTTATTGAATATCTCGGGTAAATGCTGTCCGATTTTGAAATGTTATACCTTTTTGAATTCGTAGGGATCCCTACTATCAATCTGCATTCAAACATTTTAAAAATCGATGGGTTAAAAAAAGTGGTTGACCAAAAACCGATTCGTTTGTAAAGTCAACCTTTTTTGATGATTTTTTTGAATATCTCGGCCAAATAGTGTTCGATTTGGGAATTTTATACCATTTTCGACTCGTAAGGATCAGTACTATCGATTGGCATCAAAAAAATAAAAATCTAATTTTTGACCAAAATCATCAAAGTGGCAAGGGGTTACATCACGTTTTTTCTCAAATTCGGGGTCGGTTCGAAAATCGAAACTTTTTTGATGATTTTTATTGAATATCTCGGGTAAATGCTGTCCGATTTTGAAATGTTATACCTTTTTGAATTCGTAGGGATCCCTACTATCAATCTGCATTCAAACATTTAAAAAATCGATGGGTTAAAAAAAGTGGTTGACCAAAAACCGATTCGTTTGTAAAGTCAACCTTTTTTGATGATTTTTTTGAATATCTCGGCCAAATAGTGTTCGATTTGGGAATTTTATACCATTTTCGACTCGTAAGGATCAGTACTATCGATTGGCATCAAAAAAATAAAAATCTAATTTTTGACCAAAATCATCAAAATGGCAAGGGGTTACATCACGTTTTTTCTCAAATTCGGGGTCGGTTCGAAAATCGGAACTTATTTGATGATTTTTATTGAATATCTCGGATAAATGCTGTCCGATTTTGAAATGTTATACCTTTTTGAATTCGTAGGGATCCCTACTATCAATGTGCTTTCAAACATTTTAAAAATCGATGGTTTAAAAAAAGTGGTTGACCAAAAACCGATTCGTTTGTAAAGTCAACCTTTTTTGATGATTTTTTTGAATATCTCGGCCAAATAGTGTTCGATTTGGGAATTTTATACCATTTTCGACTCGTAAGGATCAGTACTATCGATTGGCATCAAAAAAATAAAAATCTAATTTTTGACCAAAATCATCAAAATGGCAAGGGGTTACATCACGTTTTTTCTCAAATTCGGGGTTCGAAAATCTGAACTTTTTTGATGATTTTTTTGAATATCTCGGCCAAATAGTGTTCGATTTGGGAATTTTATACCATTTTCGACTCGTAAGGATCAGTACTATCGATTGGCATCAAAAAAATAAAAATCTAATTTTTGACCAAAATCATCAAAATGGCAAGGGGTTACATCACGTTTTTTCTCAAATTCGGGGTCGGTTCGAAAATCGGAACTTTGTTGATGATTTTTATTGAATATCTCGGGTAAATGCTGTCCGATTTTGAAATGTTATACCTTTTTGAATTCGTAGGGATCCCTACTATCAATCTGCATTCAAACATTTAAAAAATCGATGGGTTAAAAAAAGTGGTTGACCAAAAACCGATTCGTTTGTAAAGTCAACCTATTTTGATGATTTTTTTGAATATCTCGGCCAAACAGTGTTCGATTTGGGAATTTTATACCATTTTCGACTCGTAAGGATCAGTACTATCGATTGGCATCAAAAAAATAAAAATCTAATTTTTGACCAAAATCATCAAAATGGCAAGGGGTTACATCACGTTTTTTCTCAAATTCGGGGTCGGTTCGAAAATCGAAACTTTTTTGATGATTTTTATTGAATATCTCGGGTAAATGCTGTCCGATTTTGAAATGTTATACCTTTTTGAATTCGTAGGGATCCCTACTATCAATCTGCATTCAAACATTTAAAAAATCGATGGGTTAAAAAAAGTGGTTGACCAAAAACCGATTCGTTTGTAAAGTCAACCTTTTTTGATGATTTTTTTGAATATCTCGGCCAAACAGTGTTCGATTTGGGAATTTTATACCATTTTCGACTCGTAAGGATCAGTACTATCGATTGGCATCAGAAAAATAAAAATCTAATTTTTGACTAAAATCATCAAAATGGCAAGGGGTTACATCACGTTTTTTCTCAAATTCGGGGTCGGTTCGAAAATCGGAACTTATTTGATGATTTTTATTGAATATCTCGGGTAAATGCTGTCCGATTTTGAAATGTTATACCTTTTTGAATTCGTAGGGATCCCTACTATCAATGTGCTTTCAAACATTTTAAAAATCGATGGTTTAAAAAAAGTGGTTGACCAAAAACCGATTCGTTTGTAAAGTCAACCTTTTTTGATGATTTTTTTGAATATCTCGGCCAAATAGTGTTCGATTTGGGAATTTTATACCATTTTCGACTCGTAAGGATCAGTACTATCGATTGGCATCAAAAAAATAAAAATCTAATTTTTGACCAAAATCATCAAAATGGCAAGGGGTTACATCACGTTTTTTCTCAAATTCGGGGTCGGTTCGAAAATCGAAACTTTTTTGATGATTTTTATTGAATATCTCGGGTAAATGCTGTCCGATTTTGAAATGTTATACCTTTTTGAATTCGTAGGGATCCCTACTATCAATCTGCATTCAAACATTTAAAAAATCGATGGGTTAAAAAAAGTGGTTGACCAAAAACCGATTCGTTTGTAAAGTCAACCTATTTTGATGATTTTTTTGAATATCTCGGCCAAACAGTGTTCGATTTGGGAATTTTATACCATTTTCGACTCGTAAGGATCAGTACTATCGATTGGCATCAAAAAAATAAAAATCTAATTTTTGACCAAAATCATCAAAATGGCAAGGGGTTACATCACGTTTTTTCTCAAATTCGGGGTCGGTTCGAAAATCGAAACTTTTTTGATGATTTTTATTGAATATCTCGGGTAAATGCTGTCCGATTTTGAAATGTTATACCTTTTTGAATTCGTAGGGATCCCTACTATCAATCTGCATTCAAACATTTAAAAAATCGATGGGTTAAAAAAAGTGGTTGACCAAAAACCGATTCGTTTGTAAAGTCAACCTTTTTTGATGATTTTTTTGAATATCTCGGCCAAACAGTGTTCGATTTGGGAATTTTATACCATTTTCGACTCGTAAGGATCAGTACTATCGATTGGCATCAGAAAAATAAAAATCTAATTTTTGACTAAAATCATCAAAATGGCAAGGGGTTACATCACGTTTTTTCTCAAATTCGGGGTCGGTTCGAAAATCGGAACTTATTTGATGATTTTTATTGAATATCTCGGGTAAATGCTGTCCGATTTTGAAATGTTATACCTTTTTGAATTCGTAGGGATCCCTACTATCAATGTGCTTTCAAACATTTTAAAAATCGATGGTTTAAAAAAAGTGGTTGACCAAAAACCGATTCGTTTGTAAAGTCAACCTTTTTTGATGATTTTTTTGAATATCTCGGCCAAATAGTGTTCGATTTGGGAATTTTATACCATTTTCGACTCGTAAGGATCAGTACTATCGATTGGCATCAAAAAAATAAAAATCTAATTTTTGACCAAAATCATCAAAATGGCAAGGGGTTACATCACGTTTTTTCTCAAATTCGGGGTCGGTTCGAAAATCGACCCTTTTTTGATGATTTTTATTGAATATCTCGGGTAAATGCTGTCCGATTTTGAAATGTTATACCTTTTTGAATTCGTAGGGATCCCTACTATCAATCTGCATTCAAACATTTAAAAAATTGATGGGTTAAAAAAAGTGGTTGACCAAAAACCGATTCGTTTGTAAAGTCAACCTTTTTTGATGATTTTTTTGAATATCTCGGCCAAACAGTGTTCGATTTGGGAATTTTATACCATTTTCGACTCGTAAGGATCAGTACTATCGATTGGCATCAGAAAAATAAAAATCTAATTTTTGACCAAAATCATCAAAATGGCAAGGGGTTACATCACGTTTTTTCTCAAATTCGGGGTCGGTTCGAAAATCGGAACTTATTTGATGATTTTTATTGAATATCTCGGGTAAATGCTGTCCGATTTTGAAATGTTATACCTTTTTGAATTCGTAGGGATCCCTACTATCAATGTGCTTTCAAACATTTTAAAAATCGATGGTTTAAAAAAAGTGGTTGACCAAAAACCGATTCGTTTGTAAAGTCAACCTTTTTTGATGATTTTTTTGAATATCTCGGCCAAATAGTGTTCGATTTGGGAATTTTATACCATTTTCGACTCGTAAGGATCAGTACTATCGATTGGCATCAAAAAAATAAAAATCTAATTTTTGACCAAAATCATCAAAATGGCAAGGGGTTACATCACGTTTTTTCTCAAATTTGGGGTCGGTTCGAAAATCGGAACTTTTTTGATGATTTTTATTGAATATCTCGGGTAAATGCTGTCCGATTTTGAAATGTTATACCTTTTTGAATTCGTAGGGATCCCTACTATCAATCTGCATTCAAACATTTTAAAAATCGATGGTTTAAAAAAAGTGGTTGACCAAAAACCGATTCGTTTGTAAAGTCAACCTTTTTTGATGATTTTTTTGAATATCTCGGCCAAATAGTGTTCGATTTGGGAATTTTATACCATTTTCGACTCGTAAGGATCAGTACTATCGATTGGCATCAAAAAAATAAAAATCTAATTTTTGACCAAAATCATCAAAATGGCAAGGGGTTACATCACGTTTTTTCTCAAATTCGGGGTCGGTTCGAAAATCGGAACTTTTTTGATGATTTTTATTGAATATCTCGGGTAAATGCTGTCCGATTTTGAAATGTTATACCTTTTTTAATTCGTAGGGATCCCTACTATCAATGTGCATTCAAACATTTAAAAAATCGATGGGTTAAAAAAAGTGGTTGACCAAAAACCGATTCGTTTGTAAAGTCAACCTTTTTTGATGATTTTTTTGAATATCTCGGCCAAATAGTGTTCGATTTGGGAATTTTATACCATTTTCGACTCGTAAGGATCAGTACTATCGATTGGCATCAAAAAAATAAAAATCTAATTTTTGACCAAAATCATCAAAATGGCAAGGGGTTACATCACGTTTTTTCTCAAATTCGGGGTCGGTTCGAAAATCGATGATTTTTATTGAATATCTCGGGTAAATGCTGTCCGATTTTGAAATGTTATACCTTTTTGAATTCGTAGGGATCCCTACTATCAATCTGCATTCACCCATTTAAAAAATCGATGGGTTAAAAAAAGTGGTTGACCAAAAACCGATTCGTTTGTAAAGTCAACCTTTTTTGATGATTTTTTTGAATATCTCGGCCAAACAGTGTTCGATTTGGGAATTTTATACCATTTTCGACTCGTAAGGATCAGTACTATCGATTGGCATCAAAAAAATAAAAATCTAATTTTTGACCAAAATCATCAAAATGGCAAGGGGTTACATCACGTTTTTTCTCAAATTCGGGGTCGGTTCGAAAATCGGAACTTTTTTGATGATTTTTATTGAATATCTCGGGTAAATGCTGTCCGATTTTGAAATGTTATACCTTTTTGAATTCGTAGGGATCCCTACTATCAATCTGCATTCAAACATTTTAAAAATCGATGGTTTAAAAAAAGTGGTTGACCAAAAACCGATTCGTTTGTAAAGTCAACCTTTTTTGATGATTTTTTTGAATATCTCGGCCAAATAGTGTTCGATTTGGGAATTTTATACCATTTTCGACTCGTAAGGATCAGTACTATCGATTGGCATCAAAAAAATAAAAATCTAATTTTTGACCAAAATCATCAAAATGGCAAGGGGTTACATCACGTTTTTTCTCAAATTCGGGGTCGGTTCGAAAATCGGAACTTTTTTGATGATTTTTATTGAATATCTCGGGTAAATGCTGTCCGATTTTGAAATGTTATACCTTTTTGAATTCGTAGGGATCCCTACTATCAATCTGCATTCAAACATTTAAAAAATCGATGGGTTAAAAAAAGTGGTTGACCAAAAACCGATTCGTTTGTAAAGTCAACCTTTTTTGATGATTTTTTTGAATATCTCGGCCAAATAGTGTTCGATTTGGGAATTTTATACCATTTTCGACTCGTAAGGATCAGTACTATCGATTGGCATCAAAAAAATAAAAATCTAATTTTTGACCAAAATCATCAAAATGGCAAGGGGTTACATCACGTTTTTTCTCAAATTTGGGGTCGGTTCGAAAATCGGAACTTTTTTGATGATTTTTATTGAATATCTCGGGTAAATGCTGTCCGATTTTGAAATGTTATACCTTTTTGAATTCGTAGGGATCCCTACTATCAATCTGCATTCAAACATTTTAAAAATCGATGGTTTAAAAAAAGTGGTTGACCAAAAACCTATTCGTTTGTAAAGTCAACCTTTTTTGATGATTTTTTTGAATATCTCGGCCAAATAGTGTTCGATTTGGGAATTTTATACCATTTTCGACTCGTAAGGATCAGTACTATCGATTGGCATCAAAAAAATAAAAATCTATTTTTGACCAAAATCATCAAAATGGCAAGGGGTTACATCACGTTTTTTCTCAAATTTGGGGTCGGTTCGAAAATCGGAACTTTTTTGATGATTTTTATTGAATATCTCGGGTAAATGCTGTCCGATGATGCTTTAAAAATCGATGGTTTAAAAAAAGTGGTTGACCAAAAACCGATTCGTTTGTAAAGTCAACCTTTTTTGATGATTTTTTTGAATATCTCGGCCAAATAGTGTTCGATTTGGGAATTTTATACCATTTTCGACTCGTAAGGATCAGTACTATCGATTGGCATCAAAAAAATAAAAATCTAATTTTTGACCAAAATCATCAAAATGGCAAGGGGTTACATCACGTTTTTTCTCAAATTAGGGGTCGGTTCGAAAATCGGAACTTTTTTGATGATTTTTATTAGAATATCTCGGGTAAATGCTGTCCGATTTTGAAATGTTATACCTTTTTGAATTCGTAGGGATCCCTACTATCAATCTGCATTCAAACATTTTAAAAATCGATGGTTTAAAAAAAGTGGTTGACCAAAAACCGATTCGTTTGTAAAGTCAACCTTTTTTGTTGATTTTTTTGAATATCTGGCCAAATAGTGTTCGATTTGGGAATTTTATACCATTTTCAACTCTAAGGATCACGCATTCCATTTATCGGGCTCGGCCAAATAGTGTTCGATTTGGGAATTTTATACCATTTTCGACTCGTAAGGATCAGTACTATCGATTGGCATCAAAAAAATAAAAATCTAATTTTTGACCAAAATCATCAAAATGGCAAGGGGTTACATCACGTTTTTTCTCAAATTTGGGGTCGGTTCGAAAATCGGAACTTTTTTGATGATTTTTATTGAATATCTCGGGTAAATGCTGTCCGATTTTGAAATGTTATACCTTTTTGAATTCGTAGGGATCCCTACTATCAATCTGCATTCAAACATTTTAAAAATCGATGGTTTAAAAAAAGTGGTTGACCAAAAACCGATTCGTTTGTAAAGTCAACCTTTTTTGATGATTTTTTTGAATATCTCGGCCAAATAGTGTTCGATTTGGGAATTTTATACCATTTTCGACTCGTAAGGATCAGTACTATCGATTGGCATCAAAAAAATAAAAATCTAATTTTTGACCAAAATCATCAAAATGGCAAGGGGTTACATCACGTTTTTTCTCAAATTTGGGGTCGGTTCGAAAATCGGAACTTTTTTGATGATTTTTATTGAATATCTCGGGTAAATGCTGTCCGATTTTGAAATGTTATACCTTTTTGAATTCGTAGGGATCCCTACTATCAATCTGCATTCAAACATTTAAAAAATCGATGGGTTAAAAAAAGTGGTTGACCAAAAACCGATTCGTTTGTAAAGTCAACCTTTTTTGATGATTTTTTTGAATATCTCGGCCAAACAGTGTTCGATTTGGGAATTTTATACCATTTTCGACTCGTAAGGATCAGTACTATCGATTGGCATCAGAAAAATAAAAATCTAATTTTTGACCAAAATCATCAAAATGGCAAGGGGTTACATCACGTTTTTTCTCAAATTCGGGGTCGGTTCGAAAATCGGAACTTATTTGATGATTTTTATTGAATATCTCGGGTAAATGCTGTCCGATTTTGAAATGTTATACCTTTTTGAATTCGTAGGGATCCCTACTATCAATGTGCATTCAAACATTTTAAAAATCGATGGTTTAAAAAAAGTGGTTGACCAAAAACCGATTCGTTTGTAAAGTCAACCTTTTTTGATGATTTTTTTGAATATCTCGGCCAAATAGTGTTCGATTTGGGAATTTTATACCATTTTCGACTCGTAAGGATCAGTACTATCGATTGGCATCAAAAAAATAAAAATCTAATTTTTGACCAAAATCATCAAAATGGCAAGGGGTTACATCACGTTTTTTCTCAAATTCGGGGTCGGTTCGAAAATCGGAACTTTTTTGATGATTTTTATTGAATATCTCGGGTAAATGCTGTCCGATTTTGAAATGTTATACCTTTTTGAATTCGTAGGGATCCCTACTATCAATCTGCATTCAAACATTAAAAAAATCGATGGGTTAAAAAAAGTGGTTGACCAAAAACCGATTCGTTTGTAAAGTCAACCTTTTTTGATGATTTTTTTGAATATCTCGGCCAAACAGTGTTCGATTTGGGAATTTTATACCATTTTCGACTCGTAAGGATCAGTACTATCGATTGGCATCAAAAAAATAAAAATCTAATTTTTGACCAAAATCATCAAAATGGCAAGGGGTTACATCACGTTTTTTATCAAATTCGGGGTCGGTTCGAAAATCGGAACTTTTTTGATGATTTTTATTGAATATCTCGGGTAAATGCTGTCCGATTTTGAAATGTTATACCTTTTTGAATTCGTAGGGATCCCTACTATCAATCTGCATTCAAACATTTTAAAAATCGATGGGTTAAAAAAAGTGGTTGACCAAAAACCGATTCGTTTGTAAAGTCAACCTTTTTTGATGATTTTTTTGAATATCTCGGCCAAATAGTGTTCGATTTGGGAATTTTATACCATTTTCGACTCGTAAGGATCAGTACTATCGATTGGCATCAAAAAAATAAAAATCTAATTTTTGACCAAAATCATCAAAATGGCAAGGGGTTACATCACGTTTTTTATCAAATTCGGGGTCGGTTCGAAAATCGGAACTTTTTTGATGATTTTTATTGAATATCTCTGGTAAATGCTGTCCGATTTTGAAATGTTATACCTTTTTGAATTCGTAGGGATCCCTACTATCAATCTGCATTCAAACATTTTAAAAATCGATGGGTTAAAAAAAGTGGTTGACCAAAAACCGATTCGTTTGTAAAGTCAACCTTTTTTGATGATTTTTTTGAATATCTCGGCCAAATAGTGTTCGATTTGGGAATTTTATACCATTTTCGACTCGTAAGGATCAGTACTATCGATTGGCATCAAAAAAATAAAAATCTAATTTTTGACCAAAATCATCAAAATGGCAAGGGGTTACATCACGTTTTTTATCAAATTCGGGGTCGGTTCGAAAATCGGAACTTTTTTGATGATTTTTATTGAATATCTCTGGTAAATGCTGTCCGATTTTCAAATGTTATACCTTTTTGAATTCGTAGGGATCCCTACTATCAATCTGCATTCAAACATTTTAAAAATCGATGGGTTAAAAAAAGTGGTT